>NC_080169.1:86009909-86317804 GCF_950295315.1 Erinaceus europaeus
GGGGGACTAGGTTGTAGTGCACAGGGTTAAGCACACATGGTACAGAGGATCCCAGTTTGAGCTCCTAGATCCCCATCTGCAAGGGGGTCACTTCACAAGCAGTGAAGCAGGTCTATAGGTGTCTTGTCTGTCTTTCTCTCCCCCTCTCTGTCTTCCTCTCCCCTCTCAATTTCTCTCTGTCCTATCCAAAAATAAAAAAATTTAAAAAATGGCCACAGGAGCAGTGGATTCGTAGTGCAGGCACTGAGCCCCAGCGATAAACCTGAAGGCAAATAATAATAATGATAATATAAAATGTTTAAACATTTTAAAAGCATTTATATATATAAGCCAATATCTTTTCACATGCCCAACTTATTGTCATTTTAATTAAACCCATTCACTTGTAAATGCTTTTTTCAAGTCTCATTCAGTGATGAAATCACTATTTCTTAAATTTTAAATTTCATCTTTGTTATAAATTCAATTTGTTGAATTTATAATTCCCCCGCATGCATACATGCAAATGATATTTTACTTTATTAACAGTTTTACTTTGTTTTGCAGACCAGTTTCCTAACTCACCTCAGAATGGATCCTGCAGACAAGTGCAGTATCCCTTGACGGACCTATCTCCCATTCTCACTAGTGGGGATTCTGATATATCAAGTCCATTACTTCAAAATACTGTGCACATTGACCTCAGTGCTCTAAATCCAGAGCTGGTTCAAGCAGTCCAGCATGTAGTGATTGGACCGAGCAGCCTGATAGTGCATTTCAATGAAGTCATAGGAAGAGGTAAGTATTTCCACTCAGCTTATTGTTAAATACGATTTTCCAGTAAGCATTTTATCTCCTGTCTTTATAGATTAGGAATTTAGACAATGGTAAAAGCAACTGACAGAGCAATGATAACAAGTGCACTGGATTTCTTGTCTGCAGAAACACAGCTCTGCAAATTATGCCCATGAGGATTTATCCCTCTGTATGGAGACAGTTTGATAATCTGCCGAAAGTACTAGAAATAAATCACATTCCTTCCTCATTTTTTTCATAATGACAATTTCTTGGAAGGTGTCATTTACCTCCTTCTAAAAATCTGTAAGCTCTAGTACTTTTACTCACTAACTCTCGCCAATCTTTCTTGACCCTGAGAACAGTGACTGTATACAGTTCTGGTTTATAGCAGTTTGTGCACTGCTGGACAGCATCCGAGGACAGAGAATGCACAGTTCTCCCCCAATCTCAAACAACGTATATCATCTCTACAATGCAGTCTGAATTTTTATACAAAGAGGAACAAATATTTGTAATATGCCAGCCAGAATAGCCATAACAACTAGCATAGACAATATTTGAATAAATACTTAATAGAGAAGGAAAGCAACCAGAAGCCAAGAAATAAACTCTGCTTTCCTCTCTCTCTCTCTCTCTCTCTATCTCTCTATCTCTCTATCTCTCTCTCAAAAGCTTTTTACCTTTAATACTAAATGGGCTCTGATCCCTTTTATTTCATATGTGCTAAAGGAAGACATTTGCCAGAAGCTGATGGGGGAAATCTACCTTCTATTAACATAAGTTCCTGCTTTTTTCTTGTGTTAACATCCACATTCTCCTGCACACACTGCAGATTATATTCCTTAACAAGCTCCTCTTCCCTCATAGCAACATCACTGCTAGTAAGCACACTTTTCATCAAGATAATAAGTTGTTCTATTAGCAGCCCCTAAATCCCAGTAATGATATGAATTTTAGATTGTGAAGCCTTACTTATTATGTTCTAATTCTACACATTGTAAAACTGAAGCTTTTTATCATATATTATAAAAGGTGTTAAAATGGTGGTTATTTCTCTTTTGAAGTATTGATAGTGATCATAAACGCTCTATAAATCTATAAATATTAACTATTTGTTTTTCTCAAAAAAATGTTAGTCTTCAAGAGCACAGATCTCATTTTATTCATCTTTGTATTATTACAAGAGGGTCAACTAACTCTTAACACTCACATACTAAGTACTCAGGAAGTCTCACTAACTGAGTGAATTAATTAATGAATGACTTACACATCTATCAGAAGTTTGGCACCTCCAGAGAAAATTACTGCCACTGGATGAAATGCTTCCATTGGGAAAATGATGTGGCTGAAGGCAGAGGGAACTGGATGAAATGACTCACAGTGAATTTGCTTCATTTAAGCGGTTTCCTTTCAGTTTCTACCAGCCTGGATTATATTTTAACTAGTGACTAACAGGGGAAATCCTTTTTCTGTAGTGCTAATCTTAATTCTGGTAGTAACACTGCATTTCATTTTAGTGTTTTGGAATAGAGAGAGCTTATTTTACTGTGTTTCTTCATGTGGGTAAGACTTTATTTTCATATTTAAAAAGATATCACTTAATCCTTAAAAATAATACATTCCTTTTGAAACAAATATTATACCTGCTTTCAGTGGTTCCACTATGGTTGAATATCTTATTATATGGGCTTGTAATATCATTTATATCGCTTAGTTTTCCATATGTCACATAATTTTAGTGCTTATATCTTTAGGCAAAATGTATTTTATATACATATATATATGTACACACACACATAGTTTCAGTATACATACATACTTCTCTATTACTAATCAAAAATATAGGAAACAATGCACAGCTTTGCCATGCAGGAGAAGAGGAAATGAATATCATTATAGGCTTAATAACTATTACTTAAATAAAAGCATAATCAACAGCACTAACCTAGTTTCCTTTTTCATGTAGGACATTTTGGGTGTGTTTATCATGGGACTTTGCTGGACAATGATGATAAGAAAATTCACTGTGCTGTAAAGTCCTTGAATAGTAAGTTATATTTTATTTAATGGTAGAATGCACTTTCATGCTTTTCAAACTACTAAATAGTTCATAATAAAATGTTGACTTCTACTTTCCTTATGAAAACATCAGCTACTGCTGGAATTAAAGATCTAATCCTGAAGTTTAGTTTGATCTAAATTTTTATTGACATATTCCCTCAAAAATTATCCCTCAAAGTCCCTAGGTAAAAATGCAGAATAAATGAGGTTCTTGGATGAGCTGAGTTTCATTTAACTGTGTCTGACTTGTAATATTTGTTTTGCAAGTGGCATTTATGGAGACTATTAGAAGCATGCTGGCACATACAATAGTAATGATTCATTTGACCCAGAGGCATTACTATAGTTACTCTTTAACCACAACTTCCATTAAAATGAAAAAAAAAAAAAAATGAAGCAAGATAAACTAGAGAAAAATATGTTGAAAGGAAACTGGAAAAAAATCGTAAATGTGGCAACAACTTATTTATTTGAATTGGGGGGAACGAACTATTCCACATAAGTGAGCTCCCTAAACAGATGAAACTTACATCCTTTTAATGCAACATCTTTTCTTTTATAGAGACAGAGAAGGCAGTGAGAGTGAAAGAAATCATAGCACCAAAGCTTCCTTCAATGTGGTGGGGGCAGGGCTCGAACCTGGGTACACATATGGCAGAGCAGAACACTATGCAAGTGAGCTCTTTCACCAGCCCTGCATCTTTTTTTTTTCTTAGCATTTATTGAGAAAATCTGTTTAAAATGTAATGTGCACTGTATTTAAGAACTAGGGAATACGTTAGCCAGGCAAATGACTTATGAGTACATGATTTGCAGTCATGAGGTACCAGGTTTGATTCTTGGCACCACATATACTAGAATGATGCTCTGGTTCTTCCCAGATAAATCATTGAAAAAACAGGGAAAGCTTCTAAATACAAACTGTCCTTGGTGATAAGTCAAAATCATAGTTATGTCATAAGTTACTCTCGAACAGTCCTATGTACTTCTCATGGGAAAGTTTCCCTGGCCTCACCTTTGCTAACAGGTCTACCCTTGTTTACAAATGCTTATAATCTGCAGCAGTCTGTTGAGTATTAATTAGCCATTTTACAAGTGGATATTGGAATTGCTAAGGCAATTACATATACATAAGTGGAAGGTTTGTCTGTAAGCATGTTATTAAGTCTTTTTTTTTTTCTTCACATAGAACTCCTTGCTGATCACTGTTCTGTATGATTGATTTTGGTGGCATTCTGACCATGTTGTAATTAAAGGGACAATCTGTGTGAAACCTAACTATTAAACCATGATGGATTATGTATGAATATGCCTCATGAGAAAACACCACTGTCAATTGTACTCAAAACCAATTTCGACAACAAGAAATCTTCCTTTGTTTCTGGTGTACATGTATCCCATCCAGATGAACGTCCAGGTCTCAGAATACATTGCATTTGTGATAAAGTATCTTCACTGGCACTGATCCTAGTTAGATAAAATAGTTAGTACTTACTAGGATCAGTAGTCCCAGGTTATTATCTGTGGCAATTTTTGGGGGGGTTTTGTTCTTTAACTATAATAGTAGAGTTGAATATTTGAGATAAAGAACATATCACATCAGAGTAATATATGCAATGCCCAAAGACATTTATTATAACATTTATTTTATTAAGAAGTTTTATTTTATTTTATTTATTTTATTAAGATGACTTAAACAATCATCACAAAGACTCATTTGTCTATTTCCTCCTCTTTTTCCTGTATTAGGCTAACTGATTGCTGGACTCATCAGCAGAAATGTAGGTAGTGATATGAAGGCACAGTATAGGGTGTCATTATTCACTCAGATGTATTATTAAAAAAATCACTCGAGGGAATTGGGCGGTAGCGCAGCATGTGAAGCTCAGGTGGTGCAAAGCTCAAGGACAAAGGACCAGTGTAAGGATCCCTGTTCGAGCCCCCCAGCTCCTCACCTGCAGGGGAGTCGCTTCACAAGCAGGTCTTCAGATGTCTATCTTTCTATCCCCCTCTATGTCTTCCCCTCCTCTCTCCATTTCTCTCTGTCCTATCCAACAACGAGAGTAATGACAACAATAATAATAACTACAACAATAAAACAACAAGGGCAACAAAAAGGAATAAATAAATATTTTTTTAAAAATCACTCGAGAATGAGGCATCAAGACAAAAATACAGCACTATCATTTTGATCCCATCATTCTCCCTTACCCATCTTGACAGAGTATCCATTATTGCATCATAAATTTATGTTTCCCCTGCTCGACTTTTCAGGAATCACTGACATAGGAGAAGTTTCCCAGTTTTTGACTGAAGGAATCATCATGAAAGATTTTAGTCATCCCAATGTACTCTCACTCTTGGGAATCTGTCTTCGAAGTGAAGGGTCTCCACTGGTGGTCTTGCCATATATGAAACATGGAGATCTTCGAAATTTCATTAGAAATGAGACACATGTAAGTATAACCCCAAGTTCCTAACTATGGAAAAAGAAAAAAAATCAATTATTGTGCAGGTACTCAAGCCTCAGGAGTAACCCTGTAGCAAGAGAGAGGTAGCAAGAGAGACAGGTTATCAGTGAGAGAGAGATGGAGGGGGAGGGAGTTTCCTCAGGGTAACGATTTTAAGCTCCACAGGCTCCCTGCAGCCTTTTTTTTTTTTCCTTTAATAAAGGATGAGACCAAGAGATATAGGGAGACAGAGAAATACCTGCAGCACTGCTCCACTTCTCGTTAAGCACCCCCTCTGCAGATGGTAGCCAAGTCCTTGCACAAAGTAACAACTGTGCTTTACCAGCTTTACATCACCTATCCCCAGACAGTGCTTTTTACCACCATGCAGGCAGCCTTGCTCACCATTCCCCTGGTATGAATATTTCTTCATATGTGAATGCCCGCTAAATACTGGAAACTGAACACAACACAGGACAGGATGGACTAACCTTGTCCCATTAGGAGTTTTAACTATAGAAAAGAAGACATCGAAGAGTTCACTGCAAATGAGTCCCTGGTTGTTTCCTCAATTTGCCGCACACGTCCCACCTTTGCACTTGCTGTCCCTTCTGCCTGGCACACCCTCCCCCCAGATATCTAGCTAGCTCACATTTCATCTCCATCAACATTTGGCCCTAATATCATCACACTTTTCTGACCTCTTTGAAACTGAAAATGATACACCCCATTTTAATGGATTAAGACTGTCTCACCCTCCCTGATTTATTCTCCTCTTCACACTTACCACCATCTGATCCACTAGTATGAAAGCCATAAACTGCAGTGCACAATCCTATGTGCTTCTCATAGGGAAGTTTGCCTGGCCTCACTTTTGCTAATACATCACTGTGCTTGCTTTCTACCTCCATTTATAAATGCTTATAGTCTTCAGCAGTCTCTAAAGTGTTAACTTGCCATTTTACAAATTTATATTGGAATTCATAAGGTTTAAATACACAAGCGGAAGGTTTGTTTGTAGGCATGCTATTGTCAGAACTATTTCAGTCTTTAAATTAAATTAAACTGAAATGTGCTGTAAATGTAAAACAAACCTCAGGTTATGAGTAGGATATGAGAAAAAGATAAAATATCTCAGCAATAATTATTAGATTACAGGTGAAATGATAAGATTTTCGATGAAAGTTAATTTCACCAGTTTTTTTTTTACTTCTTTTATGCAAGTACTAGAAAAGTTTAAATACCTTGTGTGATTCATATGTCTTTTTTTTCACATTTTTTCCTTTATTGGGGGGTTAATGTTTTACATTTGACAGTGAATACAACAGTTTGTACATGCATAACATTTCTCAGTTTTCCACATAACAATACAACACCCATGATTCATATATTTATTGATCAATGCTGTGCTAAACAATAAATAAATATTGTGTTGTTGGAAAAGGTATATGCAGTTTTGCATAGAAAAAAATTAAGTTAGGACTTTTCAACAACCCAGTACATGTGTATGTGCATATGTGTGTGAATACATCCCCTTAGAATGCAAGCTCATGAATGCAGGGGTTTTGTGTAGTTTGTTCACTGCTATATCTCCAACATCTAAAATGATGTTTGGAACATTAGTAAATATTAGTAAATATTTGTTGAACAAATGAGCTTAGAGTTTCTTTTCTTTTTTTTGCCATTAAAACAATTTTATAGAGTTAAAGTTTCAATTAGCACTTGAAGAAATTTTTGATTTTTTAAAATTTATTTATTGGGGGATTAATGGTTTACAGTTAACAGTAAAATACAGTAGTTTGTACATGCATAACCTTTCTCAGTTTTCCACATAACAATTCAATCTCCACTAGGTCCTCCTCTGCCATCATGTTCCAGTACCTGAACACACACCCCCCCCCACCCCAGAGACTTTTACTTTGGTGCAATACACCAACTCCAGTCCAAGTTCTGCTTAGTGTTTTCCCTTCTGATCTTGTTTTTCAACTTCTGTCTGTGAATGAGATCATCACATATTCATCCTTCTCAAAAAATTTTAATGATATTTATGCCAGGAAATAAAGAATGATAGTCAAGCTAGGACCTGCTAGGAGGAAGAGGAAGAAGATCCCAGAACTGAAGTTACAACTGGTCTCAGGTTCTTTCCAGGCCTCGTGGGCATTAATAGAGTTACTTTACTCTTAATCAGAAACAACTTCTTAAACATGAGGTTAGGTTCTCAGAAGAAATGAAATCTAGGATGGTAATATTTCATGTTCAGCCAAAAGAATAAAATCTACTTCCCGGCAGAAATTTTTTCAGATAAGATTAATTTACCTTACAAACACCAAACTGCCCTAACAACTCCTACCTTCCCATTTTAACTGATCACCTTTAGTTCAACTGTGTGTCTTGATAACAACCACTAGCATAGATGTGTTTTAGAAACGTAAAGGGTTGTAAGGGTTAGAGGTAGATGCCATGTTTGTAGCCCAGGTTCAAATTTTGGCACCATATGGAAGTGGCACAGTACTGGGGGAAATTCCAGTGCAATATTGTCTATTCCTCTTTATGTTTTTCTCTGTCTCTTTTGACCACTTTTCTTAGTTAAAAAGTCATCCTGGAAGTACTAAAATCATGCATGTATGAGGCTCCCACGCTATAAAAAAAAATTTTTTTTTAAAGACTAAAATACAAGTGCCTGTTTGCTTGCTCGGTGTGCTGTGTGCATAGAAAGGTAGAGGGAAGTACGACCAGACTTCCCTGGACAGACAACCCCACCAATGTGTCCTGGAGCCCCGCTTCCCCAGAACCCTGCCCCACTAGGGAAAGAGAGAGGCAGGCTAGGAGTATGGATCGACCTGTCAATGCCCATGTTCATCTGGGAAGCTATTAAAGAAGACAAACGTTCAGCCTTCTGCATCCCACAATGACCTTGGGTCCATACTCCCAGAGGGTTAAAGAATAGGAAAGCGGAAGTCGGGCGGTAGCACAGCAGGTTAAGCGCAGGTGGCGCAAAGCACAAGGACCCGCATAAGGATCCTGATTCAAGCCCCCCCCCCCACCCCCCGTTCCCCACCTGCAGGGGTGTCGCTTCACAGGCAGTGAAGCAGGTCTGTCTTTCTCTCCCCCTCTCTGTCTTGCCTTCCTCTCTCCATTTCTCTCTGCCCTATCCAACAACGACATCAGTAACTACAACAATAAAAAACAAGGGCAACAAAAGGGAATAAATAAATAAATATTAACAAAAAAAAAAGAATAGGGGGGTCGGGCGATGGCGCGGTGGGTTAAGCGCATGTGGCGCAAAGCGCAGGGACCGGCGTAAGGATCCCGGTTCAAGCCCCCGGCGCCCCACCTGCAGGGGAGTCGCTTCACAGGCGGTGAAGCAGGTCTGCAGGTGTCTATCTTTCTCTCCCCTTCTCTGTCTTCCCCTCCTCTCTCCATTTCTCTCTGTCCTATCCAATAACGAATTGTGTCAACAAGGGCAATAATAATAGCCACAACGAAGCTACAACAAGGGCAACAGAAGGGGGAAAAAATGGCCTCCAGGAGCGGTGGATTCATGGTGCAGGCACCGAGCCCAGCAATAACCCTGGAGGAGGAAAAAAAAAAAAAAAAAAAAGAATAGGAAATCTATCAGGGGAGGGGATGGGATACAGAGTTCTGGTGGTGGGAATTGTGTGGAGTTATACCCCTCTTATCCTATGGTTTAGTCAATGTTTCCTTTTTATAAATAAAAAGTTTAAAAAATAAATAAAATATGAAAGAAGGGATGGAGAGAGAAAAGAAAGGTAGAGGGAACTTTGGCTCTCCCTGCACACTGTCTTCCTCGGACTCCGGAACTACACAGTGGCTATTGGTTCTAATGAACAGGTGTTAATAGAATTGCCAGCTATAAATTTCAGATATAGCTCTATAGTTTCTAAAGGCACTCTTCTGTCCACCCAATTTTGCACATAGGTTTTTTTCTAGAGAATGAAATTTCCTGTTCTCTGTGTATCCAAGCCTCTGGACTTATGGTCTGTTGCTACCTTAGCAGTAGAAAGACATCTATGTGGCTGATTTCACTATAATGTAGACTTTGAAACTAAATAGAATTAACTTAATTTGGCTGGGGAGATAGCATAATGGCTATGCAAAAAGATTTTCATGCCTAAGCCACCAAGGGTCCCAAGTTCAATCCCTGTCACCAGCATAGACCAGAGAACTGAGTGATTTGGGTGATTCATTTCTTTCTGCATCTCTTGTATTACCCTGAACCTGGAAGGACACAACCTCCAAAGGTCAGCAGATTCTCAGAAATATTAAACAACTTACCTTCCTGCACACCTTTCGTATATAAATCAACTAATTCAGTACCCTGACTTCTTTAAACACTTATATTCAGATCACTATCTACTTTCTCTTGTCACACCAGGGTCTGATACAAGACAAATAAGGATAGCCCCAGAACATGTTAAAATTAGGCAGACTAACCATTTTTACCTGCCTATCCTGCCTTTCCCATTCCTTCCTCTTGAACACACAGTCCTCTTACTTTTCCTGCCTGTTTCTGAGTAATTCTTTGTATAGCGTGACTTGCCAGTCTCAAGTATTATAACAAGCCAGCTTCTCAATGGCAGCTGTCTACCAACTTTGATCTCACCATACCTGAGTAAAAATAAAATCTGCATTTTAAAACACCCCCTTTGTGAAGATATAGAACTTTGTTGGTGGGTGTGATGTGAAACTATACACTGTAATATTACAATCTTATAACCTACTCTTAATCATAAATTTTTTAAAAAACAGAGTCAGGCGGTAGCGCAGCTGGTTAAGCACAGGTGGCACAAAGCACAAGAACAACCGGTGTAAGGATCTAGTTAGAGCCCCCAGATCCCCACCTGCAGGGGAGTCGGTCAATTCACAAGCAATGAAGCAAGTCTGCAGGTGTCTATCTTTCTCTCCCCCTCTCTGTCTTCCCCTCCTCTCTCCATTTCTCTCTGTCCTATCCAACAATAGTGACATCAATAACAACAATAATAGCTACAACAATAAAACAACAAGGGCAACAAAAGAGAATAAAGAAATAAAAACTAAAAAAAAAAAATTTTTAAAAAGCAACTTTTTTTTCACCAGGAGATAGCTCACCCAGTAGAGTTCACACTACCATGGATGAGAATTTGGGTGGTTTGAGCTCAGAGCCACCACATAGGAACATCATGGAAAGGGGAAGCCTCATGAGTGGTGGAGTTATGCTGTGAAATCTCTATCTCTCTCTCTGTCTCTCTCTCTCTCTCTCTCTCTCTCTCTGCTTCTCACTTTCTGTCTTTCACCTTCTCTCTGGGGGGAAAAAAAAAAAGAGGAAAAACTTTTTTAAAATGGCTTCTCAAGGGTGGTAACGGGCCCTAAGTCCCAATGGAGTCCTGGTCTCCCACCACCCCACCCCATCCCCACACACAAAACCTGCATTTTCTCCCTCTGAGAAGTAGAGGTCTTAGGGAGTCCGATGGTACCGCAGTGGGTTAAGCGCACATGGCACAAAGCTCAAGGACTGGCATGAGGATCCTGGTTCGAGTCCCTGGCTCCCCACCTGCAGGGCAGTTGCTTCACAGGAAGTGAAGCAGGTCTGCAGATGTCTATCTTTCTCTCCCCCTCTCTGTCTTCCCTTCCTCTCTCCATTTCCCTCTGTCCTATCTAACAACAATAGTAACTACAACAATAATAATTTTAAAAAAGGGCAACAAAAAAAGGAAAAGTAAATAAATATTTTTTAAAAATTTAAAAAAAGAAGTAGAGGCCTCATCATCTGCCTTACAGAAATGTGTAAGGATCTACCAAAAATAAATTTTTATCAAGTGCTTGCTTTGCAAACAATAGATACTTAATAAATGGTTGCAGTTGTCTATAGTGCACAAGGTATTGTTTGAAATAATATCATTCTTTTAAAATTTCAGAATTCTCAACTCACAGCAGAACAGTAAATACTAAGCTTGTGCTTTTCCAATTCTCTTTGATTATAGAATCCAACTGTGAAAGATCTTATTGGCTTTGGTCTCCAAGTAGCCAAAGGCATGAAATATCTTGCAAGCAAAAAGTTTGTCCACAGAGACTTGGCTGCAAGAAATTGTATGTAAGTATAAGAATCTGTGTACCCATTGTCCAAATTAAATGACAAGAGGAATCTGCCCCAGCCCCCTTTTTAGAGACTAGTGAGGATGTTTTCTCTTCTTTTAAATCCATATGTAAGCACTGGGGATGTGGGCGGGTCTTTCAAGCTTTATTAAGCAGAGAATTTGAAAAGGTTCTCCAGAGGGGTTCTTAAACAGCTGTTGTGTGCTTTTTTCCTGTTGTTTTTCCTTCCCACCAGTAGCCCCCCAGTGTTATGGTTTCACACAGCATTAGTGTTAGGGAGAGAAAATTTGATCTTTAGCACTTTGCAGTGAAAAGGAAAGAGCTAGTAACACAAGTACCAATATATTGTAACTTCCCAAGAGTAGATTTGAAGTCAGCCTGCAGAAGCCCTACCAAAAATGGTATTTGGGAATGAATATACAAAGAACTTTATTTGTGTCTGGCTGCCTAGGCTGTATAATACAACAGTCAACAGTTAGTAATTGATTCAGTGCTGTCCCTTCCATAGCACTGATTCATGACTTATGGTATGTGTGAGTGAAAGAGCTGCACTACTCATTTCCTACCTTGGTTTTAGTCAATGTAACGACACAATTGCCAGCTTAAATAAAGAGATGCATAGTCTTGGCTAGTGTAAATTGATTTTTCTTGAAGCTGGCTGGTTTTTCTCCCAATTGCTTTACTATGTCTTTTAATTTTCTGTTACCTCAGTTGTTTTATGAAATAGCCTGACCTAACTTAACCTAATCCTTTTGTAAATAAAAAAAAATAAAATAATAGCTCCCTGCCTTGTCTCCTCCACAAAATCAGATGATTACTATTACTCCTTGTTAATACTTGTAATAGGGCTAGCAAGATAGTTTATCTGGGAGGGTACTCACTTTGCCATAAGTAAGACACAGTTGTGAGCCCAACCCCCTTCACAGTGGGGGAAGTTTTTCTCCTTCCCTCAGTCTCCGTTTTTTTATTCTCTTTCTATCGAAAACATGTAAGTCCAGAGTGGTGAAGCCCCAGTGACAAAAAATAAATAATAGGGGGTGGGGTGGTGTTGGTATGCATGAGACCCCTTCTGTTTCATTTGGTTTAAATCCCCCCTGCTTAACACTATTCTATTTACATAACCACTGTTAACAAGCACCACCCTCCCTCCAGGGTATTGGTGGTTCAGTGATAGGATTCTCGCCTACTCCACCCCCTCCTTGTCACACTCTGATTTTCACCAGTCACTTTTCTTTCCACCCTCTCTATGTCACATCCTGTTTCTACCCTACTTGGCAAGTACATATAAAGACAGCATTGTGAGTTTTAGGGTACCTTGAGTTTAGCTTAGCTTGGTATAGATTGTGCTGCGTCCTGCATGAATAAAGATACTGCCTACAGCTCAACCATGAGTCCCTGGTCGTCTGTTACCCACCCATGAAGCCAGCCCGCCGAAAACAACAGGGCGGTGTCCTACTGGGTTAAGTGCATATAGTATGAAGCACAAGGATCCCAGTTCAGGTTCAAGCCCCTGGCTCCCCACCTGCACACAGGTAGTGAAGCAAATCTGCAGGTGTCTGTCTTTTTCTCCCCCTATCTATCTTCCCCTCCCCTCTCAATTTCCCTCCCATCCAAACAAACAAACAAACAAAATAATTGGAAAAATGCCCACAGGAACAGTGGATTCATAGTGCCGGCACTGAGCCCCAGTGACAACCCTAGAGGCAATAAATAAATAAATAAATAAATATTTAAATAACTTGTAATATTGGCAAGTCAAGATTAGCAACCAAAGAAAGTTGTAAAGGGAGCCATTTTTATGTCTCTTCCAGATCTATGTTAAAGCATAATAGGATTTTCTTATGCTACATCCATAGTCTTTCGCCTCAGTCTGCCAAATTTATAATGTAACTGTCAAGCATTTTAATTCAAGAAGTCCTTTGTAATTTAGTGTTAGTCAATAAAGCCCAAATGAAACCCTCCCTTCAGAAGTTATGGATTTTGAATACTGAAGTTTCTCTTTCTAATATACAGATATTCAACATTGCTGTCAATTTTCTCTCAGTCACCAGTAGTAATTTTTGTCCTTAGTGGCAAGAAGGCAGCTCACCTGGTAAAGTCCACACATTACAGTGCACAGGGGCCCAGCCAGGTTCAAGCCCCTAGACCCCACCTGCAAGGGTAAAAGCCTCATAAGTAGTTTGAATCAGGGCTACAGATCTCTCCCTCCATATCTCTCTCTCTCTCTCTTTTTCTCCCACCTCCCTCCCCTCCTCTAGCTCCCCTTTACTCTCAATTTCTGTCTCTATCCTACATTAATAAGTACAATATTTACAAAATAATAATAATAATTTGTCTTTTCTTTAGGCTGGATGAAAATTTTACTGTCAAGGTTGCTGATTTTGGTCTTGCCAGGGACATGTATGATAAAGAATACTACAGTGTACACAACAAAACAGGCGCAAAACTGCCAGTGAAGTGGATGGCTCTAGAAAGTCTTCAAACTCAGAAGTTTACCACCAAGTCAGATGTGGTAATGTATTAGTCATTGCTGACCCTCTTTTATTTTCATATGTAACTGTTTTTTAGTAGTTGTATGGCTAATTTTTAAGGGAATCTCCAACATTTCATTTCTGTTCTCTTCATAAGTAAAAACTGGTTTAACTGTCCAGCAGATATTTACAATATATTTTCTTGAACCCAGTTAGTCAGAAATATTTTTCCAGAAGGGCACCAGGCAAAGACTTTTTGAAGCCTAAAACTTTTACTCAGTAGGAAAGAGAATGTACGTCCAGTCCATCAGTAACCATGGAACAAAGTGGATTGAGATTAGCTTGACCTCTTGTAACCCAAAATGATCAAGCATTCCACCTAGTGAAACCTGGAAGCTATAACAGGAAGGTCTAGCAATAAAGTCATTACCCCACCCTTGTTAAAAATGCACTCTCTTGTCCACAAATCTACAGAACAAGCTTCTTAATGCATGCACCTGAGTGCTGAGTGGGTGGGTGATGCCTAGCTCAGCAAACTTGAGCCCCCAGATCCACTACATTGCCTTTGCACTTAGTAGAGAAAGTGGCGCTTGAATTCAGCCTTAAAGGAAGATTGAATCACCAATGAAATAAATACCAGATGAAGTAGAGGGGCAGGAAATGTAAGTATCTGTAAAATCCTATAAAAATAGTAAGCAGTAGATGATTTGGCAAAAATGAAAAGCAGAGATGTTATGATACTGAACTGAGAAAAATATTCATATTAGATCATAGAGGTCCTTGGAAAACAAACCAGCAGTCTGGAATTTATTCTCTGACCATGTTGAAACATTAAATAAAGTCAGATTAAGCCAAAGTCTTTCTTCATTGTGTAAACTGTTTTAAGAGTAGTGTATGCAAAAAGATAAGTAAAAGGTAGAACTTTGAATAACATAGAAACTGTGAGAATAGAAAAAAGATGAAAGAAAAGGCATCTCAGGTACAATCACCAGTATTTAGTGAGAAGCTGATAAATTTCAAAGATCCACAAGTTACATGCTGATGCAGTAACAAGTATGTGAAGCCCAGAAACAAAAGTTAATATTGAAGGCAAAATACCAAGCTGATCCTTGAGCATACTGAGTTTGGCTTGGGAATCAGACATAATCAAACATCTCTAAATGGAGAAAGGTCTATTAGGCACCTAATTGTACAGCCTCTTCAGTAATTTATCTAGGACTACTATCCACAAGAGGACTTAAACAATATGTTTGTTTTTTATTTTTGTTTTTTATCAGATCACTGCTCAGCTCTAATTTGTGCTGGAGCCTGGGACCAAACCTGAGACCTCAGAGCCTCAGGCATAAAACTCCTTTCAAAGAGGCCCTAGGCTTAAACAATAAAAATTCATGTTCTCATAGTGCTAAGGGTTAGAATCCTGAGATCGTGGGAGAGATAGCATAATGGTTATGCAAACAGACTCTCATGCCTAAGGCTCCTAAATCCCAGGTTCAATCCCCCACACCACCATAAACCAGAGCTGAGCAGTGCTCTGGTGTTTCTCTGTGTGTGTGTCACTCTCTGCATCTCTCTCAAAAATAAAATTAATAAAACAGAATTAAAAAAAAAAAGGGGGTCGGGCGGTGGCGCAGTGGGTTAAGCGCATGTGGTGCAAAGCGCAGGGACCAGCGTAAGGATCCCAGTTCGAGCCCCCGGCTCCCCACCTGCAGGGGAGTCGCTTCACAGGTGGTGAAGCAGGTGTCTATCTTTTTCTCCCCTTCTCTGTCTTCCCCTCCTCTCTCCATTTCTCTCTGTCCTATCTAACAACGAATTGCGTCAGCAAGGGCAATAATAATAACCACAACGAAACTACAACAAGGGCAACAAAAGGGGGGGGGGGGAATGGCCTCCAGGAGCGGTGGATTCATGGTACAGGCACCGAGCCCAGCAATAACCCTGGAGGAGGAAAAAATAAAAAATAATAAAAAAAAGAATTCTGAGACCAGAGTATAAGCATGATTAGGTTCTGGTGAGAGCCCTTGCTACAACTTCTGGCTTAGGATGGGATAGACACCATAATGGTTATGCAAAGAGACTCTCATGCCTGAGGCTCAAAAGTCCCGGGTTCAATCCCCTGCACCACCATAAGCCATAGCTGAACAGTGCTCTGGTAAATAAAACAAAATTAAAAATAAATAAATAAAAAAGAAAATTTTGAAAAGAAAAACTTCTGGCTTATATAGTTGGCTCTACCCTTTTTCACTATGAACTCATATGGATTAAGAAGAGTCAGATTTAGTTCTATTCTACCGTATATCCTAAGGGCATTAATCACAGTATAGAAGTTCATCTTAATATAATGACCTCCCTAGGGTCCCATCTCTTACTACCTTCACATTATGGGGGAGGGGAGGCAAAATGTGAATTTTGTAGAGATACAGCTCAGTCTGTAATACAGGTCTAGTCTGGAAATATGCTTTAGAGAGTCATAAAGCCATTATTTCAGAGAACCTACACATATGAGGTTAGGGAAAAGGTAGAGGAGTAGAAAACCCACAGAAAGAGGCATTATGAAAGTCAGAAAGAAAATATTTAAGAAGAAATGAGGTGATTGAGAAATGAGGGTCCACTTAAAAGCTAAGTGGTGTGAGTGATTTGAAATCCTAGAATGTGTGGAGGAGTCTGAACATTTAAAGAAATAACAAATACACTTACTCTATTTGCATATCATAAACCAAAAGAACTGTGATATTTGAAGGTAGAAAAATATTAGTAATTCAGTCCTTGAAGGTAACATAAATAATAGGGAAAAAAGCTAACTTTATTATAGGGCTGTTATAATAAAAATTTCCTTGTATTGGAACAAAAATGAACACAGTGATCAATGGAATAGAACTGAGAGCACAGAAATAAGCACTCACACCTATAGACAAGGGCCCAAAGTACTAAATTGAGAGAGTCTCTTCAACAAATGGTGTTGGGAAAGTTTGGTTGAAATATGCAGAGGAAGGGGCCAGGTGGTGGTTCACCTGGTTGAGCACATATATTACAGTGTGCGAGGACCCAGGTTCGAACCCCCAGTCCCTACCTACATGGGGAAAGCTTCGCGAGTGGTGAAGCAGTACTGCAGGTTTCTCTCTATCTCTCTCCCTATCAGCCCCTTCCCTCTTGATTTCTGGCTGTCTCTATCCAATAAGTAAAGATTAATTTCTTTTTTTAAAAAAAGAAATATGTAGAAGAATAAATTCATCTCATCACACACAAAGAAAATTTCAAATTAGAGGAAAACAGCCAAAACTCTTTTCAGTCTAAGTTTTAAAGGCATTTTCAGTGACCCAAGTCCAATCACAAGGAAAACAAAAACAAAAATAATGGGACTACATCAAATTGAAAAGCTTCTACATGGCAAAAGAAACTACCACCCAAGTAAAGAGACTCCTTATGGAATAGAAGAAGATCTTTACATGCTATGCATCAGACAAAAGGCTAATAATAAAAATAAAGAGCTCACCAAACTCAGAAAAAAAAAAATCCAAAGTGGGGAGAGGCTATGGACAGAATATTTACCAAAGAAGAGATCTAAAAGGTCAAAAGACATATGAAAAAATGCTCCAAGTCATTGATTGTCAGAGAAATGCTAATAAAGACAACAATGAGATAGCAATTCTCTCCTGTGAGAATGTCATACATCAAAAAGTAACAACAAATGCTGGTTCCCACTGCTGGTGGAAATGCAAATTGGTCCAACCCTTTTGGAAAGCAGTCTTCAGACCTCTCAAAAGACTAGAAATGGACCTACCCTTAGACCTAGCAATTTCTCTTCTGAGTATATTCCCTAAGGAAACAAATACACCCATCCAAAGAGATCTTTGTATACCTGTATTCAAAGCAGCACAGTTTATAATAGCCCAAACTTGGAAGCAACCTTGGTGTCCCAACAACAGACAAAAGGCTAAGAAAGTTGTGGTATGGCAGTCCAGAAGATGGTGCAGTAGGTAAAACATTGGATTCTCAAGTGTGAGGTTCTGAGTTCAACCCCTGGCAGCACATGTACCAGAATGATGTCTGGTTCTTTCTCTCTCTCCTCCTCTCTGTCTCATGAGCAAATAAAGACAACAGTGAGATACCATTTCACTCCTGTGAGAATGTCATATATCAGAAAAAGTAGCAGCAATATATGCTGGAGAGGTTGTGGAGTCAAAGGAACCCTCCTGTACTGCTGATGGGAATGTCAGTTGGTCCAACCCCTGTGGAGAGCAGTCTAGAGAACTCTCACAAGGCTAGAAATGGACCTACCCATTCATCCTACAATTCCCCTCTTGGGGATATATCCTAAGGAACCCAACACACCCATCCAAAAAGATTTGTGTATACTTATGTTCTTAGCAGCACAATTTGTAATAGCCAAAACCAGGAAGCAACCCAGGTGGCCAACAACAGATGAGTAGCTGAGCAAGTTGTGGTATATATACACAATGGAATACTACTCAGCTATTGCAAACAGTGACTTCACCATTTTTAGCCCATCTTGCATGCAGCTTGAAGAAATCATGTTAAGTGAAATAAGTCAGAAACAGAAGGATGAATATGGGATAATCTCATTCTCAGGCAGAAGTTGAAAAACAAGATCAGAAGAGAAAACACAAGTAGAATTTGAACTGGAATTGGCATATTGCACCAAAGTAAAAGACTCTGGGGTGGGGGGTGGGGGAGAACAGGTCCAAAAAGGATGACAGAGGACCTAGTGGGGGTTGTATTGTTATGTGGAAAACTGAGAAATGTTATTACAAACTATTGTATTTACTGTCAAATGTAAAACATTAATCTCCCAATAAAGAAGTTTAAAAAAAAAAAGATAGGAGCACAGACTGTCTACAGATAGCTATGTGGGCATTTGGCTGGGAGTGTGGGGATTGGAATTGATCTGAAATTGATTTTCTTATTTTCCCACCACGGTCTCACACATGCATGATTCCACTGCATCTAGCGAACTTTTTCCTTTTAAATTTTAGATGGCAACAGAGAGGAGAGCACTGCTTCACCACTCGTGGAGTTTCCCATGGTGCCATGCATAGTACTCCCATGAAGTGGCTGGGAAGGCTAGAACTATGGTCATCCCATATGGTGTAGTATGCATTCTACCAAATCAACTCTCTCTCCATCTAAATTGATTTGTAGTGGCTCTATAAATTTACTTAACATCACCTATGTACTGAAAATTGGAAATATTTAGAATATACAAGTTATACTTCAGGTGGAGGTAGATAACATAATGGTTATGCAAAGAGACTCTCATGCCTGAGGCTCCAAAGCCCCAGGTTCAATCCTCCATACCACAATAAACCAGAGCTGATCAGTGCTGTGGTAAAAATAAATAAATAATAATAAAATAAAAGTTATACCCCAGTAAAGACCTTTTAAAAATTACCCTGATGTAATTTCAGATGTGTAAGAAAAAAGTTGAGATCCTGAACTTTTAGACAGTCCTACACACACACCACTGCTACCACCTTTCCTACAAACACATTCACACATACATACATAACACAGAGGTCAAAACTTCTCACATATAGCAAAGTTACTTCAAGTACTTGGCTGGAAATCTATATAGACTTCTATGGATATGGCAGTGCTATGTCTATCTCCTCACTGAAAGATACCATTTTATTGTATGAAGTATGAACAGTGCTGCTTTGGCTTGTAAGTAAATTTGCAGTTTCATTTCTAGGACAGCACAATCCTTTCAGTGTTGACATGGGATGTTGCCAGATGTATATTGAGAGCGACAATAAAAAATCTGCCTGCTTTGTATAGAGATCCACTTTCTTGCAGATGCCCAGATAGAATTCAGCTCGTTACTCCATTTACAGTTACTCCTAGCCCATATTGTACCATGTTAAACATTTAGTACAAGTGCTTCCACTAAAGTCAGTGTTAACTTCTCAATTGTTCAGCCAGCCAGGGTTTTTATCCTTCTTCATAACATTGTGATTACTCTATCCTCCTTTGATTTCCATCTAGTTTTCATCTTATTTCTTTGTATTCTCTGAGGCCTGAATGGCTTCTCTTTTATTGAACAGCATGTATGTATTTCTACGTCACCCCCTTTCATACTTTAAAATTGCCTCATATTTCCATAGCTTGGTTTTCTAGGTCTGTTTTACTGTTTACAGCATGCTAGCAGCACTTGACATTGTCAGTTTGGGGTGTTTCATGCATCATTACACACAGTGTAGTGTTATTTTTTTTCTAATCTGTATTTCTTGAATGACTAATAATGTGATCACCATTTCTTATGCTTATTTGCCATCCTGATGCCTTATCCTATAGTGAAGCATCTACGCAAGTCGTTTGCCATTTTTTAAGCTTTAGAACTTATTTCTGGAATTTTAATTGATCTGTTTCATTTAATATATTTAAAGTGTTATTACATGATCTTTACATAGGTATGTATTGTCAAACACACCTTTTTTGCAATTTAATTTCTTGGTTTACTGTTTTTACGATTGTCTTTCAAAGGACAGGTGTTTTTAATGTTGTTGGAAAATTGTCAGTTTACCAAGTCATAAAATTTTATCAACTTATCCATTTCTTATTGTTGTCTTGTACAATTTGTATTGTATTACAACTTACTACCATACATTACTCAAATTTAACTTCTTTAAAAGGGCAGGAAGCCTGTGCTCAGCTATAGAACATGTACTCTGCCCTAACACCCGAATTTGGTGTTCAGTTTCCTAATCTTCCATGTCACCAGTGCATAATAGCACCTGTGACCTCCTGACTCATCTCTGCTATATGGATTGACTTCTGTTTGTCTTAAGCATAATGTTTACAGATGCAGTCTCCTGGAGCTCAACTATAGTCATGTCCCATTGGTTTCAGTTTGGCCCACTTTCAACACTCAAAAAAACCCCACAGCACAGTCCCATTCCAACCTTATCTATCACTTGTGCCTTCATCTAGTCCACATAACAAGCAGAGAGACCTGTTGTACTTATGTTCTCTCACTCCTGAGCCTACTCCCCCACATCCAGAACATGCTTTCTGTGCTCACATTACACAGATCTGTAAAAGAAATTCTCCTTGTTCTTTAAGACCCACTTAAGTGTCACTCTCCTCCTTTAGCCTTTCTCAGTACCCCACAATTATCTCTTTAACTTTCTGCTGTTTTATATCATTCTTCTATATTACAGTTATTACAATTCATAATTCTATATGACAGTTAATGGCTTAATACTCTTTAACTTAATACTTAATACTTGCATTTTCCTGGTGCTAAGTATATTTTCATGTACCTGTTCACCATCTGTATGTCCCTGGATAAAAGGACTATTCAGATAGATCCTTAGCACATTTAAAAAACTGGATTGCTTTTTTTGTTGTTGTTGTTATTTCCTTTGGTATTAGTGTCCAATCAGAATAATTCACTACAGAGAGTTAGTGACTTAATACTCTTAACCCTGTTATGTCAGTCTTAGGGCCTATCCAGTAATCTGGACAATAATTAAACTATAGAGGAGTAATTACAGGCCAATAAATACTTGCTACATTGATTTAAATTTTAATGCAAATTCTGTAACTTGAAGACTAATATCGTGAAGATATCAGAAGTGACAGTGCTTTCAGGCTTTGAAAGCCTGAAGAAAACAGCTAAGTTTGCAGCTCCCATCTACAGGGAGGATGGTATTCAATGGCTAACCAGTAGAAAGCAGGAGAGTTCTTGGCCAAAGAATTCTCCAAAGGAGAATTGGCAAAGGAAAAGAGCCAATAATGGAGATTTGCATCAGCAACTCCAACATGTGTGTAGTTTCTTTTAGTCTCACTGTGCAAAGAGATGTGTTTGTCTCCTCACTGAATATTACATGCTACTCTTGCTTCTATGCTATGTACTCCCACTCCAATCTGTGTGGTCAGTATTCTTTTTCCCTTCAAACTTCCTTTTTTTTTTTTTTTTTCAGAACCTCATTTCTCCCCTGTGTTTCATAAGTCTGTGAATGTTCTGAAAGCACTGCTAAGCAAAAACTGATTTCCTGAGTCCTCTGCCCAGGGTTGACCTGCACATACTGACCTGCTCTTATTTTGTCATTTTTACTTTGGTTTATGTCCAAGAGGAGTTAATATATGTGACTTGATTTATCCAAGTGAGTGTTTTAAATGAATAATTTGAATATCTAGTGAAGTTTAATAGATCAAGCAAGACCTAAGATTCAGAGCTCCTGTGTTTATTGCAATGTTAGTTCAGATCTATTATGGCATTTCTAGCAAGTCACTCAATCTTTTCATGTCCCTGTGATCTTCCTACAAAGTGTTAATACAGCTGTTTTGTACTAATGTACTTCAACATTTAAAATTGCAATTAGTATTATTTTATAATAATAGAGTCTTGTTTCCTACAAGTTATATTACTTCTGATTTCTACTTCCATTTCTCGGAGAGGGGGCATAGTAGATATCATCTAATGCAAGGCCTCATACTTATTTAGCCTACACTCAACTACTAAACTACATTCAAGCACAACATCTTTCCTTTTAATATTAATATTTATATATGGTTACAGTCACAAGGAATATTTGCATTCACTTGTAAATCCACCAAATATTAAAACTTTGGAAGACTCTTTTTTTCAACTTTTACTGATAATCTAAAATGTAGTAACTGAAGAGGGAGTCCCATCCAAAGAAGAAGGGGGGAGAGTAAAAATGGAGTACTCACTTACACAAACAAAAAAAAAATCCATTTAAAATGTATTAAAGATTTAAGCATAAGACCTACAGCCATAAAACTACTAGAAAACATAGGTGGCACGCTCCTTAGCATTGCTCTCTGTAGTGAATTATTCTGATTGGACACTAATACCAAAGGAAATAACAAAAAAAAAAAAAGCAATCCAGTTTTTTAAATGTGCTAAGGATCTATCTGAATAGTCCTTTTTTCCAGGGACATACAGATGGTGAACAGGTACATGAAAATATACTCAGCATCAGGAAAATGCAAATCAAAATTAAAACCACAATGAGAGGTCACTTTATATCTCTTAAAATGCTTAGAAACCCAAGGGAGAGGGAAAGGAAGAGGGAGGGAATGAGAGAGACAGAGAGAGAGAGAGAGAGAGGAAACCTTATGGTGGAAATGTGAATTTCTGGTCCAACCACTGGAAAACACTATGATAGATCCTCAGACATTTTAAAATAAAATTACTCTGTGATCTGGCAATTCTACTTCTGGGTATTTATCTAAACAGTATAAGAACACTAATCCAAAAAAGGTATATTTACCCCCATGTTTGTTGAAACATATACAGTACCCAAAATATGGGAGAAACCTAACTATTCATCAATACGTTAATAGATTTTTTCTTAAAAAATGAAATATTCGTTCAGTGGAAATATATCCAACCATAAAGAGAAAGTATTTCCATATTTGGCAATATCATGGATGGATCCCCAAAGTCTTACACAAAGTGAAATAAGTCAGACAAAGAAAGGCAATTATTATATGATGTCACTGTATCTGGATTCTAAACACCAACAACAAAAAATTAAGCTCCTGAATGCTAACTTACTGTGGTACTCGTTTTCATGGTATATACAGAAAATGAAGTTTTGTATTGTACACCTGAAGTTAACATGATGTTACATATCAATAAAAATACAAATTGTAGAGAAGCTGTTGAAAAAGAAGAGGATAGAAATATGTTGATGCTTTGTCACTCCTGAAAGATTTTGGCAAACATTGCACCAACAATTATTGAGATCTAAATCATGTCGACTTCAGGTTTTCTTCTTGAAAACTTTCTGTTAATTTTTAATCTAAATTTTTATCGAATTCTAGTTTAAATAAGTCACAAAAATATAGCTTACTAATTGTCTCTAAGGAGTTTTTTTGCTAGAAACAGCAATACTACAGAATATTCTGAGCCACGTTTGCTTTTTAAGACCTACTAGTCACCTTTCATATTTATATAGTTATGCCTTTCTCTTGTTTTACTAGTGGTCATTTGGAGTGCTCCTCTGGGAACTGATGACAAGAGGAGCACCACCTTATCCTGATGTGAACACTTTTGATATAACAGTTTACTTGTTGCAAGGCAGAAGACTCTTACAACCTGAATACTGCCCAGATCCATTGTAAGTAGAAGATATTCGGACAATATCTTCACATCTCTTTTATTCTTTACTTTCACAGAAATGCTTGCCTCCAAAACATCTCTCACAGGTTTTTCTTTATGCGTGTAATAGGTATGAAGTAATGTTGAAATGCTGGCATCCTAAAGCTGAACTGCGCCCATCCTTCTCTGAACTGGTCTCCAGAATATCAGCAATATTCTCAGCTTTCATTGGGGAGCACTATGTGCATGTGAATGCTACTTACGTGAATATCAAATGTGTTGCTCCATATCCTTCTCTGTTGTCATCACAAGATAACTTTGATGGTGAGGGCAACACATGATGGATGGAGACACCACCAGCCCCCTTCTGAGAAACGTCATCTAACTGTTAAAACAACAGTTTATACTTCATCCATTACTTTATTCACTGCCTGACCATTGAAAGGTCATGAATTGTTTTTTTTTTTCTTTTGCCAAAATTGCACTATAATAGGACCTTGTATTGTTATCACAACTACTGGATTCAAAGGAATTTCTCATCTGATAAAGCATCAGAGCCGAAGCTTGTTCCTATAGGTACTGGTCACCACCCTGCTGCTGTGATGTTGCTCCTGTCACATTCAGGGCAGAATCTGGAATCTGAGTTGATTTTTTTTTTTCCCTTTAAAACAGGAACTGAGGAAACAAAATCTTGACGTGGTCAAAAAAAAAAAAAATGCAGAAATAGCAATGTTCAGGATAAATGTGGCAGCACCAGGACCAAGCCATTCTTTTAGAATCAAAGTGTTTTCAAGAAAATTTTATCTATTGTATGATTACTACTGTTTTTCATTACTGATACCATCATTTGCCTATTAGGCAAACATTCCTTTTTTAAAAATTTTTTTGCATACACATTCCTTTTATGGAAGAAACATTAGTAAACAACACAGCTAATGTTTCAAAACAGCAGGACATTTGAAATATGTTTGTATTGGGATATTTACATATTGTATATAGATGCTATTAAGAAGGTTTTTATAAAGTAGTTTAGTCACAATGAAGTATTTGGTTGTCATTTAAAAATCAGCTGTTTGAGAATGACACTCTGCTAATCAAATGAATGTGGACATTTCGATGTTTTGTCTGTATTTTTTTAATGACAACTGAAAATGAAACTATTTCTGATGAAAAGCATTTTTAAAGATAATTCATCATGTTTTTGAAGCCAAATACACCTGACTAAAAGATTCATTGGTTCCAATCACAGCTCATACACAGAACAAAGAAAGGATCAATAGACTTAAAATACTAGCCTCTTTCTCGTGTGGCTGTTGTCCTCCCTGCAGACAATTGGAGACAGTGAAACTTTGGGAGAAGTCAGTTTTTGTATTGATTTTTTTTTTGTTTTGTTAAGCTAAATATGTTTTAAGGGAAGAAAATAGACAATAGGGAGTTCTGGACATTTCGCCTAGATGAAGTTGCTGGGTAGAACTTCTGTGATGTTTGTTCTGTGGGATGATGTGCTAACTACTGTATAGTGCATGTGGCACAGAATACATTTAACTGGTTTTTGTCAATGTAACATTTAAAGTTTTATATTTTTATAAAAATGTTTATTTTTAACAATGTAAGAAAATCTTTGTTAGGCCAGAAAAAAAATACTGCACTGTGAACATTTCAGAAAAGGTATGTCAGACTTGGATTAACAATGGCATGATTTTTAAATGGCTGTAAATAGTGATAAGGAAATGTACTGATTGCCAGTACACTCCACCCTAATTACGTCACCAGGACTTGAAGCCAAGGGTTAATGCAGTAAGTAAGCTATAAAGAGGGTGTTACATGAGACCCAATAGTAGAGTTGCAAGAGAATTAATACAGCCAGAAACTCTTTGACAATAGTGGAACTCATCATAGTTCAGCTCAGATATTTTATTTCAGAAATGTAAAGTGTAATACTAACTCAGAGTATTACAAATGGCGGATGACTAAAAAATAATCTGCTTTGCAGAAAAATAACTATCTCTACCAATGTCAAGATAATGAACATTATCAAGAACAGAAAAAAAAAAGCTTGTGGAAACAACCATTAACAGTACTACACGTCTGTATATATGCTTGAGAAAGCTGTAATGTGAAAATCATGTTTGCTATTTATAAACATGTCCTTTGGTTAATGTGTCTGAACAGATTGTGGGAGTAAGTGATTCTTCGAAGAATTAGATACTTGTCACTGCCTATACCTGCAGTTGAACTGAATGGTACTTTGTATGTTAATAGCTGTTCTGATAAATCATATAATTAAATTGATGCAACATCTTGTATACTGAGAGTTGGTTATTGCTAGCCCTGCTTGATTACCTCCTCAATTTACATAATAACAGAGGAAGCCCAAGATTGACTGCAGCTCATAGCATTGAGATCATCCATATGAGAGTCTCAGGCATGTTACTGCATGAACAGCTAAAAGAATTCATATAGTGGAATCATAGGAATTCACTGTGGTTGCCTTGAGTTGCTAAATGTATTTTTCTATCTTCCAACTGCTACAACACCTGGCTTCTACTTTAGCATTACTCTCTCCTCCAGCAGAGTATGTCCTTGAACCATAAGGTAATGACAATGGAGCTGCAACCTCACAGTTAACACAGAGTAGGAGAGAGCTGTTTATTCCACTTAAAACCATGTTTTCACAGACAGGGTGGTGGCATAGTGGATTAAGGTGTTGGACTCACAAGCATTGAGCTCTGAACTCAGTTCTCAGCTACACATATGCCAGTGTGAAGCTCTGCCCCCCCCTTCTCAATAAATAAGTGTATTTCTTACTAGCCCTCCCATTCATACAAATACCCACCATTCAGAACCCTCACTTTATACTAAAGAAACTACTTCTACGTGGATATTGTTGTTATGGTAAAGAAATATTCTTGTAATGGTGATGGTTTCATAACTGTGTGGCACTTCGAGACCACCTAATTAAATAAAGGTGGGACCAAGTTTAAACCAGTAGCTACAAATTCAGTAGATGGGACTTGTTTTTGGTTTTTTTTTTTTTTTTTTTTTTTTAACTGTGAATCCAGTCCTGTACACAGCCAAACTTCTTCCAGGAGATATGTTTTCATAGGAAATTAAATGTCCCTGAAGTACAAGATCCTGTCATCTTTGTTTCCCTAATGTCCACCACTTAATAGATTCTCAATAATTGCTGAACCAAGTTAACATTTTATTAACCTTAATCACTTTAGGTCATGGTAGATGCACTTATTGTCTATGTATTCCCCTCAGTGTTTGGTAAGCATAGATATGGGACCTGAAAAGAATCTTTCTAGAGAGAAAGGGATCAAAAGATATGCCTTTGCAAAGTTTTGCTTGATACTCTGAATTTTCAGTTTCCACAGAACTTTTCACTTACCACTATAAAGATCAGTTGTATTTTTGCTTTCTCTAATTTATATAGCAGACTTCATCATTTAAGAAATATAGAGAAAACCTGTATAGACACATCAAATATTTGGATGCTGATATTTTACAATTTTAATTACCCTATTTAGTTTAGGAAATAAGTCATCATTTATCATATAAAATAAATTGATGGGAGTCGGGCAGTAGTGCAGCGGGTTTAAGCACAGGTAGCACAAAACACAAGGACCGGTATAGGGATCCGGTTCGAGCCCCCAGCTCCCCACCTACAGGGGAGTCGCTTCACAAACGGTGAAGCAGGTCTGCAGGTGTCTTTCTCTTCCTCTCTCTGTCTTCCCTCCTTTCTCCATTTTTCTCTCTGTCCTATCTAACAACGATGACATCAGTAACAACAACAATAATAACTACAACAATAAAAATGGGCAACAAAAGGGAAAATAAATAAATATAAATAAATAAATTGATCAGTAGTAAAGCCAGACTTAAAGTTTTTTTGTCCCTAAAGTATAAACAGCAAATACATTTCAAAAAAAAAAAAAATAGACAAGTGAGCAAATAGACAAATTTAAAAAGCAGGATCAGCAAAAGCCTAAAAAATTTAAAGAGTTGATTAGTACTTCATTTAATTGAGAATACTCCTGCAGCCATCTATTTATTTGTTTTTCTAGTCTATTTTTTGGATAGGACAGAGAAATTGAGAGGGGAGGGGGAAATACAGAGGGAGAGAGACAACTGCAGATCAGCTTTACCTCTTGTGAAGCGACCCCCAACTCTCTCTCTCTCTCAAGGTTGGGAGCCAGGGCACAAAGCTGGATCCTTGCAGGAGTACTTGCTTAGTACTATGTACACTTAACCCCATGCTCCACTGCCTGCCCCCACCCCCTGGTGGCAATTTAAAAAATAAAAATAAGCAGCCTCTCACCCCAGGGAATTAAGTGGAAAAACCAAAATTATACGACTAGTGAACATTAGAACTGGGAATTTCCTAAATCTGTACTCTGTCTTGAAGATGCAGATTATAATAAGTGCAGATTCTTAGGCAAACAGATTAAATTCAGATTAAATCCTCTCTCAGTCTAAATGTCTTCATCTGTCAAATAAGTTAATCCTACTTACACTTTACAAAGTTGCTTCAAAAAAATTTTAAGTATCTTAAAGGCACCTGGCATAGTTACTTATTAAGTGCAATATAATTATTATTATCTGTTTTAGACAGTACAAATTTGTGGAAAGGTGACAAGAAAATTTGTAGACAAGAAAATTAAGGAACTTTAATAAAATAAAAGGGACATTATAGATATTTAAATACAAATCTTTGCCACATTCTTCAGTAGTGACTCTATCCTTGATAAGATCTAGAAGTAGAACATACAGCATATGGGGGGGGTCCATCTAAATTACAGAAAAGTTGCATGAAGTGGGGCCAGGCAGTGGCACACCTGGTTAACTACACACATTAAAGTTGTATGAAGCCACAATAACAGAAGTCACAATCCTTATTATTTCTAGGGATTGTTACTGTTCCTTGTTATGCTCAAATTAGTATACAATAGCTATTCAAATTTGGGGAGGGGGGAGAGAGAGAGACTACTGCCTTAATTACATGATGTATGCTTGAAAGACAAAACATAATAATTTTCTAATCCTTATAGGTGATTAAACTCACATAGCACAGCACAGATACACACATAGCACACATAGCTCACATAGCACAGCACAGATACACACACACAGTTCTCTCTTGACAGTGCTGTAGAGAACTTCAAAACAGAAGTATGCAGACATTATACCCCCAAAGAAATATATATATTGCTTTTAAGTCCGTAAATTGTTTTTCCTTCTCATATTTGACATTTTCTTCATAACTGTTTCAGTCCCCTATTTATCAAAAATTGGAAATAATTCCAGTCCTAAGTCAGTGAAATATTTCAGTTGAAGTATTGAAGGTAATAAAACAAACTTGCCCAAACTGTCCTTCGTTGTAAATTATGCCAGAGGTCTAGATTACGTCAGCCCAACGTATTGATCACAATGCTGAGAGGTTTATAACTACCATTGACTTACCATATGACCCTGAAGTAGAAATCTAGGAAAATTGCTAAAGTATATCTAAGGTAATGAAAAGCCTGTCATTAGTAGAACTTAGTATTCTGTCATCCAACTAATAGTGTGTTGAATTCAAAGCAAATATTTAACAAATGCTGAAACAGAAGGAATTTATATTTTCTCACTCTTTGCTTCTGAGCTATTCTGATTACATTTTCCTTAACAATAAAAAAGTATAGACAAAAAAAAATTCTAATATGAATCCATTAGTCCTATATAAACTGAATATTCAAATAGTTTCTAAATCTTGTTATTAATTTTTAATGAAGAGTTAGTTCCCTCTATAGACCACTTTGGAAAAGGCATAAAAAACATAAATTCTATTCTCCTGAGTAGTTGAACCCTACCCGTTTAAGCTTTCTGAAGAATACGTAGCATAAAAGGAGCAGCTTTGAGATGAATGTGGCCATTGCAGGGATGCATAAATAGGAATTTTTAATTTAAATAATTTCATAATTGTCATTATTTCAGTGCACTGAACCCAAATTACAATGATAAATAATTGTATCCTTGCATTCATTTTTATTATTTTTTATTTATTCCTTCCTCCCTCTCCACTCCACCCCCACTGGAACTTCACCTCTCCAGGCTGACATTTTCAGATAGAAAGACAGAACAAGAGACACTACAGCTCCAAAGCTTCCTTGAATACTTCAATGCCTGGCTTGAACCTGGGTTGATAAAATGATAAAATAAAGTGTAATATTCCAATAAGCTATCTTGCTGGCCCTTTTTCTTTTTTTTTTTTTCTTTATAAAAAGGAAACATTGACAAAACCATAGGATAAGAGGAGTACAACTCCACACAATTCCCACCACCAGAACTCCATATCCCATCCCCTCCCCTGATAGCTTTCCTATTCTTTGTCCTTCAGGGAGCATGGACCCAAGGTCATTGTGGGACGCAGAAGGTTGAAGATCTGGCTTCTGTAATTGCTTTCCCGCTGAACATGGGTGTTGACAGGTTGATCCATACTCCCAGCCTGCCTCTCTCTTTCCCTAGTGGGGCAGGACTCTGGGAAAGTGGTGCTCTAAGACACATTGGTGGGATTGTCTGTCCAAGGAAGTCTGGTTGGCCTCATGGTAGCATCTGGAACCTGGTGGCTGAAAAGAGAGTTTACATGTAAAGCCAAACAAATTGTTTACTAGTCATGAACCTAAAGACTGAAGTAGTGCAGATGAAGAGTTGGGGGCCCATTTTGTAGGTTGTTTGTAGGCAATCCATTTTGTAGATTGTTTGTAGGCATATTTTAGTTATATTCCAAAGGGGCTGGCCCTTTTTCTTTAAAAGTCCTTTATCAGATAAACAAAAAGTTACAAAAGCAGGATAAGGGCAAGAGACTGGATCACTTAATAATGTCCTTGTTGATCAATACTAGACCACCCCATCATCTGGGACATTAGTCAGGGAATTTTTGGATTCTCCCGTAGACAGTATGTGCCAAGACATCTAATAGATCTCTCTTCACCATCACTGGTTACTTCCATCAGGACCGTCATCATAAGACCTTGTGGAACTCTCAAGGACCTTACCCTCACTATAAAGTAGCAATGGTAAAAACTGATCCACTCTTCTAAGGGAGGCTGTGTCATCCTACTCTAGAATACTCCCAGCTGTGACCATGGACTACAAACTCAGACTAACAGAGACAAAGAGGTTACACAGGCTCCTGTGCTAAAAATGAATATATATGGGTCTTGGGTCAAAATGATGGGACAGATAGCTAATTGTATTTATATACTTTCCTCATATTTGGGGACTACTCTCTGCCCTAGTCCAGCTTTCTAGTTCTGTTCTCAACTCTAACACTATCTCCCCACACATTGCTTTTAGTCCACTTGCATGATAGCTAACAAGCTTAGGCAAAAATTCCTAGTCATGGGCCCCTAGGAACATACCTAAAATAGACTTCCTAGCTTCTTTCTATATCCCAAGATCCCTAATCTCATCTGCTCTACTCCTACTTTTTTTTTTCTTTTCCTTTTCTTTTTTACCTCCAGGGTTACTGCTGGGTCTTGGTGCCTGCACTATTAATCCACTGCTCCTGGAGGCCATTTTTCCCATTTTGTTGCCCTTGCTATTGCTATTCTTGTTGTTGTTGCTATTGCTATTGTTGTTTTTGGATAAGACAAAGAGAAATGGAGAGAGGAGAGGAAAACAGAGAGGGAGAGAAAGATAGACAACTGCAGACCAGCTTCATGGCTAGTGAAACCCCCCTGCAGGTGAGGAGCCGGCTACTCCAATCGATATCTTTTTGCCTAGGTTGGCTCCAGCCGAGTTCTCTCCCCCGCTACGCAACCCGACAGATTCATACCCCCAGCCTGCTTCTTTCTTTCTCTAGTCAAGTAGAGCTTTGGAGGGGTGAGGTTCCAGGACATACCGGTGAGATTGTCTGCCCACACAGGTCAGGATGGAATAATAGTATTATCTGCAACACAGTGGCTGAAAGGTGCTAAGATATAAAGCAGGACAAAATGTTTAATAAACAAGAACCAAAGTAGGAATAGGGGGCTAGATAGTAATGCAGTGGGTTAAGCGAACACGGTGCCAAGCTCAAAATTCACAAAGAATTTTGGTCCATACTCCCAGAGGGGGAAATGACCAAAAGGCTCTGAACTCCAACTCCATCAAGACCCCAAGACGTGGAGAGAGAAGAGGAAAAAAGAAGAACATTTGGAAGTATTAATAGGCGTAGGTGTGATTTAGAAAGGAAGAGAAGGTAGGACCACAGGGAGAAAAAATGGGCAAATGGGAGATGGGGAGGGAAGCAAGTGGTGGCACACTGGGCTAAGCGCACATAATAATACAAAGCACAAGAACTCATGCAAAGATCCTGATTCAAGCCCCTGGCTCTCCAGGGGCAGTGGGGTCACCTCACAAGCAATGAAGTGAGTCTGCAGGTGTCTCTCTCTCCTTTCTGTGTCATCCTCCCTTCTCAATTTCTCTTAGCCATATGCAAAAAAAAAAAAAAAAAGGCTACAGGAGCAGGGGATTCATAGTGCAGGCACCAAGGCCCTGCAAAAGCCCTGGAGGCAAAAAATTTATTTAATGAGCAAATATATATATATATATAGTTATAGAAATAATAGTCAGCCCATATCTGTGACTTCGGAAGAACCACTACAATTTCCAATGGAGGGAATGGGAACACAGAATTCTGGTGCTGAGGACGGTGAGGAATTATACTCCCGTTGTACCATAATTTTGTAAAAAAAAAAAGACTTTTGTTTTTGTGCATTTGCTTTTCCTGTACTACCATCATATACATCTATTCTCACCACTTGAGTTCCAGGCTGGTAGAAACATCCACTAATCCTTAAACTTCTGGACTGGAACGACAAAAATGCATAAAATTTTACCAGGCCAAAAAGAGATCAACTTTAAAAATCTTTGGCATCCAAACATGTCAAAACTGCTTTTCATTGTTTCTCTTAACCATTTTGTGTTCCTCATTATGGTCCATGAGATCTGTTTATCAGTTCCTACTTTTTGTTATCAGACAGTTCTTAAGAAATTTATCAGACAGCAATTTTAAGTACCCTGTTTCATTTACTTTTCTTGGTTGTTGATCATTTCACAATTGTTTTGAGTTTTCTTTCTGTTTCTAATTGTAAGAGTGTTGGAAAGTAGTCATGGACAGAACATATTCTGCCTACTGAAGTCCTTGCTTTGAGATTTGTCACTGTGTTCCAGTGACATCTGCTCTATTACAGTAAAGTCTGGGCTTTTCTCTGTAGAAATTGTCACTAAACAATCACCATATTCATCAGTAGTAACATTCCTTGTAAACAAGAAATACCAAATTCAGAGCCTTTGTGAAATTCTGCCCCAAGAGGCCAAGCTTCTGAAATCAATCACTTGGTCCTCAGAGACTATTTCAGAAGTCCCAATAAAGAAAAAATTACAGAGAACTCCAAATATCCTATGGGATGCTTTTGTAAATCTGTTTCTCTTTGGTTGTTGTTAGACTTTGGGGATGATGCACAGGGAATTTAAATTAAATTTGGTAGTAGTCAACATGACTATGGACATTACACGAGTAAAGCAAGAAATCCATTGCAAAGATACTAAAAAGCATGTCTTGGAAGGGAAATATCTAGTATTTAAACCACTTTTTTTTTCTGAAAATTAACTTAATTGTCAAAAACAGTAATAATTATAATGATCTTATCCCAGAAGTTGTCACAGGAATTAATGACTAGATAGAAATTAACAGGCTAAGGTAATGCTTTCAGGAATTAGACTTGCTTATTGAAGTACTGATAGTTTTGTAAAAAAAAAAAAAAAAAAAATTAAAACAGGATCTGATTAAATTGAGAGTAGGGCAACAAAGTAAAAACCCTGTGGTAAGGGGGAGGGTGGACATTCCCCCCACCCCCGATGGTAGCGGGGGGATGGGACACAGTCTTTTGGTCGTGGGAATGATGTTTATGCACACTGCTATTAAAGTGTAGTCATACAAACCACTATTCAATTAATATGAAAGGGGAAAAATTGGTCATATATCTATAACTTTTTAAAACACAGACTGAGTCTTTTTAATACATAGGCTGAGTCTTTGATATGTTGACTCTCTCAAAAGCCTAGACCAGGGAGAACAGAAGTAACCAGTGGCACAGCTATATACAAGATACTGGGTGTTATACAGCAAACCCTAACAAAGGGACTTGTTGTTAAAGTTTGGGGGCTCCAGCTGGCGGGGCTAGCTTCGTGGTGGTAGACAGAGACAGACTCAGGGACACACGGCTAGGCTGAGAAGCTGTATATCTTTATTCACGAACGGGCAAATCACCACACCATGTGCTTCCCCATGTTTCTCCTTCCGCTGGTGCTGCTGGGACTCTGCACGTCCTTAGCATATGGGGCGGGGAGAAAAAGGGGCTCGAAACTAGCAAGGACCAAACCATTTCTCTCAGAGGTAGGGGGAAGGGGGCCAAACCAACACGAAGAATACCAACATATTCCCCCTTTTCTTTTTAACTAAATGACCACAGTATCAGGGGTGTGGGGTGAACAGAAACCTATATCATACAGGCATTTTCAAAAAAAAGAAACTGGCACAAACATGGAGAAACATGTAAGCGGGCAACAAGAACCAGTGTACTGCCAAGGGAAGGCCTGAGGGGGCCATTTTTTGCCTCTGTGGGCAAAACTTTATCAGCTTAAAACAAAAACATTTCCTGCCTCTGGGAGGCGTACTTACCTCGACGGGCATTTTCTAGCATGGGGGAGGGGTGAGGCCTAGAGTCCTAAGGCATGGCTGCAGTCAGTCTTTGAGAAACCCAGCAGCATAAAGGGAAGCCACTAGTTTTGTGTAAAGTGTCTGAGGTGTACCAGTGAGTCCGATAGAAGTCCAAAGCAGATGTCCAACGAAGAATTGCCAGGGGGTGAATTATTGTACGTCTGTCTCGATGGGGAATGTCAGCCATCAGAATTCTGCTTTTCTGTAGAGAACTTGACAGCTGCAATTTACTTACTATGAAACAAACTTGTAGCAGGTTAGAAGTTTATCACAATTGATAACTCTATTACAATTAGAAGTCTTTTTTAGAATGATTTTAAGGTTGTTTAAAGTTTAAACAATAGAATGTGAAAAGGTAGACATAAGAATCAAGGAAAGAAAACCTCAGGCATGAGAATCATTAGCATAGCCATTGTGTAATCTACCATTTCTAATAGAGAAGGTAATCAAGAGTTTTACATATCAACAAGTCTATTTAACCTTTTGTTACACCCATTCAAGATGGAGACACACCCTAGGTGTGCGCAGGTTTTGTTTAGACCAACTTGGTTAAAATATATTGATTTTTAACTAATTTTTTACCTCAGACTTTAAATGTCCCTTGGTTAGGATTTGCTGTATAATACCACAACTGGGTTGATTGTATGTTAAAATGAGAATAGCACCCTAACAAAGGGACTTTTCAAAGTTAACCCAATTACCAAATAATGTGATGATAATAATAACTATCCATTGTCTTCTTGAACCCTAAGACAGCAGGACCCTCACATTTCCACTATAAAGCCTATTATTTCCCCCAGTCCTGGAACCTTAGGGTGGGGCTCACATTCCTGCATGCTTCTCTCAATTCATATCAAATAATATTGCATCTGCTGATCACAACCTAATCAATGCAACGAGTGCCTCCCCAGCATGCTTCACTTCAGACTGTGTCCAGAGACTTTAGGTGTGGAATGACAGCCCTTCAGCTTCATCACTCAGGTGAGACCTTTCCTTTCATAGTATTCTCTAATTCCATTCCAGATATTCCACTCCCCAATAAAGTCCCCAAACCTAGATATAGACCAGATCCCCTGAGATAGAGCATATGTTCACACGTGTCCATAAACCAGGGAAAAATATATATACCTGAAAGCAGAAGTACACAAAAATCTGCAGAGAGTACCCCCCCAACGCTTCATCTGCACTATTCCAGCCTTTAGGTCCATGCTTGTTGAACAATTCATTTGGCTTTGTATATTAACTCTCTTTTCAGCCACCAGGTTCTGGATGCCAGCATGATGCCAAACTTCCCTGGACTGAAGACCCCACCAATGTGTCCTGGAGCTCATCTTCCCCCAGAGACCCATCCTACTAGGGAAAGAAAGAGGCAGACTGGGAGTATGGATCTACCAGTCAACGCCCATGTTCAGTGGGGAAGCAATTACAGAAGCCAGACCTTCCACCCTCTGCAACCCACAAAGACCCTGGGTCCATACTCCCAGAGGGATAGAGAATGGGAAAGCTATCAGGAGAGGGGATGGGATATGGAGATTGGGTGGTGGGAATTGTGTGGAGTTGTACCCCTGCTATCCTACTGTTTTATTAATGTCTCCTTTCTTAAATAAATAAATATAATTAATTAATTAATTAATTAATTAATTAATATGTGTTATGTACTACTCTTACTCATTTTAAATTCATCTTTAGTGGTCCGGGAGGTAGCGCAGTAGATAAGGCTTTGGACTCTCAAGCATGAGGTCCTAAATTCAATCCCTGGCAGAACATGTACCAGAGTGGTGCCTTGTTCTTTCTCTCTATCCTATCATTTCTCATGAATAAATAAATAAAATCTTAAAAAATACATAAATTCATCTTTAATTTTTGAAATGATCATTTTATTTTTTATTTTTTATTATTTATTTATTTATATTTATTTATTTATTTATTTTCTGATTTTTTTAAATTGGGAATTAATGTTTTACATTCAACAGTAAATACAATAGTTTGTACATGCATAACATTCCCCAGTTTCCCATATAACAATACAACCCCCACTAGGTCCTCTATCATCTTTCATGGACCTGTATTCTCCCCACCCACCCACCCCAGAGTCTTTTACTTTGGTGCGATACGCCAATTCCATTTCAGGTTCTACTTGTGTTTTCTTTTCTGAAAAATGATCATTTTCTATATATCTGTTCCCTACTGATACTCTGAGGATATTTTTATATATACATTATTCTACTGACAGAGATTTAATGTGCTTATAAAAATGGGATTCCCTTTAATGCAGGTGTGTTAAACTTTAGATTTTAACTGCCTCGAAACACTTTATTTTAAATAGTCTAATTTTAAGAAAATGTGGATTATAAACATGGATTTTGGAACATTGTCTCCAAATTATATGTGGCTTAGAAGTCATTGTTTGATTTCATATTCCAAGATCACTTTTATAGTTAACTTCCTGATTATGTCCTCTTCATGTTAACTCTCCATATAATTTGAAACCATCTGCCTAAATTATGTATTTGAGTATTTCACTTTGCTTCTTGAAAACCTGTGCTCACTCTTAACATGTTCCCTCCATCAGTCCTATATTTTATTATGTCACTTTTGCTCTATTGTTATTATAAAGTATATCCTCATGGAAAAAATGCAATTAGACAAAAAGAGTATCAGGTAAATAGTAAAGATCCCCTAGTTCGAAGAGTAACTGATGTTGATACTTTCTTGTATATTCTTCCAGGAATTATGACCTTCATCAATTCTAATGTAAGTCAGATACTTCAGGGCAACTTTTGAAGGCTCCACTGTATTGGCCAAACTAATCCTCAGTATAATCTCCGGGCTCAAGGAGACTACCTTCTACCTTCATGACTATGGACGCCCACCTAAAATAGCTCCCTATAATTCCAGCTAGAATATTTGGCTCCCCACCACCAGCTGGCATAGATAAACTTTGTTGACCCTTCAAACTGATACTGTCTACATATTTTCTCAGAATCTAAACAGAGAGTCAATGAAAATTATATTTTCTAAATTAAAAAATAGATTTACTTGTTGACATTCAATAAAGCAGAACCAATATGCCAAAGGAAAAGAAGTCAGCAATATAATACTTTTTTTTTATTTGGAAGTAAAGATTTTTATGCTTATGTAATGAAAGAAAATACCTATTTCTCACAAGCAGAATCCTATGAGAAATTATTTCAGAATTCTACTTAACTAAAGACTTTGCACTGACTGAAATCCATCTGGTATGGCAAACATACACCTCAGATTTGGGTTGTTTACTGTGGTCTGTTTCTTTGCTTCACTCCAACTGTTCTTTTGGCAGGAGTACAATCAACCTAATTTTGTCCATTACACAAGGAGCCCCTTATGGAAATCTGAATCACCTGACATCATATCATTGATTTAATTCCATCATAATTCAGCACCCTGGGACCTGGCAGCTCATTTCCTCTCATTCTGGATAGAAGTACTGTAACATAGAGGTGAGTGAACACACTTTGGAATCAAACACTCTAGATTTCAATCATATCCACTATTTTTTAGTAGCGTGATGTTAGATCAGTTATTTAACCTTTCTAGTCTCAGATTTCCCATAGTGAACTGGAAACTTGAATAGTGACTTCCTTCTTGAGAAGATTATATAATGATTGAATATGAAAGAATCAATGGGAAACTATCTTAGGAGTGATTAAAAATAATTCACCTGGTAGAGTATACACTTTGACACACTTGAGGACCCACGTTTGGCCCCCCAGTACCACATACAAGCTCCATCAACAGAAGGAGTGATGGTGTGGTTCCATGGTGACTCTGTCTCTCTTCATCTGATATTAAAAGGAGAGAGAGAGAGAGAGAGAGAGAGAAAAGAAGAAGAAGAAGAAGAATAGTGAGCCAGGAACAGTGAAATTTTGCATATCCCAGTAACATTACTAAAGAAGAAAAGAATTATTTCTGAAAAACAATTTAAAAAATTGTTTCTGAAGTCCTTGATAACTGTGATGATGATTTGTAATCTCCCTTACTCCACAAAAAAAGATTCAATTTGGAAGATTCTAGAATATAATTATAAATAAATAGGTCCAAAGTTTGGCACAAGCAAGAAAAATATAAAGGTAAAAATCATGAAGACAGCTGCTGGTTTTCTTTGTCTAGTACAAGTCTGATTAAATTTACTGCCTATGTGACCTGCAGTGTCACTGAATCTTTTTATTTATTTATCAGCATGGGAACATTGACCTGTTCAGTTTTCGACCATGACTGGTTCATCCCTGCAAACATAATCTGGTGGACCCCTGTTCCTAGAAGGTCATCATGTTAATACTAAACTTTGTGCGAACAACCAATCATCATAGCAAAATATAGGCCCAGAACTCTTAGGCTCAAGCAATCCACCTCCCTCAGTTTCCAAGCAACAAGACTATTATTTCCACCACCGAACCCAAATCATTTAATTTTCTTTTTTTAATTATTTTATAATCTACTATTTTTTTCTTGACACCAGAGTTATCACTGGGGCTTAGTACCTGCACTACAAATCCACCACTCCACCAACCACATTGTTCTTTGATTTGTTTGTTTAATAGGAGGTAAATTGAGAGGGGATGGAGAGACAAAGAGGGAGAGGGAAATATAGATGCCACAGATCTGCTTCACCACTCCTGAAGCCTCCTCACTGCAGGTGAGGAGCTCGGGTTTGAATTCTCATTCTTGTGCATGGTAATGTGTACACTCAGCCAGGTGCGCCACTGCCCAGACCCCCTATTTTCTTTTGGATTTACCTGTCTGCTTTATAGGAGAGATAGAAAAAGAAAGAGATTAGAACACCACTCTGCTCTGGCATATGCAGCACTTAATATCAAATCTGTGACTTCAATGCATAGAAGTCTTAAATTCTACCTGCTGAGTCATTTCCCCAGTGACTCATTCCATCTCTCAAATTATACTTTTCTCATCTATAATGAAGATGCTTAACAGCTCACAATGTTTAAGTATTTACAATGTAAATATTAAATCTTTCAAGGTTGTATACAAATAAAACACTCTTCTAGTTATTAATTTATCTAAATATATATACACATATATAATTTTAAAGGGTATTTATAACTTACCTGAGTCATAATATTCTCTATTATAACAACACTCAAACAATTTTGCTGGAGTTTTTTTTTTTACAGAAATATGAACTTATTATCAATGAACTCTAAATTGTATGGGACTGTATATCTAGCCCTAGGCCTCAAGCAGAGGTGCTTGGTGTTCATAGTAAGCTGACAGCTGACCCTTATACAAATCTGCATCCTCTTTAGAGTTCAAAGTTTGGGGGTAAAGTCACTGCCCCCTCTCAAAGATAAACACAAATGCAACTCAAAAGTGGTGTCCTGAGCTAACATGAGACATTTAGAGTGTGAATCTCATCAGGGTTGTGTTTTTCCAACATAACAAATTACTTTGTTCAAATCAGAAACTGAATTCATTTTATTTTCCAAAATCAGTCCTGCCAGCTTTCCCTGCTGTAATTGTATCATTTCTGTCTGCTGACAATGGAAAATAGAAGAAAATAGTCTTACTAAGGAAATGAAATATTACCAAGAAAAACAGGCATTCTCATACTATGAGATTTTATTTTACATTGAATTTGTTATAAGAGAAAAGGTCTCTACCCTTTGAAACAACAGTATTATTGTGGTTACAGTTAGGTCATTATCTACATGGCCCAAAAGAAAATATTGGAAAGAAAATTAACTAGTTCATAAGGGTATGAACAACATTATTTTTAAAAGTAAATGGTTCTTCATACACAAAAAGAATGATAAATGATAGCAAAGAAACGTGCATTTAAGGAATATAGTCAATTCAAATTATAAAAATGTACAATTACTTAAAGCATCTGTAGTAATCATGTAAAAATCACTTGCTGAGAACTCAAGTTAACCAAATAACTACTGTAATTCTTTAGTTTATTTAACTGAATTATTCCTTGATTTGGAGTAAGGAAACTAGTTGATGAATAAGATGACCTTATAATAAAAAAAATAAAAGTTTGAAGCAAGAATAAATCAGGTCTCAAACCTGCTCTCTCATATCTTCACCATTCACCCATGGATGAATGTGAGTTTTCCTTTATTCAGTTTTTTAATTTTTATTTATAAAATGGAAATATTCAAGACTATAGGGTAATTCCCACCACCACAGCTACGTATCCAATCCCCTCCCTTGATAGATTCCCTTTTCTTTATCCCTGTGGAAGTATGGATCCAGGATCTTTCTGAGGTGCAGAAGGTGGAAGGTCTGGCTTGTGTAATTGCTTCTTCGCTGGACGTGGGCATTGGCAGGTTGATTGATACTCCCAACCTGTCTCTCTCTTTCCCTAGTGGGGCAGGGATCTGGGGAATTGGGGCTCTAAGACATATGGTGGGGTCATCTGCCCAGGGAAGTCTGGTTGGCATCATGGTAGCATCTGGAACCTAGTGGCTGAAAAAGAGTTAACATATAAAGCACAACAAATTGTAACTAGTCATGAACCTTAAGGCAAGTATATTGCAGTTGAAGATTTGGGGTCTCTGTTTTGGAAAAAGCTAGTAGGTCTATTTTAGGTATATTCCAAGGGATCCATGACTTTACTAGTTTTTGCCTGAGCCTAACATCTAATATGCAGGTGGGCCCAGGTTAATGTCTGTTTTAAAATATGGTCCAAGGATCAGGAGGTCACGCAACCAGTAGAACAAGTACTCACCATTCTATGCAACAAAAGAGTTCCACTGATGATGGTGTGATGCATATCTTCCTATCTATGTATCTATGTATCTATGTATGTATCTATCTATCTATCTCAATCTCTTCCTCTCTCACTTCTCTTTCTCTCTAAATAAAAGAATTTAAAAAGTGGCTATGGAGATGCCTCAATAGCATTACCTATCCCAGATACCACATTTGTATACACATATATACACAAATATATGCATGTATTTACAAATATATATAATATATATATTGAGTTGCTCAGAAGGTAATTCAGTGGGTAGAGAGTAGGACTTAGGTAAGTGAGGCTATGAGTTTTATCCTGAGCATCTCACCTACTAAAGCAATACTCTGCCCTACCCCACTCCTCATCCCTCATACCCCACCTCCCACTCATGTGTATAGTTGCCTCTCTGAAGCACTTTTTTTCTCTTTCTCTCCCAAAACTTGGGGTAATTTGGGTGAGAAAAAAAAATCAAAGGATTGGAAGATAATGAAGGGCTAAGTTAATAACACAGTGATTTATGGAACACAGATTTTCATGCCTGAGGCACCGCAGGTCCCAAATTCAATCCCTGGCACCACCATAAACCACAATTAAGCATAGCTCTTGTTAAAAAAAAAAAAAAAAAAAAGGAAAGAAGGAAGACAACATTTTAAGTGATGAGGACTAAGATAGGGGAGAAGAACACAGGGAGAGAATAAGATAGCTAAACAGATTATAGATATCTATCAACAGATGACCAGGTAGATGGTAGATAGGTGTATAGATATATACAAAGAAGAGGCAGTTACACAGAAATTAATTTTGAATTGTTCTAAGTGCTATGACTGTGTAGCTCGGAGGAGAAGAGAGGATTGGACCTGGAAGTAAAATGGGGCAATTATGTACAAATGTAGACAGATAGTTATGGAGATGACAGTTAACCCATGTCTGCAACCTTGGGAGAACTGCTATGGTTTGCAATAGACTTGGGATTCAGAACTCTGGCAGTGGAAACAGTGTGGAATTATACCCCTCTTGACATGTAATTTTATAAATCAATATTGAATTGCTAATAAAAAAGAGGGGAAAAAATAAGTTTTTTTTTTTTTAGAGAAAAAAATAAAGGTTGATTTAGAGATCAAAAATAGCTATTTGAGTGCCAGGTGATGTTGTACTTAGTTAAGCATACATGTTATTATGTGTAAGGATCTGGGTTTGAGTCCCTGCTCCCCACCTGCAGGGAGGAAGCTTCAGAGTAGTGAAAAAAGAACTACAGATGTCTCTCTGTTTCTCTTCCTTTCTATCTCCCCTACGCCTCTTAATTTCTCTCTATCCTATCAAATAAAGGGTAAACAAAAAAGAAAAAAAATGGCCGCTAGGAGCAGTAGATTCCTTATGCAGACACAGAGGCCCAGGGATAACCCTAGTGGCAATAAAAATGATGATGATGATAATAATAATAATAATGTCTACTTGGCAGCGATCAGAAAAGAGCTCTCCAAGAAAGTAATAAGTGAGTTGAGATTTGAAAATGAGAATGAACCAGAAGTAAGAATAGCTGATATGGGTGAGTTCAATGAAGGCAGAGAAAACCACAAGTGGAAAAGTTGTTTTGCCTATTGAAGTCTCAGAAAACAAAGATTGTGGCAGTAATATATTGATCTGGGAAATAATTATGTGATCAGAGTTGGAAATAAAAGCAAGAATCAGGGAGTTGGGCAGTAGTGTAGCAGGTTAAGTGCATGTGGCGCAAAGCACGATGACCTGTGTAAGGATCCTGGTTCAAGTCCCCAGCTCCCCACCTGCAGGGGAGTTCCTTCACAGGCTGTGAAGCAGGTCTGCAGGTGTCTATCTTTCTCTCCCCCTCTCTGTCTTCCCCTCCTCTCTCCATTTCTCTCTGTCCTATCTAACAACGATGACATCAATAACAACAACAATAAAAAACAACAAGGGCAACAAAAGGGAAAATAAATAAATATTTTTTAAAAAATTTAAAGCAAGAATCAGATTCCTATTGTAACAGCAGTGGGAAGCTATTAAGGGACTTTAAATAGAACAGAAGATGTTCTTTTTTAGTAAACTACTGTGATTACTGAGTGAAAATAGCTTATAGCAGTGCAAGAGGAAATAAAGGAAGGCTATTGACCATCTCCAGGCATGAGATTGTGCTGGGCTTGAAGTAGGACTGAAACAATGGAAAAAGAGATAATGGACAGATTTTAGAAGCATTTTGAAGATAAGATGAATAAAATGTGATAATTAATTGTGTGTGGAGGGAAAAGATTGACCAAAAGTGATTCCTACATTATTGACTCGAGCAAATGGTAAATGGTCTCCCCACTGAGAGAAAACTGAGAGTTAAAGGTCAAATTACAACTTCTACTTGGTTTATAGCTACATCTAGAGGCAAGATGTGAGTAGGAAATTTATTTTAGTCCCACTACTACCAAGTTAGAAAAGCAATATTCAATTAAGGAAGAAGAGGATAATAGGTCTTGATGGACAACAGATATTTTCTGTCATAAAATCAGTATCAGTCAGTGACTTTCTATAGAACAAGTTAAGAATATTCTTGTCACTAGGGAGAAATAGAAACAGGCTGGAAGTATGGATCAACCTGCCAACGCCCATGTCCAGCGGAGAAGCAATTACAGAAGCCAGGCCTTCTGTCTTCTACACTCCAGAGTGATCCTGGGTCCATATTCCCAGAGAGATAAAGAATAGGAAAGTTTCCAGTGGAGGGGATGAATATAGAATTCTGGTGGTGGGGAAATGTGTGAAATTTTACCCCTAATTTATCCTATGGTTTTGTCAATATGTTCTATTTTATAAATAAAATAATAATAATAATAACTTTAAAAGAATCTTCTTGTTTTAATAATCTGTTCCACAAAATGATCTACTCACAACATGCCCATTCACCGTTGGTTCTTAAATCAAGTTTTCCTATATAATTTCTATAAATTCAGAATTTGTGCATCTTCCCTATTGTCAGAGGTACTTAGGCAACTGAGGAAATGCAGAGACTTTTAAATATTCATGTAATTTATACCTTTATTACAAAAGAAGAATAACAGAAATTCTAACTTCAAAGTTTATTATAATTAGCATATAAATCAAGAAATCTGAGAGTTAGTCATATAAACAGAAACATTATGCTAGGAGGATGAAGAAAGTTTTATAAAAGAGTTGGACCCAGATGGTTTGGACCCTATAGAAAGAATCATGTCAGGTAAGAAAAATAAAAGAATATTAGATGTGAGGCGAAGGCAAAAACTAGTAAAGTCATGGGCCCCTTGAAATATATCTAAAATAGACCTACTAGCTTTTTCCAAAATGAAGACCCCAAATCTTCAGCTGCAATATTCTTGCTTTTAGGTTTATGATTAGTCAACAATTTGTTGTGCTTTATATGTTAACTCTTTTTTAGCCACCAGGTTCCAGATGCTACCATGAGGCTAACCTGATTTCCCTGGGCAGATGACCCCCTGGATGTCCTGGAGCCCCACTAAGGAAAGAAAGATACAGGCTTGGAGTATGGTTCGACCTGCCAATGTCCATGTTCAGCAGAGAAGCAATTACAGAAGCCAGACCTTCCACCTTCTGCATCCCACAAAGATCCTGGGTCCATACTCCCATAGGGATAAAGAATAGGGAAGCTACCAAGGGAGGGGATTGGATACGGAGCTCTGGTGGTAGACATTGTGTGGAATCGTACCACTGTTATCCTATGGTTTTGTCAATATTTATATTTTATAAATAAAAAAATTTTTAAAGGTGTGGGAAGTAGCTTAATAGTTATGCAAAATGTCTTTCATACCTGAGGCACAAAAGGTCCAGATTCAAGCCCCAGCACCACCATAAACCAGAGCTGAGAGTGCACTGGGAAAAGGATTAATGATAATTAAAATAAATTAAGTGAGTAAATAAATGTTTACACAATTACTTAAAAAATGATTAAGATACAAGAGAAATTGAATATAAAAATATTTGGAAAAGAAACAGTAATGAGTCTACTGATAATGAGCTCTACACAATGTTGAACCTTCTCTGCATGTAACATAATCTTTTTCATTTTCTCATGATGCTGAGAGATAACTTTGGAAATTGAAGAACCGGGCTGGGTGTTGGAAGGACATAATAAGAATAAGAGAGTGTGAGTTCTTTGTCCTTTTTGGCTTCCAAACTCTTAGCTCTGGCAGTGCCATCCAATGCCATTCCTATGCTATGAGTCCATCTGGAACTCTCTGTGCCCAAGTAAATGATGCAATATTGAAGCTGAAATGGGTTATCACCACTCTTAGAAGAGCCTGAAGTGGGGAGGGTGGCAGGGAGACCATATGTGGTTGGAAGTACATATGGTACCAAAGACAAGGATTCAAGCTCCACCTGCAAGGTAGCATGAGAAATGAAAGAGGTCTACAGGTATTGCTCTTTCAAACCCTCTCTATCTCCCCATCACCTCTTAATTTATTTGTATCCTATTTAATGAGAGAGAGAGAGAGAGAGATGTATGATGGGAGATGAGGAGAGGGGAAGGCAAGGGAAGAGAGGAAGGTAGGAAGGTAGGTAGGTAGGTAGGTAGGGAGGTAGGTAGGAAGGAAGGAAGGAAGGAAGGAAGGAAGGAAGGAAGGAAGGAAGGAAGGAAGGAGGGAGGGAGGGAGGAAGGGGAATAAAATGACCATCAAAATAGTGGATTCATCTTTCAGGCACTGAGCTCCAGAGATAACCCTCATGACAATAAAAATAAACAAACAGGAGCCTAAAACACAGGCAGGTACATAGTATTACAAAAATAAATGTAGATGAAGAATTACAATCATCACTGCTGGAATAAGATATTAGGAAACACAGAATGATGAAAAGTTTTCAAAACAGAGGAGCAACAAAATCACAACTTATGTAAAATAACTCCTAAGAGATTGATTGGAAGAGGAAATATTTTAAAAGATCAGTTAGGAGAGTATTTCAGTTTAATCTAGTTGACTAAAGCAGAAACTATGGCTGAACTGAAAGAGAGGGTCAATAGGTCAATATCCTGTGATCACATTTATGATCGTGTTTGATAGCACAATTGTTTACAACCCCCACTTTCTTCCCTGCTTTATCATTAGTGTTGCTTTAGAATAATGAAGCCTGTTCTATCCATTAACTCCACTAACATTTGATCTCTCCATGGATTGAGGTTAAAAATTAATTACTCTTCTAACATATTGATTACATGACTATAAATATAAAAACACAGCTACAGAGCAACTGCAGGGACCTTTGTTTAAACAGCATGTTTGCTCTTTTTAAAGGAGGTAATTAATGTTGGAGGACCTCGAAACTAGAGGAACCTCAAGAAAAACAACCGTAGAGTGCCATCTAGTGTTACAAATATATTTGAATGTAAGAATCCTGGTTCTGTATTATATACTGGCAATTCCCTTCTATTGAAAACTAAGAAATGTAAAAACAAGCTTTTATTTTTAATGTATCTTAATTGTTTTGTTTTAGTGAAAGAGATGCAGAGAGAGAGGAAGGAAGGAAGGTAAGAAGGTAGGAAGGAAGGAAGGAATAAAAGAAGAAAGGAAGGAAGGAAGGAAGGAAGGAAGGAAGGGACTGAGGAAAAGAGTGAGAAATTTCAGAGCAGTGCTCAGGTCTCACTTATTTTGGCGTGGAGGACTGAACTAGGGAGTTTGGAACCTCAGGAATGAAAAATTTTCTGCATAACCATTATTCTGAAATCAAAAATAAAAGTTTTAACATGCCGTTATTAGACTGGCAAGATAGTTCTCCAGGAAGGAGCCTGGTTTACAATGAATGTGATCCAACTTCAAGTACCACATGACCACACTTAAGGAAGCTTGATCCTAGTACCATTCTCTCTCTCTCAATCTCCATATCTCCCTCTCCCTCTCCCCCTCCCCCTCCCCCCTCCCCCTCCCCTTCTCCTCTCCTCTCCTCGCCTCTCCTCTCCTCTTCTCCTCTTCTCCTCTTCTTCTCTCTCTCTCTCTTTCTCTCTCTCTCTCTCAAAACTTGTCTCTTGTTTGTACCAGAGCACTGCTCATTTCTGACTTATGATGGTGCTGGGAATTGAACCTGAGACTTTTGCTACCTCAAGCATGAAAATCTCTTTACATAACTATTATATAACTATCTCCCCAGCCCTCTCTCTCTCTTTTTTTCTATACTTATTAATTTTCCCTTTTGTTGCCTTTGTTTGCTTGTTGTTGTTGTAGTTATTGTTGTTGTAGTAGTTATTGTTGTTGTTATTGATGTTGTCATTGTTGGATAGGACAGAGAGAAATGGAGAGAGAAGGGGAAGACATAGAGGGGGAGAGAAAGATGGACACCTGCAGACCTGCTTCACTGCCTGTGAATCGACTCCCCTACAGGTGGGGAGCCAGGGGCTCGAACCCGGATCCTTATGCCGGTCCTTGCGCTTTGCGCCATGTACACTTAACCCGCTGTGCTACCGCCCTACTCCACCCAGCCCTATATCTGTCTCTCTATCTGAAAAAAAAATCAAATGGGAACAGTGAAGTCCCAATGATAACCAAAATAAATAGATAAATATACAAATGAATAAGCTGCTTTTATTGCTTGTCATCCAGATATACATCTGAATATTATACAAGAAAAATATTCATTTTAGAGCTGGATCAGACAGAAGACTTAAGATCAACTTCTCGGGAGTGATCAGTTAGCAGAACTGGCACCAGTGTTTTAGCTTTGCATCATCCATCCTGTATCTCCCCCTTTTTATCATCCTAGGGGAAAGATGACCCCAAGGTAGAGCTAGTTTTTAATTCTCTTTTTATTTCACTTACCAAGTAACGTCAGACTACTTCACCTAATCAAAAATTAGCTCATAGTATTTCATTAATTAAAGCATGAGTGGTGTAAAAGAGGTTAAGAACTGGTGTTAAAATCTCCTGCTACGAGGAACTATATTGTTACCAGGGTGGTTCATGTATCACAGCACTGCCTTCTGCAAACATTAAAATTCACTTTGTTTCGTGGCCCTAATACTGCCCAGCCCTTGGGAAGCACGAAGCCGGAATCTGACATTATATTGGGCAATTCATGCTGACCTAGTAACTCAAAGCAAGCATCACTGGTAAGTTAAAATGACTTCACTCCAAAAGAAATAGAGCCTAAGGTCACAGTTGTAAATCTTAGCACAGGAAAACCAAGATTATAATCTTTATGCTGAGTGCTATGGATTCCTTTCTGCTGAGCAGAGTCATATTTCAAAGACTTTACTAATCTGAAACCTACAGGCAGTTGTGACAATAGCAGAGATGGCTTAAATAATATCAAACACACATTTTCACAAACTGGAAAACAGCAGGAGGAAGAAACAACAATTCCATTTATAACATCTGAGGTTGAATTTTTTTATATAGTGCCAGCTTCATACTACACTGAAATTCAAGTATGATCATTTTTTTTTGGACTAAAATCTCAATAATTAAATCTTGTTTGACTAAAGAGTTGCGTGGGGGGTGGGATGGTAGCGTGGCCCTACATCCATGAGTTTGTTGTGACTATGTGCTAACAGGGAGGCATTAGTTCAGATGGAGCTTTGTGCATTAAGACTAAGTTCAGAGGTTTAAATCCTCAACAGGATAGACAGTTTCACTTTTGGGTGCCTAAAGACATCTTACTAATGTTCCCTTAAGATCAAAGGGCTGTGGAACTGGTCACTACAGAAAAAACAAATCTAAATTTATTCTCATTAGATTTGTGATTATATATGTTTTGTATGCGTTGTACGTGTAAAATAATGCCAAGATGTAATCAGCTTCTCATTCAATCATATTACCACTGACTGCCTTCTCAACCCAATTTTTTTTTTCTATTTTTAAGAATGAGAGAGAAGGACCAGGTGGTGGCACACTCAGTTGAGAGCACACATTACCATGTGCAAAGCCCCCAGTTCAAACCCTGATTGCCACCTCCCCAGTGGTGAAGCAGGTCTGCAGGTGTCTTTCTCCGTCTCCGTCTCTCCTCTCTGTTTTTCTCTGACCTATCCAATAAAAATAAAAAAAAAAAGAATGAAAAAGAAAAGAAAAATGGCTGGCACCAAGCCCCAGCTATAACCCTGGTGACAATGAAATAATAATAATAATAAATAATAATGTAAAAGAGAAGGAGAGGAAGAGTGAGGACAGACAAAACACCATTTTCTTTTTCTTTCTTTCTTTTCTTTCTTTTTTTTTTTTTTTTTGCCTCCAGGGTTATTTTATTTTTGGGGCTTGGTGCCTGCACTAAGAATCCACTGCTCCTGGAGACTATTTTTTTCCTTTTGTTGCCCTTGTTGTTTATCGTTGTTGTCATTATTATTGTTGTTATTATTGCTGTCGTTGTTTTTGGATAGGACAGAGAGAAATCGAGAGAGGAAGGGAAGCCGGGGGGGGGGGGGGGGGAGATAAAGGTTCAATCCTGGAGTCTTGCTTCTTTTGTAGCCTCACTCCTTCCACAGCAGTGTTATTCGTCCAATTATTTTAAATGCTCCTAGAGATTTGCATCCATTGCAGAACATTAAACTGATATCTCCAAGTGATAAGCACTTCAATATTCACACAGAGAAATAGCTCTTGACCCTCTCACCCTTTCTCCCCTGTAACACACACACTTGTGAAGTCCTCCTCCATCTTAGTGAATCAACATTATCCATCTAATGGCATTCTGACAAAAATCACATCCTCCACATACACTGCTAACTGTATTTTCAGAATATATTAAGTCTGTTTCATCTGTGCTCTCAAACCCACTATCCTTACTCACTTGAAGTACTGTCAAACGCTCTCCGAACTTCTACTATCGTCCTTTATTCTATGGCAGACAGAATGAATTTTTAAAAACACAATCATCACTTTTAAGTCTAAAATCTTTCAGTGACTTCCCATTGCACTTAAATTGAAGTTCAAGTTGTTTACCATGGTTCATTAAGGCTTATATAATTGAGTCTCAGCTTCCTCTCAAACACATCTTATTGTATTCACCCCTTCTAATATACTACCCTCCCTCACCAACCTTTCTTTCCTCTTTCCTCTACACTTACTTCCTTTCCAGCTTCTTGCTCTATTTGCTTTCTCTGCCTGAAACTCTCTGCCATAGATCTTTCCATTACTGGAGGGGCCTTAACTAATTTCCCAAGATCTAAAATAGCACCCTCTTTCTTTATCATGCTCTGTCACATTACTCTGTTTGATTTTATTTTTATTATTTCTAATGATTGGAAATTTCCTCGATTATCTGTTTTTACTTCTTTTTTATTAGCTATTTAATAATGGTTCACAAGATTACAGGAGTGTAGTTCCACATCACACTCACTACTAACGTTTTTTTTAATAATTTTTATTATCTTTATTTATTTATTGGATAGAGACAGCCAGAAATCAAGAGGGAAGGGATGATAGAGAGGGAGAGAGACAGGGAGACACCTGCAATACTGCTTCACCACTTGCAAAGCTTTTCCACCTGCAGGTGGGGGGGGACCAGAGGCTGGAACCTGGGTCCTTGAGCTTTGTAAAGTGCACTCAACCAGGTGCACCACCACCCAGCCCTTTGGTCACTTCTTTTTTTAAGTTCCTGTGTTTCAATTCCTATATTCCACATATAAGCAAAATAAATGGTTCTCTTTCATGTCCTTAACTTACTTGACTAAGCATAGTTATCTCCATTCCCCTTCATTTAGCTCAGATGGACACTATATCATCTTTTTAATTGTAGAATAATATCCTATAGAGTACAAGTCTATGACTTCTTTATTCAGTCTTCTGTCAATGAGCATTTAAGTTATCTCCATCCCTTGGCAGTTGTAAAATAGCAGATCTGTGAACATAGAGGTACAAATATTCCTTTGCATTACTGTTTTCATGGTCTTTGGATATATACCTAGGAGTGATTTTATGTGCTTACTTAAGTATTATCCGTTTCCCCTTCACTAGACTATATTCCAGAAGAGTAAAGACTGATTTTTCATATTCAATTCTTAGAGTCAAGACATAAAGGAAACACTAACAAATGTCTCAAAGCAGTCAGTCAATGGTACTTGCTATTACTCTGTGTAAAAATGGGAGTTTTAGGAGCTATAGAATACCTTCTGCCTGGTTCAGTTTTATTCCTTAGCCATCCCATTCTGTTTTTAATGTCCTAAATGCTTTCTCTTCTTTCTCTGCTTCCACCCACATCTTCAGTGTTAGTTTCCCAAGATTTAACTAGTTATGAAAGTCATCTGTCAAGCATCTTATTTCTGTCTTGTTCTCTCCTGCCCATTTCTGCTAGCTAACTACAGGCTCTCACCATCGTTTACTTTAACATCACAGTCTCCTTATTCTCCTAACTCCCTCAAGTTTCACCATTCTGAAATTCAATGCCTAGTTTTTCTCATGTACAGTTAACAGCCTTCAGAATATTCACCTTTTTTACAGAAAGGTAGAGAAAAATTCTGTAATTGGACCGCTGTCTTCTGTGAGATTCACAATTCACAGCTTCTCCAGTTTCGCTATGCTTCAGATTTTCCAAAGTGACTTTCAAATGTCCTCTTATTTTTACCTCTTTGCTCTAGTACAGACTGTTCTTTCTGCTATAAATACCTTTTATATCAGCCCCTGCCCCTTCCATCTGTATTAAACTCACACTCTGTCTTTAGTAGCCAAGTCAAGTTCTTTTTTCAAATCTTTTCTGACCCACCAATCTGCATCAGTCCTTTTTTTTCCCTGTGCTGCCTCCTTAACAAATATATACTTTTCAAAATATGTGGCACTTACTAGCTTGATACAATACTGTGTGCTCCTTAGTGACAAGAATTTGTGTTTTGTTTGTGTAGCTCTGTCTGGAATATAGTGTCACTGATAAACATCACTAATGTCACTAATAAACATCTGTTGATAGACAAAAATAAAGATGCCAGAGATAACTACATCTAATTAGCCAATAAACATTCATTATAAACAATAAACTGTACTTCCAAATCATAATTAAAAAAAAATATCAGTGAGGGGGGCTGGGTGGTAGCACAGTGGGTTAAGCTCACATGGCTCAAAGCGCAAGGACAGCATAAGGATCCTGGTTCAAGCCCCTGGCTCCCTTCCTGCAGGGTGGTTGTTTCACATGTGGTGAAGCAAATCTGCAGTTGTCTATCTTTCTCTCCCTCTGTTTTTCCATCCTCTCTCGATTTCTTTCTGTCCTATCCAACAACAATATCAGAAATAACAACAATAGTAACAACAACAATAATAAACAAGGGCAACGAAAGGGAAAAAATAGACTTCAGGAACAGTGGATTCTTAGTGCAGGCACCAAGCCCCAGCAATAACCTTGGAGGCAAAAAAAAAAAAAAAGGGGGTCAGTGAAAAGTGTCTTATCTTATTTTTCCTTAGTATTTGCTAGGAAGGAAAGATGGAAGAATAGAAATTATATATATATATCAATATATATTACCACCAAGGTCTGCAGTGGGGTTCTGTGCCTGTATGATTCCACAGCTCCCAGTAGATGGATGCTTTTTTTTTTCTAGATAGAGGGTTAGAGACAGAGATTAGTGCAGAAACAAGAGAAGGAAATGCACCACAGCTGTTGTTTTCGACGGGCTATGTTGTTTTCGCCGGGCTGGCTTCATGGGCGGGTAACAGACGACCAGGGACTCATGGTTGAGCTGTAGGCAGTATCTCTTTATTCATGCAGGACGCAGCACAATCTAAGACGAGCTAAGCTAAACTCAAATACCCTAAAACTCACAATGCTGTCTTTACATATACTTGCCAAGTAGGGTGGAAACAGGATGTGACATAGAGAGGGTGGAGAGAAAAGTGACTGGTGAAAATCAGAGTGTGACAAGGAGGGGGCGGAGCAGGCGAGAATCCTATCACTGAACCACCAATGCCCTGGAGGGAGTGCTTTATGTAAAAGTGATTTATGTAAATAGAACAAAGCTTTGAATGGGATTAAATCTATCCCTATATAGGCATATGGTTAAGCAGAAGCCAGGGGGAGCTGGCATACTATCCAACACACAGCATTGCTCCACTGCTTATGAAGTTCCCTTTTAGCTTGGTGCTCCCATGTGGTATGAAGGGGCTGAACCCAGGTCTTCACACAATGTTAAATGTATACTTCCCCAGTTGAGCTAGCTCCCAGTCCTCTTAAATTATACAATCTGAAATCATGTTTAATGATTTAGATCAAAGAGACCTGAAATGACACAATTTTGGAAATTGTCACAATGCCTTTCCCCTTCATTTGCCACTTGGAAATTCTCAGTTAAGGAACCCTTTGTGTGATGTATTGCACCAAAGCAAAGGTCTGGGTGGGGTGGGGTTGAGGAGGAAGTGGGGAGAGGTTGTCAGGGTCCAGGTGCACAATAGAAAAAAAGAAAATAGGCTATGAGTGGGAATGTTTTGCAGAGACACCTGGCACAGGGATGAAAAAAATGTACCCATGTGTCAACAACTATACTGTAAACCATCATCCCCCAATATAAAAAAGGAAACCCTTTACAGAGATCTTATAATTACTTTGATTTAAAGTAGAAGAGAGTCAGCAATCTGCTATTATGAGAACTTTGGGCTAATTTGGAATTCCTGGACCAAATGCACAAATCAGTTCTTTTAATAGTCCTTGGAAATACAAATCGACAGAGCAGATGTCAAAAGAAAAGGGAGATGTGTGATGTTCTTCTGATGGGGCCTGAATTCTGCAAATACTAATAGCCGCTAGAATTGTTGCACTGCACAGTCAGTGGTAACTGTAGAAATGCACTATAAATATAGGCCTCTTTTTTCCTTTTTATTCCTTAAAAATGTCTGAAGTACTGAAATAGGATGTGCATTGAAACTGTATCATAAGGACTCACCTAATAAAAACAAAATAAATTTTCCCAACTCCTTTTCTTTTCTTTCTTTTTTCTTTCTTCCTTCCTTCCTTCCTTCCTTTATTTATTTTTTCCACCAAGGTTATTATAAAGGCTTCATGCCTGCATGGTGTCATTTCTCTTTTCTTTCTTTTTGATAGAGAATGAGAGGCAGAGAGAGAGAGAGAGAGAACAGCTTCAGCATTCTCCACCACTTTGTGAAGCTTGCCCAAATAAGTGGACACAGGGCCTTGAACCTGAATCCTTGCACATGGTAACAGATGTGCTCTATAGGGTGTGTCACCAACCAGGCCCTTCTCCACCTCTTTAGATCTGTTCTTCCCATTCATTAACTTAGCATATTACCTTTATAAAATCTTTGTCAGGAAGTAGGGGGGCTATGGGGCAGGTAAGGGGAATGGCTTACACTTTGCCATTTGTGAGGACTTGGGTTCAAGGCTCCGGTCATCACAAAAAACCACTGCCCAAAGACAGAAGATTCACGAGCAGTGAAACAATCTTGTTATATCTTTATTCCCTCTCTCTGTCTCCCATCTTCTATCTGGAAAAAAGTGGACCACCAGGAGTGGTTAGATCTTACAGGCACAGAGCTCCAATAGTAAATCTGATGACAAAAAAAAAAAAAAATAAGTAAATGAAGGAGGAGGGAGGATAAAAGCATCTAGTATGATTTCTTAGTTTCAAAAAACTATTGTTGCTTTATTGTCATTGTTGTTGTTGTTATTATTATTTTACTGGCTTTGCAAGTTAATCAGATTTTCAAAACAAGACCTCACTAGAGGTTAAAAGGACAATAAACAGAAAGTTACTGATAGAAAAAGGAAACCTAAAAGGGGAAGGATAGACCTGGAGGCAAAATTCTGCTTTTGACTACGGCAAGCCTTGATTATCACAGAATGATGTGGTGATTAAAATTTGCATATTCAGTAACCAGAGCAATCACTTCCAGTTAATGACCTGCAAACCCATGGAAGATTAAAGTAGTATAGGATTCCTAGCCTGGGGCAGGCTTCATTTAAAGAGCCTCCATGGGACCTGACAGAATGACAACAACCTACTTTGCATTTCTCAGTTAAATGTATGAAAATCACAGCAAAAACCTAAGAACTCCTTCTAAAATGTCAGAAATAGTGATAAAAACCCATAATAACAGAATGTTTTGCTTATGGAAGCAAGAATCAATGTGAACATAGAATTGCCTGGACTTACTACACTATTGTAGACCCTACCTTCTGTGGATTCCAAGATGAATAACATGAAATCCATAAGAAATGGTGCAAGATCAGAATGGTAGGCACATTAGAATAGATTCACTGAAGACCCTTGTGGAAAAACAAATTATTGAGGGCTCAGAAGTTGAAACACCATACAAAGCACACATGTTAATATGCACAAGGACCAAGGTTCAACCCCTCCACCCCCACCTTCAGGGAGGAAGCTTCATGGAATGGTGAAGCCATGCTGTTTCTCTGTTTTTCTCTCCCTTTCTATTTCCCCTTCCCTCTCAATTTCTTTGTCTCTATAGGGGGATGAACTATGGTGGTTATGTTTTGGTGGATAGGGACACAGAACTTTGGTGATAAGAGTGGTGTAGGGACCAGGTGGTGGTGCACTTAGTTAAGCACACACATTACAATGCGCAAGGACCTGGGTTCAAAACCCTGGTCCCCACCTGCAAGGGAAAAGCTTCATGGATGGTGAAGCAGGTCTGCGGGTGTCTCTCTCCCTCTCTATCTCCCTCTCCCCTCTCAATTTCTCTCTTTCTCTATCCAATAATAAATAAATAAATAATATTTAAAAAAGAGTAGTGTGGACTGTGCACATGTATGCATAAGTAAGGGGAAAATATGTACCTTAAACTAAAAGTACACAGTAGTGACTCAATAAGTACAGCAAGCAAGGAGAAAGACCAAAAAAAAGACATTTTAAAGTACTTAATCAAATATTTTCTACTTAGACCTAGATACCCTCATCACCTACTTCCTATTTTACTTCCATCAATCACTCTAAACCTAACCCTATCAGACAATGTAAGGACTACAAAAGCTGGATAAGAGTAAGAGACTGGCACTTTTTAATGATGCCCCTTTTGGTGACTACCAGGCCTCCCCATCATCTGTGGCCCTAGTCAGAGAATCCTGGGATTCCCACATAAATATGATGGGCCTAGACCTCTAACAGATCCCTCTCTCCATCATCACTGGTCATCTCTATCAAGAAAAACATCATAAACCCTCTGTGGAGCTTCTATGGTAACTTGCCCTCAATGTAGGACAACTATGAAAGAAACTGCCCTACTCTCTGAAGGGAGGCTGGGTCAACATACTCTGCCACTCAAAAAAGACTGGTCCTGAAATGAGTGCAGTCTAGAATGTTCCTAGGTATGACCATGGAAAGCAACTTCAGACCAACAGGGATGCAGAGGCTGACCAGGCTCCTGTGCTAAGTATGGGCAGGCACTAGGTCAGATTGATGGGGTCAACAGTTAATGGTATTTATATACATTTCCCATATTTGGGAGATACTCTCTGCCCTGATCTAGTTTTTTAGTCCTATTTCCAACTTTGACACCATCTTCGCAGGCAATACTTTCAACCTACCTGCAAGTTAGCTATTAGGTTCAAGCAAAAATTAGGAAAGTCATAGACCCCTTAGAATATAGATAAAATAAACTTCCCAGCTTCCTCCAACATGAAAACCACAAATCTCATCTGCTGTATTCTTACTTTAGGTTCCTGCTTACTAAGAAATTTGTTTTGCTTCTCTCTTAATGCTTTTCATCCACCAAGTTGCAGATGCTACCATGATGCCAACCTGACTTCCCTGGGCAGATGACCTCACCAATGTGTCCTAGAACCTCACCTCTCCAGAGCCCTGTCCCGCTATAGAAAGATAGAAATGCTCCGCTTCCCCAGAGACCCACCCTACTAAGGAAAGAGAGAGGCAGACTGGTAGTATGGACCGACCAGTCAACGCCCATGTTCAGCGGGGAAGCAATTACAGAAGTCAGACCTTCTACCTTCTGCAGCCCACAATGACCCTGAATCCATGCTCCCAGAGGGATAGAGGATGGGAAAGCTATCAGGGGAGGGGGTGGGATATGGAGATTGGGTGGTGGGAATTCTGTGGAGTTGTACCCCTCCTACCCTATGGATTTGTTAATTTATCCTTTCTTAAATAAATAAATAAGATAGAAATGGGCTGGGAGTATGGATCTACCTGTCAACATCCATGTCCAGTAGAGAAACAATTACAGAAGCCAGACCTTCCACCTTCTGCACCTCATAAAGATTTTTGGTCCATAACACCCCCAGAGAAATAAAGAATGGGAAAACTTCCAATAGGGGGAGTGGGATATGAAACTCTGGTGGTGGGAATTGTATGGAATTGTACCCCCTCTTAACCCACAACCTTGTGGATCATTATTAAATCAATAATAAAAAATTTAAAATAAGAATGGTGTGTAACTGCACCTCATTTATATTATGATCTTGTAAATCACTACTAAAATAATTTTAAAAAATACTCTGGGGTCTGCAACAGAGTTCACATGGATAGTACACCTGCTTTGTCATGCAAGTGACCCACATTCAATCCAGGCTCCCACTGCATTGAAGAAAATTTCAGAGGTCATGCCACCTTCCAGACACCAAGTTATAGATACTACCATGACTCCACCCTGATTTATCTGGGCAGATGAACTCACCAGTGTGTCCAGGACCCTCACATCTCCAGAGCTCTGGTCCACTAGGAAAGATAGAAACAGGCTTGGGGTATGAATTGACCTGTCAACACCCATGCTCAGTGGAGAAGCAGCTACAGCAGCCAGAACTCCTACCTTCTGCTTCCCATAAACAACCTTGATCCATACTCCCAGTGGGGGAGAAGTGATAGAATGAAAATAAGAGGGCTCTGAACTCCAGCTCCATTATCACCCAGAGAGAGAAAAAGAAAAGGAGAAGGACATATGGAGGTAGCTAGGAAGTTATGAGTGGCTTAGAGAGGAAGAGAGGATTAAATCAGAAAAAGAAGGGCAACTGTGTGTAAATGCGGACAGATAATTGTAGAGAAGATAGTTGGCTCACGTCTACAATTTTAGGAGAGCTGTGGCAGATTGCAGTGGGCAGAGAGAAGATTCAGAACTCTAGGGGTGAAAAAGGTGTGGATTCAAACCCCTGTCGACATGTAATTCTGTAATATAAAAAGAAAAAAAAAGAAAAAAAAGAGAACTTGAGTACTTTGAGGTTTCTTTCTCCCTCCCTTTCTTCCTTCTTTTCCTTCTCTCTTTCTTCTTTTCTTCCTTTCTTTCTTTCCTTCTGTATAACTATCATTCTGTCTCTCTATCTCTGTCTTTGCCTCTGTTTCTATCTAGTTATATAGAAAAAAAGAAAAGAAGAAGAAAGAAAGAAAGAGAAAAAGAGAGAGAGAATTGATCCATAGTGGTGAAACCCTAACACACACACACACACACACACAAAACGAAGAAAACCCATAGTCTGGAGACTGGAAATCCAAATCAAGGAATTGATACTTTCTGGAATACAATCAATCACCTGAAGTAAGAAGTTCATACTACAGGTGATGTTTACAAGGAAATTATCTTAGGTAATTTCTTTACCAGATAAATTATTGGAGTAATTTCCTATAGTGTCAATAAATCTCACTGATATCTTTTGTGTAAAAGATTAATTAAAATAGTCCCAAGATCTAAATAAATTTTCTCTAAGTTTTACTGCTTCCACATGAGAGTCAACATCTGTCTTTACTCATAACCAGTATCCATTTGCTAATCTTGTGACATTTATCTTTTTTGTATCCTGGCACCAGGCTTTGGGCATCAGTGATTCTACCACTCCTTGGCTGACACTTTTCTTTCTTTTTTTTTTTTTAGATAGAAAGAGAAATAGACAGAGAGGAAGAGGACAGACAAAGAGCCCTCCACCATCCATGGAGCTTCCCATGGTCCATAGTGCTCCCTCCCATGTGATGTTGAAGTTCAAATCCCCATGGCTTCACACACACGGTGGCATACCCCACTGGGTGAATTATCAATATCTTCCAAACCTGTGTCATTAATATTATGGGCTCCATTTCTAAAATACTGTCACCTTTGATTCATATATCATGTAAAATGGGTAGCTTCTACACCCACTTTTTTTCCGTTGTTTTGTCCCTTGCCATGCCTGTATTTGAGAACTGTCAGAAGACAGTGACTGACTAGCTAATACTTCCTTCTCTTTTCCCTGGTAAGCTCTTTAGTGGGTCCAGACAGCAGTGGTTTTTTTTTTGATTTCTAAAAACACCATTTTTCAGCATAGCAGAGCTGACACCAAGTCAGAGAGGGTTCAGGTAGAAGTGCACATTGTTTATAGAACTTTCTTTTACCTTCTAATATGAATTTTACATAAGTGACTAAGTATCCCCCTACTTCCTTATAAAAATTTTTATTTCAGGAACTCCCTTACCCTCCTTTTAATCTTTCTTCCTTAAGCACATGCTCCCATGAGTATATCAAGCATTTCTCTATATGACCAAACACCAAATATGGCCATGAATCAAATCCTCTCCTATGACATTTATGGGACTCAGACAAATTAAATGACCCTGTGAATAATTACCTTATTGCCATCATTATTATACTCATTCCTGTCACTATTTGCATTTATTGAGTGCTTAACAAGTACTTTTCATTAGAAAGCCTATAAGTTAGCAGTTGATCATTCTAAGTTAATTTATGAACATGGAACACTGAAGTGCGAAGACATTAGTAGCTTGCACAAGGTCACACAGCTACTTAGTGGCAGAACACTGGGTTTCATAGGCTCAGCAGAAGCTGTATCTGCTTGTCAAGCTAGAAGAATCAAAAAGTCCAAATCCAAAATTTAGGTTACAATCCAATTTCCCCCATAAGCAATTAGTCGATAGTCGTAGATAAGATACACAGAAAATGAGATGTGCAGGAAGGAAGGATAAGTAAAGTGACATTGCTATTGGTTGCATTGTAGCTGAGTCTCCTGCTTAAACAGGGAAATAGTATTTATGCAGAAGCTGGGAGAGGAAGAAAAATGGGTGACCACTGTGTTTCCTGAGAACATGCTGCTTCTGCAACTAGCTTGTGTTAACTTTTTGTGCTGTTAAATGAGCTTTTTCTTCTTTGGGTGACTTCACTTTCTTTATTTTCTTTTTTAAGTAGTCTTTTAAATTTGTATTTATTTATTTATTTATTTGTTTATTTTTGGAGAAAGAGACATTGAAAGGGAGAGAGAGAAATACCTGCAGTACTACTGCACACGCATGAAGCTTCCTCTCTGTAGGTAGGATTAGCTTTTGAAAGTAGCATTATAACATGAGCATTGTAACATGTGCATGCTACCTCTCAGACCCAATTTCTCCTTAATTCTAAGAAAAATTTAGGTAACTCATGTTACCAGAAGTGTCAAGAATAAGCCAACACATAATAATATTGATTGAAAAGTCTTCATATTGCTCTGACAGAGCTGTTCCTTGTGTGAAGGCTATATTTATGTGTGGGGACGGAACAGTAGATGCTTCTAAGACTTCTACAAAGCAGAGTTGATTCAGAGAAAATATTTCCTTTCCCAATGTTATCTATGCATTGAGGCAACCAAGCAAAGTCATTCATTTTTTATTTATTTTCATTTCATTTCATTTTATATTTTGTGCTTTTTGAGATTTCACTCCTCTGGATGATGATGAGAGAGAAACCCGAGACCCCATAGTGCAAAAGCTCATTCTAATTGGTAGGGAACAAGCCTGAACCTGGGTTGTGCATATGGCAAAGTAGTGCATTATCTAGGCTATTTTTCTATACTTAATTGTTCCTACCCTGTCAAGTCATTATTGTGGGGACTAAGAGCCAGGCATCATGGGCCTAGGGACAGGTGTCATGGGCCAGTTGCTCTTTGTTCATTCTTGACAGTTAATGAATATCATATCTTTGTCGTGCCCCTGTTCTTTCAGAATCTGGATGTTTGGAGTCTTTTCACAAAACAAGACAAGCTGATTTCAGACATTTGGCTTACACATATATGCAGGAAATTTCTAGGCTAGCCTGAGGGTGTTTCTTCCCAGGCACATGCTCTCAGGTTGGAGAGAATTCGACAGGAGCCAACCTAAGCTGCTGCTTACTCAGTGACTCTCATGGTTAAGCGGGAACGCAATGCAGTGCTGCCCTTATTGATCAGAAAAGAACTGCCTTTATACCTCCTGGAGCAGAAATACCAGGCCGGAAAAGGAAATGAGTAGGATACGGGGTGGGAAGAAGGCAAGAGCGAGAAAGTAGCAAGCTTCCATTTAACCAGTGGGGATTAAACCAATGCCCTGCAGGCAGGGTGGGTCTTCAGCTGTTGTAAAGGTTCTAACCAGTGGGGATTAAACTAATGCCCTGCGGACAGGGAAATTCTCAGACAAAACAATGATTATGTAAATAATCAAAGCATCAAGCAATGGAGCAGGGGGGAGCTGGCATAATGCCCAACAGGAAATAAAGATGGTAGTTTGGGGCTGATTTTTTTTTTCCCCCATCAGAGTTATTACTGGAGTTGGATGCTAATTTTATCTTTCCTTTTCTTATGGAGACATAGACAAATAGAGAGGGCGTAAAGAAAAGAAAAAAAGAGACATCTTTAGAATGGCTCCAACTCCTGTGAAGCTCCCCTGCCAGTGTGAGGACCAGGAGCTTGAATCCCAGTGCTGGTGCATGTGTTCTCTACCAGGTTTGCCAACATCTGATTCCTGATTTTCTTTTCCTTTTAATTAATTTATTTAATAATGGGAGAAAAAAAGAGAGCACTACAGCATCATTCTGGCATGTGCAATTCCAGGGGTCAAACTCAGGGCCCCCGTGTTTGAAAGTTCATGCTTAATCCACTGCATCACTTCCTGGGCCACTCAGGCTGATTTCTTTGTCAGCTTATTGTCTCTTTAACAATAAGAATAATAAAAGTGGGGCAAAACTAAAAAAAAAAAAAAGAAATTCTAATCTAGAATAGAGATATAGCAGTGCTAATGAAAACCAAAAAGAAGAAGGGATAAAATTAAAAAAAAAAAACTACCACATTTCCTCTGCCCTCACTTCAGGAAGTGAGCAATGATATATAAAACCCAAAGAAGCACCTAAATCAAGATTTCTGTTACAAGCCCTACATAAGATGATAGATGCTGTGTGTGCTACCCAGAACCTTCTTTAGAAGAGAAAAATCTGTATCAGTGCTTGTTTCTTTGTTATTAAAAACATTTTAGATGGGGCCAGGTGGTGGCGCACCTGGTTGAGCACACATGTTACAATGCACAAGGACCAGGGTTCAAGCCCACCTGCAGAAAGAAAACTTTCCAAGTGGTAAAGCAGATTTGCAGGTGTCTTCTGTCTCTTTCACTCTGTCTCCCACTTCCTCTTGATTTCTGACAGTTTCTATCCAATAAATAAATAAGGATAATAAAAAAACATTATAGATGATGATATAATCATATAAGTTTGACAAAAAAAAAAAAATTTTCCTGGAGGCAAAAAAAAAAGTGCCTACTCTACAGGACCTTGCCCTCGATGTATAACAATAATGGTAGAAACTGTCCCACTCTCTGGAAAGAGTCTGAGTCAATATACTCTGGCTGAAATGAGTACAACTTAGAATGTTCCTTGCTATGACCATGAAAAGCAACCTCAGCCCAACAGGGATACAGAGGTTACACAGGCTTCTGTGCTGAATATAAATAGACATGGGCCCTAGGTCAGATTGATGAGTTTTCAGTGAACAGTATTTATATACTTTTCCCATATTTGGGAGATACTCTCTGCTCTAATCCAGCTTTCTAGTCCTATTCCCAACTCTGACATCATCTTCTCAGACAATACTTTCAACCCACCTGCAAGTTAGCTATAAGGTTCAGGAAAAAATTAGGAAAGTCATGGGCCCCTTGGAATATAGCTAAAATAGACTTCCTAGCTTCTTCCAACATGAAAACCACAAATCTCATCTGCTATATTCTTACCTTCAGGTTCCTGATTACTAAACAATTTGTTCTGCTTCTCTCTTAATGCTTTTAATCCACCAAGTTGCAGATGCTACCATGATGCCAACCTGACTTCCCTGGGCAGATGACCTCACCAAAGTGTCCTGGAACCCCACCCCATAAAGATCTTTGGTCCATACCCCCAGAGGGATAAAAAATATGGAAACTTCCAATAGGATATGGAAGGCTAGTGGTAGGTGTTTTGTGGACTTATATCCCTCTTATCCCACAGTCTTGCCAATCATTATTAATTCACTTATAAAAAGAAAAAGAAATGTACCTATAATAAACAGCATGCCAAATATCTTAATTCACTCAATGTTATTATATTTTTTTTATCTTTATTTATTGATTTTGAATAGAGACAGAGAGAAATTGTGAGGGGAGGGGATATAGTGTGGAAGAGAGACAGAGAGACACCTGCAGACCTGCTTCACCACTTGTGAAGCGTTCCCTCTGCATGTGGGGGCCAGGGACTTGAACCCAGATCCTTGCGCACTGTAATGTGTGCGCTTAACCAGGTGAGCCACCGCCTGGCCCCTTCAATGTTATTTCAAAGACCTCAGACTTAGTGGTGTTTGAATGACATAGTAGATGATATAATTCTGGGCTGACAAAACAGCTCACCTGGATAGTGCACCTGCTTTGCCATCTCAGCAATCTTAGTTCAAGCACAACCCCCACAACACTGGAGAAAATGTCAGTGGTGTGGTATCTTTTCCTCTTTGTCTCAGTCTCTTTCTGTCAAAACAGATGGCCTTGAATGGTAAGCTCCAGTAATGACAGAAAAGAAAAAAAAAAAGCAGTAAGACAATTTACATATGTATTCCTCACATAAGTAGAAAGTCAATGTTTTTAAGTGTTAAACTACTTTTCCATGCTTTCATCAAAAGTAGATTATCTTCTTAAATCTATAGTATTATTTTTTTCTGATGCCAAATCAAATATAAAGTTTATAAAATAAAAGTAAAGTTTTATAAAGTAAAATTTTCCACAGAAATATTAATGAAATGAAAATTTTCACTATCCTACTAAAGGTTCTACTCTTTTGTTAATTAACCATGAGTCACCTTTCTATCACAGTGATTCAGACAGTCATCATAGTAGTCTGCCATCTTGGAAATGATTCATACAGTCAGTCTGTGCAGCTTGATGCATAGTGTGGAGGTTAGTCAGGGGTAAGTAAATGAAACTTTAGACCATGACCAAGAGATGAGACATAAGTTACTGGTTACTACTTATGACGGTGACCTAGAGTGTACTTTTTTTTTTTTAAATTAACCAGAGCACTGTTCAGCTCTGGCTTATGGTGGTTCAGGGGACTGAACCTGAAATTACAGGTTTCTTAAAGGTCAGCTTACCTCCATGGTAGGGGGTTGGTATGACAAGAATTGATGAAATACATAAAGGTCAAGACAATTAGTCTCCATGATGCAGGCAAGTTAATTATCCAAAGGTATTTGAGAAAGGCATAGGGGTTAAACCAGTAAGGTAAGGTAGAGAAGAAGAAAAACAAAGCTTGATGTAAATCACAGATATCAAAGAGCACAAGGAAATAGAATATGGGGTCTCACTGCTGGGTACTGGCAGAGGTGTATGATAGGGTGTGTTCTCCTATATGATCAAAAGATGAAGTTATAGTGAATGTGTGAACTTTGAATGACTATCATAAACTTTGAGTGAACCCTCAAGCAGGCAGCCATTTGGCCTGCTAGGAGGGGGAACTAAGTGTGAGATGCTTCTAGGCTTTCTGTGAGCGTGAGAGACTAACAAGGAGAAACTGAGTCTGGGAGACTTCTCCCTCTTATCTCATCTCTATAAGGAAAGAGGCTAACAAGTGAGGTGTCTTTACAGACCTCCATCCAAGGATGGGAGAGCTCCCCTAAACTCTACAAAGCTTTCACATAGTCCCACAACCACATTATTCTAAGTAGGCACTATCAGTCAACTGGAGTTTGGAAAAGATGAAATGTCTTCACTTACAGGCAAGATATAAATAATTAAATCAAATGACTTGACAAAACTCAACTCAGCCTAGGTGAAAAGTATTGATGGTTATCCGAGACAAGGGGGGTAGGGATGTGAGGAGTTAGTGGAAAGAACTATTTGGTAACTTGACACTGGAACTTGCAGCATAGTGTGGTAAGTCTTATATGCATATAGAAGATGTAAAGCTATAACCTTGACATTCTATAGTGTGATAAACCAATGTCTACTGAAAGATGAGAAACAGGAGGTGGGGGGGTAGTTGCACAGCTGTTTAAGTGCACATAGCAAGAAGCACAAGGACTTGCTCAAGGATCCTGGTTCTAGCCCTTGTCTCCCTGCCTGCAAGGGGGTAGCTTCAGGGGTGGTGAAGCACCAGGCTGGGCTCTTGTTTACGGAAGAAAAGTGTGGCGCCAAGCAGGGAACCCACTTGACTCCCTCTTGAAAGGAGGGCTGAAGGATGCTCAGCACCTAGTTTAAATCCCTGTTTAAATCTAAATTCGGCAGGGGCGTGCCATTTTTATGAAACTTAGACCAACAATCTTTCCTCGAATGAAAACCTTTCTAGCATCTAGGACAAGGCGTTTGGGGTCTCTGGTACCCTGACTGGAAGTAGGGTTGTAGTTTATTTTCTGAACATTGGTTACGCCAATGCCCTTGGCAACCACACTGAAAGCAAACCCCCTTTTTCTTATCTAGGGCAGCTGCAAAGGCCTGCGTCATAATGGTTGCCTGATAAGAGCTTGATCCAATCTCCTGTGTCGCTAAAATCCAGGTGTCTGGGTGTTCGTTTTTAAGACTGAGGCAAACGTGACTGAAGTCAGGAAGCATGCCATCCCAGACAATAGAACGCAGGAGGAGAAAACAGGCATCAGGATCATGAATCTTTCTCTCCAAACCTGATTAGACTCTGGTAATGAATTTAGCTAGGGATTCATCAGGTTCTTGGCAAAGGGAAAGAATGGGAGCTGAGGCTGCTCCCATGGGGGGGTGTTAACTGCTCCCACACTGGAATGCACAAAGGCGTACCTGATCAAAATAGCTGGGGGGAAATTTCCCGTCTGCTTGCTGAAGTCCTGTCTCCCAGTGTCCCACCCCAAAAAGGGCCTCAAAATCCCAGTCTGGCTGATTCTGGAATTTTTCCGGGATTCTTGTAAACATTCATCTCTAAAAAATGCCTCTCATTTAAGGAAGAGCGGGCCTGGGAGCATAGCATGAGCTATGTCCCTCCAGTCTCGGGGGGTATTAAGGTTCTGGAGAAGGCCTTGTAAGATAGATCTGGTCCACGAAACATGGAATCCATTCTCTTTAATGGCCTGGTGAAGTTTCTTAAGATCTGTGGAGGAATACAGGTACCACACCTGAGGTCCCTGTCTATTGGGGGCAACGTTTACTGGGAATGTGTAGACTTGCTCCATAGGAAAAGTTCTGTCGCAAATCTGGCAAAGGTATTCTGTGTCCAATAGCAGCGTAGCGGCTGGGGGTGGAGCCGAGGTAGGAGACGCTGTAGAAGTGGCAGCAGCAGCCAGAGACATGTCTGCTGAAACAGAATCTTCTTGGTGAAATGCTGAGGGCTTAGGGTGGGTCAGGATAGGGCAGGCTTTACTTTCTCTAGAAAGCATATATGGTGCTGGGTAAGCAGAATGACCTGTTCCCTTAAGTCTTGGATCGCAGCCTCAAGGTCCCTTAGCCTTTTGAGAGGGGGCCCTGTATATCTCCTGAAAGCTGTGACCATGGTCAAGAGGATCCAAGGTGCGGCCCCGAGCAAAATGTTCCAGAGATAGAAAACCTGTCTCATGAAAAAAGAGCAGAGGGTTTGGGAAACCTCTTCATAAGTAGGAAGGTTACCCATGGTGGAGGGGTCTCAGAAAAATAAGAAGAGGGAGAAAAAGAACTGCAGTGCCTTCACAAAACACGAGGCTGCAGAGAGACAAGCGGCTGTATACGTATCTGGGGGCTGAGCAGGTTAGGTCCCACGTTGGTGTGCCAGAATGCCGGGCTAGCAGTGCAGGCAGGAGAGAGGATCCAGGGACTCATGGTGGCATGGTAATACAATTCTTTATTGATGAGAGGCTCCAGAGTCGGGCGTGAGCACAGCCAAACCGCAATGGCCACCTCCCGCTCTGCATGCCAGCCCTTCTCCAGGTTGGGATGCAGGAGAGGAAAAAGAGCAAAACCAGGAACAGAAGTGGGTTTTATGGGATAATACCAGAAGTGGCAAGTCGGAAATGGAAATGGCTAGGAAAGGGGGTGGAGAGAGGCAAAAGGCATGCTGGGAAGATAGAAGCATCCTTAGCAACTGTTGCAATGGTTTTAACTGGCAAGAATTAGCAATACCTTGAGGGGATAAACTGGTGGGGAGACCTTTAGTCATTTCTAAGTCAAAGCAGAAAATTGGTATGTAAATAATAATACTTGCATGGAAATATGGTGGTTTGTGGGCCCTGCCAATGTTCAACCACATCTGCACAATTTCCCAACAGTGAAGCAGGTCTGCAGGCTTCTTTCTCCCCCCCCCCTTCTTCTTCTCCTCTCACTATTTCTCTCTGTCTTATCCAACAACAACAACAACAGCAATAACAACAACAATAAACAACAAGGGCAACAAAATGGAAAAAAATAGCCTCCAGGAGCAATGGATTCCTAGTGCAGGCATTAAGTCCCAGTGATAAGCCTGGAGGCAAAGAAAAAAATGATGAGAGACCACAGTGGTGAGTCAGTGGAAAAAATGCATTCCTTGCATGATTGAAACCCCAGGTTCTATCTCCAGCACTGGATGACAGAGAAATGTGATACCACTCATAATAGATAAATATTTTTTTTTAAAAAATTAAATACCAGATAATAATTCACCTGGTAGGACATAAATCTTATGTGTATAGCCCTACATTCAAGCCCCAGCATCTTATGGGAGCAGCATAGCAACAGGAGAAATGCCATGAAGGAGAGACAGTGCTATGGTATATCTCCCTCTCTCTGTCTTACCCTTCCTCTGTGTCTCTCTCCTTTTATACCTTTAGATATGAACTTAAAAAAAGTGACCCAAGAGCAGTGGATTGTATATGTCATGGCTCCTACACCACAAAAGGAAGAAGGAAGGAAGGAAGGAGAGAGAGAAAAAGAAAGAGAAAGAGAGAGACAGAGAGAGGAAGAGATTTATCAGTGAGAGAGAGAGAGAGAGAGGAGAGAGGGCACATGTGATGCAAGGCATCAAACTTGGGATCTCATGCTTTTAAGTCTAGCATACTGTGCCATTTCCTGGAATGCAGCAGTAATTTCTAATTTTTTGTTTGTTTGTTTGTCTGATAGTACATAGAGAAACTGAAAAATGAAAGGGGAAAAGGGTGAAATAGAGACAACTGCAGCACTGCTTCACCACTCAAGAAGCTCCACCCTTGCAGACTGATGGCTTAAACCTGGGTTTTTGTGTATGGTAGTATGTGTGTTCAACCAGGTGTGCCACTACCCAGCCTCCAAGACACACCTGCAGACCTGCTTTGTCATTTTTAAAGCTGACCATTTGTATGTGGGGACCAAGGCCTTGAACCTTGGTCCTTGTGCACTGTAATGTGTGTGCTCAACTGGATGCACCACCTTCTGGCACATTTTTTCCTTTCATCACTTTTGTTGAGGGAGTTAGTGGTTTACAGTATTATTATTGACACATGGGTACAATTTTTCATCTCCCCATTATAGGTATCTAGAAAGCACTCACACCCCCGACTTAAATCCACCCATTTCCACTATCATGCACCAGGACCCCAAACCCATCCAGCCACCACCCTTCCCCCCAGCTCCTGCTCTCAGTTCCCCAGAGCCCTTTGCTGTGATGCAATACAACAAACCCAGTCCAGGTTTTACTTTGTTTTCACTTTCTGTTCTTGTTGTTTAAGGTCCACCAGTGAGTGAAAACATATTTTTTAACAAAGTTTTCATTTATTCTTTCCATAAGAATTCATTGGCTTGTTATTAACTTCGGTCACAGCTAGATTGCATTTGAGAAATGTGTATCTCTAAAACTACTGAGCAGCTCAGTACCGGAATGATTTCATTATTGTATTGAATTCGTGTTTTACAGAACTCTTTTTTTTTTTTTAACCCAGAGTGACATGGGAGTTATTAGTATTAATAAAAAGTGTTTATTTAATTAACTAAAAGAAAAGCTTTATCATACTTTAACTGAGTTTATTGTTATTTAGTTTCTCTTTTTATTGACATATTTTTGATTTAAAAGTTTCAAGTGTGCACCATTGAAATTGAACATGTGTCCCTGTTGTTGTAATTTGATCTTCCCAGTCCTCTTGCCTCCTTTCTCTTCTGGTAACCACTAGCTGACATTTTAGACCAAATTTTGATTTTTGCCTTTTATTTTGTTCATCTATTTTCTCTACAAACCACATGTGAGTGAAGTCACATAATTTTTGTATTTTTACCACCTGACTTACTTCACTCCATTAGTATTGTTGCATATGGCAGAATTTAATCTTTACAACTAAATGTTATTCCACTATGTACACATACCACATAAGCTTTATTGATTATCAATGGCTATATTTTAGGTTGTGTCAGATAGATCTTAACTATAGTAAATAAAGCTTTATTAATGTGAGCATGCATAAATCATTTTTATTCATATTTTTCACTTATCAACAAATACCCAGAAATGAAATAACTGGGTTGTATTGAATTTTTTTTGTTTCTTTGTTTTTTAAGAAATATCAGGAGGCCAGGGAGTGTTGCACCTGGTTAAGTGCACACATAACAGTGCACAAGAATGCAGGTTCAAGTCCCTGAGTCCTCTGCAAGGGAAAAGCTTCACAAGTAGTGAACGGTGCTGCAAGTGTCTACTTTCCCCAGCCCTCTCAATATCTCCCTATCTCTATACAATAAAAAATGAAGGAAAAAAATAAATAAACATCCATACTGCTTTCTATAATGGCTATGCCAATATACATTCCAACCACTAGTGAATAAATGTCCCCTTTGCTCCACATCTTCTCCAATACTTGTTTCTTGTATTTTGGATGACAACCCTTCTCACACACATAAGGGTGACACATTTTTGTTTGATTTGCATTTTCCTAGTAATAAAAGGTTCTGAACACCGTTTCATTGCATACACCTTCTTGACCTCTACTTCTCTTGCTGAACATGTAGTAATCATTTATAATAATGTACAAAATATAATTATAATAAATTTGACCCAAGTCAAATGACATATGGTTTACAGCAGTAGTTTTCATCTCTATTTGCGTATTGAACTTACTTAGGGAACATTTTTTTTAAAAATACAGTTCTTCTCCTGGAGATATATTCTAAAAAACCAAACACAAACATCTAAAACACTTGTGCATACCTATGTTCATAGCAGCATAATTTGTAAAAGCCAGAAAAGGTTACAAGAGTAACCACTATGGTTTTTACAAAATCATAGCAATAGTTTGATTTCATTTTTGTTGTTTTTAATTTTTAATTTTTATTTATAAAATGGAAATATTTATAAGGTCATGGGATAAGAGGGGTACAATTCCACACAATTCCCACCACCAGAGTTCCACATCCTATCCCCTCCACTGGAAGCTTTCCTGTTCTTTATCACTATAGGAGTATAGACCCAGGATCAATATTGGGTGAAGGTGGAAGGGTTGGCTTCTATAATTGCTTCTCTGCTGGATATGGGCATTGGCTGGGCAATCCATACTCCCAACCTGTCTCTCTCTTCCCCTAGTAGGGCAGGGCTCTGGGGAGGTGGGGCTCCAGGACACATGGTAGAGTCGTCTGCCCAGGAAAGTCAGGTTGGCATCATGGTAGCATCTGGAACCTGATGGCTGAAAAAGAGTTAACATATAAAGCAGAACAAATTGTTGACTAGTCATGAATATAAAGGCAAGAATATTGCAGCTGAAGATTTGGGGTCTTCATTTTGGAAAAAGCTAGTAGGTCTATTTTAGGTATATTCCAAGGGGTCTATGACGTTACTAGTTTTTTTTAATTTTTATTTATAAAAAGGAAACATTGACAAAAACCATAGGATAAGAGGGATACAACTCCACACTATTCCCATCACCAGAACTCTGTATCCCATCCCATCCCCTGATAGCTTTCCTATTCTTTATTGCTGGGGGCCAGCCCCAGCAGGTTATTAGGGTATCCTGAAAGATGAGGGGTGTTGGCGAGATGAGAGACACATCAACTGCTTCAAGAGCAGGAGAAAGGCACCTCTGCTGTCCTCAGGCAGAACTTTATTTTATAGTCTCATAAGGCTTAGATCATTAAAACAAAAATCACCAAGGTTTTGGTCACTAATACATAGGTCACCAAGGCTTTGATTATTAATACAAAAATCACCAAGTAAGAACAGTACAGGTAGGGAATACCTCCTGCTTTGTGGAACATTCACATTCCAGGGGCACTTTTCTCCCTAGAGATCACATCAGTTTCTACGTCTTTTGTTATCCCTGTATCTGTGTGCTAGGCAGATATCCTATTGATTAAGATTAATATTCTACCTGTATGTTTATGCCATCCTCTTGTCCCTATGCATCAGAAGCCAATGGTTCATAGAAAGTTCAAGCTTGTTATGTTTCTAGGGGCCTTAAACAAATTGAACAGCTCATTTTTCATAAAATCTGTTCCACTGTTTGATCAAGGAGTTTTGTTTTGTTCCTTACTGAGAAGGCACCAAGGTGGTGCTGACTTGGCCAGCCTCTTCATAAAGTTAAGCTCTCTAGCTAGAATCCATTTTCTGTGTATGGTCACTATGTGACCTAGGTTCTCGTCTATTATTCCTGCATAAGTAAGTGGGAGCATAGTGGCGGGTGGTAGATTAAAAGGCCCATTGTATCTAGGCAGGTACCATAACTTTCCATTTATTAATTATGCTATGTGAGGTGGCACTTCCACTGTGGGAACCACCAATCTTTCTCTGTATTTTAGGGGGAATACTAAAGTAAATAGTGTAGATAAAGGGGAAAACATTTCTTCCTCTTAGAGTCTCCTAAGAAATTCTGCATTATTGATATTGTTTGTTCCATTATGATCAATCTTACAGAGTGCAGTGCAGATTTTGTCATTATTTTTGTTATGGGTCAGGTTCTGAGCCGGGCCATAGGTAAATATTATTAAGACCACACAGAGCTTAATCCCAAGCCCTATACATGGCAGAAGGTAAGATGGTTTCAGTTTGGCCTGGAGAGTCCAGCTGTGCTGAACTTCCTGAGAAGCTGGTACTGTGTCAAGCAGCTCGCATCATGGCACCTGCACCACTTTATCCCTCTGGGAGTTAGGACCCAGCATCATTATAGGGTGCAGAATGTGGAAGGTCTGGCTTCTGTAATTGCTTCCCCACTGAACATGGGCGTTGGCAGGTCAATCCATACTCCCAGCCTATCGCTCTCTTTCCCTAGTGGGAAAGGGATCTGGGGAAGCGAAGCTCCAGGACACATTGGTGGGGTTGTCTGTCCAGGGAAATCCAGTTGGTATCATGGTAGCATCTGGAACCTGGTGGTTGAAAGAAGAGTTAACATATAAATCCAAACAAATTGTTGACTAATCATGAGCCTAACAGCTGAAATAGTGCAGATGAAGATTCAGGGGTCTCTGTTTTGTAGATAGTTAGTAGGCCTAATTTAGTTATATTCCAAAGGGCCCATGACTATACTAGTGTTTTTTTTTTTTTTTCTGAGACTGACATCTGATATGCAGGTGGACCCAAATTATTGTCTGGGGAGATGATGTCATGGCTGGGAAAATGTCTAGAAAGCTGGATCAGGGAAGAAAGTAGCTCCCAAATATTGGAAATAAGTATTGTTGGCTGTAAACCCCATCGATTTGATCTGAGCCTGACATCTAATATGCAAGTGCACCCAAGTTATTGTATGAGGAGATGGTGTCCCAGTTGGTAAAAGGACTAGAAAACTGGATCAGGGAAGAGAGTAATTCCCAAATATGGGGAAGGTATATAAATATTGTTAACTGTAAACCTCATTGATTTGATCTGATTTCCCTGGGCAGATCACCCCACCAATGTGTCCTAGAGCCCTGGCCTACTAGAGAAAGATAGAAACTTAGGCTAGGAGAAAGGATTTACCTGCCAACACCCATGTCCAGCAGAGAAGCAATAATAGAAGCCAGAACTTCCACCTTTTGTACCCCATAATGACCCTGGGCCCATAATCCCAGAGGGATAAAGAATAGGAAAGCTTTCAAAGGAGGGGATTGTGTATGGAGTTCTGGTGGTGGCAGTTGTGTGGGGATTGTACCCCTGTTATCCTATGGTCTTGTCAATATTTCCATTTTATAAATAAAAAAGAATTTGATAGCCTTCCCTGATGATATAAAGATCAAATGTTCCGTTCCACAGTTCCTGTGAACTTTTCCCTGGGTTTTGCTCAGGAGTCTGTGACTTCTAAAATTCTAAAAAGAAGTCTTAAGCTCCTTTTTTTTCACTGGATAGGTGACTTCACTGATGTGTCCTGGAACTCCACCTCCCTAGACCCCTGCCCTACTAGGGAAAGATAGAAAAAGGCTTGGAGTATGGATATACCTGCCAATACCCATGTCCAGAGGAGAAGCGATTACAGAAGCCAGTCCTTCCATCTTCTGCACCCTATAATTATCCTGGATCCATGTTCCCAGAGGAATAAAGAACAGGAAAGGTTTCAATAGAGGGGATGGGATATGGAACTCTTGTGGTGGGAATTGTATGGAATATTACTCCTCTTATCCTATGGTCTTGTCAGTCATTATTAAATAAATAATTTTTTAGTGTGGTAGGCATATAATAGCTACCATTTTGAGGCATAGCTACATTAAATTGCTGACTTAATGTCTCAAAGCTAGTAAGTAATAGAAATGGCAATAAATGTAAACAGCTTAATCCCAGAGACTATCTTCTTATTTTATTTTATTTTATTTTATTTTATTTTGTCTCCAGGGTTATTGCTGGGGCTCGGTGCCTGCACTCGAATCCACTTCTCCTGGAGGCCATTTTTCCCTTTTGTTGCCCTTATTGTTTATGGTTATTGTTGTTATCATTGTTGTTGTTATTGCTGTCACTGTTGTTGAATAGGACAGAGAGAAATCCAGAGAGAGAAAGGGAAGACAGAGAGGGGGAGAGAAAGACACCTGCAGACCTACTTCACCACTTGTGAAGCGACCCCACTGCAGATGATGATCTGAGGGCTCAAACCGGAATCCTTACTCCACTCCTTGCACTTTGTGCCATATGCAGTTAACCCACTGCACTACCACCCGACCCCCACCCCCAGAGAGGGTGAGGCAGAAGGTGTCTCTCTTTCTCTCCTCTCTCTGTTTTTTACCCATAAATTACTTATTCAGTCATCTGTTTATGGGTGTTCAGGTTACTTCCATATTTCGGCTATTGTGAATAATGCAACTATGCACATGAGGGTACATATGTCCCTTCGAATTGGTGTTTTCATGTCTTTTGGATAAGTTCTTGTGTGCTGATGATTTTGAGAAAGTACAGTAAACAACATCACTAAACAAGGATGTTAAAAAGTTCTCAAGTCATTAGAGAGGCAGCAGAAATTAAATGAGAAGAGCAAACATGCATTCTAAAGCAGAAAAGGTCCAAGTCATATAGAGTAACAAAGCGACTAACCACCCTCTCTAGAATAGGAAGGCTAGTTCTACTAGGATGCAAACTTTCAGTGCTACCCCCACAGAAGAAGGATTAAGAGCCAGATCCTAGAGGCAATTACAAAATCCCTAACCTGATTCCACACCTAAGTAACTGGGGACCTTGGACAAGGGGCTGAATAAAAAAATCAGTACATCTTAAGCACAGATAAGATGACATCCATCTCATAGAACTGCCCTGAAAAGGCTGTAGAGTTAATGTCAAGCACTTAGTTGCTCTTGGTACCTGTGTGCTATTATTATCTCTTCCTGGGCAGCAGGGCACTATTCACTTTGACGATTCCTCTCTGACTTCTTGTTTATTTTAATTCCAGGAAATCAGGGTGTGGTTATGAGATCAAAACCATTCATAGTTGCAAAATGATTAACCCTTTTGTCTGGAAGAAAGACACATAATCTAGCTAACAACCTGCAAGTAGAAACAAGCATAAATACCAACCCTTTGTTAAAGGTGTAGTCAAATTCTTCCTGGAATAAGGCTTTTTGTAATTAAGGACACAGTCATTAAAGCACTATATCCCTTTCTTTAATTCATGACAAATCCAATAGAGTAAAATTTGGAAAGTGGCAGGGATGAAAATGAACAAATGAAATTAATTTCTTTTTTAAGTTATCTTTATTTATTTATTGGGTAAAGACAGCCAGAAATCAAGAGGGAAGCACTACACAAAGAGAGAGAGAAAGAGAGAGAGAGATCTGCAGTACTACTTCACCACTTGCAAAGCTTTCCCCCTGCAAGTGGGGTTCCAACTGGTCTCTTTGCCCATTGTAACATATGCACTTAACCAAGTGCACCACCACCAGGCCCCAAATTAATTTCTGTGTTGTATTGATGCAGTGCCAGATAATAATAATAATAATAATAATAAATAATATGGAGGTGTTTTGAAATTTTAAGGCAGTTAAAATAATTTTATATTCCTTAGGCATTTCTTTCCTTTTTTTTCTTTCTTTCATTTGATAGGACAGAGAGAAATTGAGAGAAAAGGCAGAGATACAGAGAGAGAAAGTGAGACACCTGCAGCCCTCATGAAGTTTACCTCATGCTTCACCATTCATAAAATTTGCCCCCTGAGCATAGGGAGTCGGTACTTGAACCTGGGTCCTTGAGCGCAGTAACATATGCACCTAACCAGGTACACCACCTCCTGGCCCCCTTAGGCATTTAGGCAGTACCATCACTGAGAGATGTACTTTTCTTGTAGCAGATAAATTTGTTTGGTCCAACAAGTATGCCCAGTAGAACTGACTTACAGATGCAGGAAGCACAGTGGTTAAGACCTATGATGTTTACAAACCCCACTGAAACTTTTTAATTTTCATTTCTTTTAAAATCAGAAGGGAACCCGGAGGTGGTGCACTGGGTTAAGTGTACACATTACTGTGCATGAGGACCGGGGTTCGAGCCCCTGCTGCAGGGACGGGTGGAGCTTCACAACCAGTGAGGCAGATCTGAAGCAAACTTGCTCTCCCTCTCCCTCTCCATCTCTCTCTTTCTCCTCCAGGCTTATCGCTGGGGCTCGGCACCTGCACTATGAATACACTACTCCTGGAGGCCATTTTTCCTATTTTGTTGCCCTTGTTGTTGTTATCGTTATTATTGTTATTGTTGCCATTGCTGTTGTTGTTGGATAAGACAGAGAAATCGCGAGTCAGGTGGTAGCGCAGTGGGTTAAGCGCAGGTGGTGCAAAGAGCAAGGACCGGCACAAGGATCTCGGTTTAATCCCCTGGCTCCCCACCTGCAGGGGAGTCACTTCACAGGCGGTGAAGCAGGTCTACAGGTGTCTGTCTATCTCTCCCTCTCTCTGTCTTCCCCTCCTCTCTCCATTTCTATCTGTCCTGTCCAACAACAATGACATCAATAATAACTACAACAATAAAACAACAAGGGCACCAAAAGGGAAATAAATAAATAAATAAATAAATATTTTTTAAAAAGACAGAGATTTTGAGAGAAGAAGGGAAGACAGAGAAGAAGAAAGAAAGACACCTGCAGAACTGCTTCACTGCTTGTGAGGCAACCCCCCTGCAGGTGGGGAGCCAGGGACTGGAACTGGAATCCTTGAGCCTGTCCTTGCTCTTTGCGCGCTGTGCACTTTACCCATTGTGCTACTGTGGAGTCTCCAAGTGAGTGATATCTTTTTAAACACACTGAAAACTGTGAAGCAAATGATGAGATCAGTTGATTCAGATGAGAGAAATGGAAAGAAGCAGCAGAAAGAGAAGCCAGAGGAGATCAGTGCCCGAGGTTAAAGGGGTTCTGTTAAAAGATAGGTGAGAGCACAGGTCAGGAGGGAATAATGTTGAGGCCCCAAGAGCTAAGAAGGAAACAGGAATGGAATGTAAGGCAAACCTTTGTCTCTATGCTGCTTTTCCCATTGGACTGAAGAAATTTTTCTTTAACTTTTCCTGCTTTTGTTCTAAGTCTGAACCCCTGACTGCCAAGCACAAAAGTGTCCCAAAGGCAAAAGGCACAGCACATTAGTGTTGACAATTACCAGTATTCTATTCTCCTGCCCAGCCTGGGCTGAAGTGAGGGGACCAAATCTCAGCAGAGCAGAACTTTGAGGAAAAGACCAGCAATAAAGTAGCCTTGTTATACTTGTTGGAGTCAGATTCAGTGCTGCTCAGGATGCACCAAAACTCATCTTCCAATTAACCATCTTAGGTGGGGCTACAAGACCAGAACATCTGCTTCCCCACTGTGCCATAGACAAAATAAATAAATAAATAATATTAAAAAGACAGTTGCTAGCTCTTAGGTTGCTTTTGTGGTTTTTCTTAAATATTTATTTGTTGGCTAGAGACAGAGAAGTTGAGAGGGAAGGGGAAGAGAGAGAAGGAAAAACAGAGATATTTACAGCACTGCTTCACTATTTATGTTTTTGTTCACTGTTTTTGTTCACTGAAGCTTCCCCTTGCAGGTGGGGACTAGGCTTTAGTTATTATTTCTAAGTCTTCTTTAAAAGGTGGTTGCATTCTTTCAAATATCTCTAAACTAAATGAACTCTTAAATTCCTTCCAGCTGTACCAGGGCCAGTTTCAGCCCTTTTTCTCCCTGTCTAGGATGGATGGGTTGTGCCAGTCACAGCCTTTCTCTCTCCAGCCTCTAACTAATTAGAATAACGTAATGCAAGAAGCCAGAAGAGAATAAGACAACACCAACTTTATCATTCACAAAGCTGAATGAGAAAAATAAAACTAGAGCTGGCAAAATAGATTACCCAGATAACATCCCTGCTTTGTCACTAGCATGACCCAGGTGCCAGGCCAGCCCCAGCTACAACAGGGTAAAGTTTCATTGCTGTGGTGTCTTACCCTCTCTCCCTCTGTATCTGTAACTCTCTGTCTGAATAAGTCTGTGCAGAGCAGTGAAGTCCAGACAACAACAAAAATAAAAAATAAAAACAAATTCCCACATCCTTAGGGTCTGATTATCTCATGGCAGAGTGATAAAGCCTACTTCAAACCTAAACTCACCATAGCCTAACAGCTTTGATAAGCCAATAAATGTTACTCCATACTTCTGAAAGTTAGTCAATCATGGGCACACCCCAAAAAATACACCACAGGGTCAACCAACCAATCAAAGCCTCACCCAAGCAACAAACATTATACAAAAGATGAATGACCTCACCCATAAGTTTCTACAAATCTGCCAGCCCTTGAACACATTACACAGCATGATGCTCTTATGTGGTTACCAGGGATATAAACCCACATCCTCTACAACAGCATATGAATTAATAGTATGCTCAGAGGAACTAAGCTTTCTTTACAAAGATGACTGATCAATGCAAAGTGGAGAACACAAATCTCATCTACTATATTCTCGCCTTTAGATTGCCTGATTATTAAACAAATTCTTATGATTTATATCTTAATGTTTTTCAGTCACCAAGTTGCAGATGCTACCATGATGCCAACCTGACTTCCCCAGCCAGATGACCTTACCAATGTATCTTGGAACTCCACCTCCCCAGAGCCCTACCCCACTAGGGAAAGATAGAAACAGGCTGGAGCATGACATCATCTCCCCAGACAATAACTTGGTGGGTACCTGCATATCAGATTTCAGGCTCAGGCAAAAAAACAAACAACAAAAAAATACACTAGTATAGCTACAGGCCCTTTGAAATATAATTAAAATATGCCCACTAGCTATCAACAAAGTGGAGGACCGCCCCCCAACACTTCATCTGCACTATTCCAGCCTTTAGGTCCATGATTGTTTAACAATTTGTTTGGCTTTGTATGTTAGCTCTCTTTTCAACCACCAGGTTCCAGATGCTAGCATGATGCCAACCAGACTTCCCTGGACAGACAACCCCACCAATGTGCCTTGGAGCTCAGCTTCCCCAGAGCCCTTCCCCATTAGGGAAAGAGAAAGACAGACTGGGAGTATGGATCGACCTGTCAATGCCTATGTTCATCAAGGAAGCAATTGCAGAAGCCAGAACTTCAACCGTCTGCATCCCACAATGATCTTGGGTCCATACTCCCAGAGGGTTAAAGAATAGGAAAGCTATCAGGAGAGGGGATGGGATACAGAGGTCTGGTGGTGGGAATTGTGAGAAGTTGTACCCCTCTTATCCTATGGTTTTGTCAGTGTTTTCTTTTTATAAATAAAAATTTTTTTAAAAAAAGAAACAGGCTGGGGGTATGGATCAACCTGTCAACACCCATGTCCAGTGGAGAAGCAATTACAGAAGCCAGACTTCCCACTTTTGCACCCCATAAAGATCTTTAGTCCATGCTTCCAGAAGGATAAAGACTAGGGACCCTTCCATTGGAGAAGGGTATATGGAACTCTGGTGGTAGGAATGGTATGGAATTGTACCACTCTTATCCCACAAGCATGTTTGATCATTATTAAATCACTAATAAAAAAAGAAGTCATAGAAGATGAGTTTCATAGGGAAGATGAAATTTTGTTTTCTATTTTGTAAAGTGTAATGTCACTTATAATAAGAAACATTTTAGGGAGCTGACAAAATAGCTCCCATGAGTAGTACACAGCATCGCCATGCACACAACTCAGGTTCAAGCTTGGTACCCATAGCAATGAAAGGAGCATCATAGCTAAGGTTTCCCACCCCCACACACACTACCCCCACCTCTTCATCTCTGTCTGAGAAAGTCAGCCCAGAGCAATGAAGCTCTGGAAATAAACCAAAATGAAAAGGAAAAGAAATAAGAAGGGGAAAAGGAAGGAAAAGAAAAATGGAAGAGAGAGAGAAAGGGAAATTGATTTTTATCTCCATTTAAGGCACAGAGCTTCTAAATCCCTAGGAATTCCCTAAATTGTAGTGCTATAAAGGCCTCTAGCAGTGATAATGAATTGATTTTTGGAAATCTCCTAGGGTAACCAAAAAAGGAGACTGGCTTCCAGGGCAACCATCCTTGGGACTAGAGAGTTGGAAGTTCCACTCTCACCCTCTGAACTGTGGATATAGAAGAATGACTCTGAATTAAGCTCACTCATCAATGATTTGATCACTCATGCCTGAATAATGAAACCTCCACAAAAACCTGGATTCAGGACAGGATGCAGAAGCTCCCAAGTTGATGAACCAGAAAGCATGTCTCAGAGTCTTTTCCTAGGGTGGTTTGTGGGACAGTCTATTTAGAGGACAGTCTACGAAGTCTCTTAATCTGACAACATAATTCTCTATTTTTGGAGCACTGATAACATCACCTAAAATTAAAGTTCAAAGGGGCCGGGTAGTGGCACACCTGGCTGAGCATACATGCCACAAGCCCCCAGTTCAAGCCACCGGTCCCTACCTGCAGGGGGAAAGCTATGCAAGTGGTGAAACAGTGCTGCAGATGTCTCTGTCTCTCTCCCTCTCTATCATTCCCCTCTCTCTTGATTTCTGGCTGTCTTTATCAAATAAATAAATAAATAATGCAAAATAAATAAATAAATAAAATGCTGAGTGCTGTTTAAAAAATTAAGGTTCAATACATGGGTAGTGCCTCCAATTTGATGAACCAAAAAATATGGACAGGCTACCATGCTGGACCCCAAACTTACTGGAGACAGCATCTTCTTCATCTGGGCCTTACCCTATTTACCTTGCTATTGATTTGTATTTGTAATTGTTGTTGGTTGTTTTGGTTGTTTTAACCAGAGCACCACTCAGCTCTGGTTTATGGTGGTTCTGAGACTTTAGAGCTTCAGGCATGAGAATCTCTTTGCATAATCATTATACTATCTTCATTGCTGTAAGTCTTTATAGTAAACCAATAATCTAATAAGTAGAAATGGCTTCCTGAGTTTCCACAAGTCACTGTAGAAAATTTATCAGACCTGAGGCTAAAGGAACCTCAGGTTCATTTAGTCAGAAAAGCACAGGCAACAGCCAGGTTTTGAAGTTGGAGGGCAGTTTTATAGGGAATGCTGAGCTCTTAACCTGTGTAATCTGATGACACGGGTACTAGGTTGAATTCTGTCAGGTGGTGCACTTCCTAACAAAGCCACAGAACCTAGATATAGACCAGGGCCCATGAGACAGAACACATGTGCACATGTATCCATAAGTTAAGGGAAAATATACACCTTAATGTAAAATTGCACAATAGTTTGCAGTGACTCAATAAGTGCAGCAAGCAAGTAGAAAGACCTTAAAAAAGACACTTTTTGTATTAGGTACCAGAAAGTACTTAATCAAATAGTTTCTATCTAGACTTAAGATACCTTCCTCACCTACTTCCTGTTTCACTTCCCTCAGTCACTCCAAGGCTACCCTTGTGAGACAAGGTAAGGACTACAAAAGCTAGATAAGGGCAAGAGACTGGAATATTTTATTGATGGCTCTTGTGGCCACTACCAGGTCACACTGTCACCCAGGGCCCTAGTCGGAGAATCCTGGGATTCCCACATAGACATGATGGGCCTAGACCTCTGAGGCAGATACCTCTCCCTACTGTCACTGATCATCTCCATCAGGAACAGCATAGTGGACCCTCTTGTGGGCTTCTACAGGACCTTGCCCTCAATGTGGTCAATATTGGTGGAGACTGCCCCATTCTTTGAAGGAAGGTTGGATCATTATACTCTGCTGCTTGAGGAAGACAGGTCCTGCAAGGAGTGCAGCCTAGAATGTTCCTAGGTATGACCACAGAATGACAACTCAGAACTGCAGTGATGTGGAAGTTGCACAGGTTCCTATGATAAATATGAGCCCCAGATCAAATCAGTGGGGTTTACATTTAACAATATTCATATACTTTTTCCATCTTTAGGAGCTACTCTCTACCCTGATACAGCTTTCTAGTCCTCCTTCCAACTCTGACACCATCTCCCTAGACAATACCTTGGGTCCACCTGCATGTTAGCTGTCAGACTTAGCCAAAAATTAGTAAAGTCATGTAAAGTTTTATTAGTAAAGTTTTGAAACCAAAGAAAGACCCAACACTGGCCGCCAGCTATAGTCCAATTTCTCTCCTCTCCGTGTGTTACAAACTCCTTGAGAGACTGCTTCTGTCACGAATTACTCCTTTTTTTAAAATAATTTATTTCTTTATTGGGGAATTAACGTTTTACATTCAACAGTAAATACAATAGTTTGTATATGCATAACATTCCCCAGATTCCCATTTAACAATACAACCCCCACTATGTCATTCATCATCTTTCATGGACCTGTATTTCTTACAGAGAAATTCCTATCACCCGCCCAAGCTGGTTTCCGCCCAGGAAGATCTACCTGCGAACAAGTCCTGGCCCTCTCGACTTACATTGAAAATGGATTCCAGAAGAATTTAAAGACGGGTGCTGTCTTTGTTGATCTCACAGCAGCCTATGACACGTTCTGGCATCGTGGTCTCCTAGTCAAGATCTCAAGATGCCTGCCTCCATGGGTGGCCAACACTATATCGTTTCTTCTCCAAAACAGAAGATTCCGGGTGCATCTGGGTGCCAAGTCTAGCAGATGGAGACCTGTCTCACGTGGCCTCCCCCAGGGCTCTGTTCTGGCTCCTACGCTATTTAATATTTACATCAATGACCTCCCAGAAACTTCTTCAAGGAAGTTCATCTACGCCGATGACATCTGCTGTGCAACTCAGGCATCCAAGTTCGACATCCTTGAGGAAACACTCACAAAAGACATGTCTCTGATATCTGATTACTGTAAAAAATGGCGACTGATCCCTAGCACTGCAAAAATGGTATCATCTGTTTTCCATCTACACCATGCCTCGGCCTCGCGTGAGCTTAATGCGCAGCTTGACGATACGAGAATCCGGCATGAAGTCCAGCCAGTCTATCTTGGCGTTACTCTCGATCGCACTCTGTCATTTCATGAACATCTCATAAAAACTGCAGCAAAGGTGGGCACGAGGAATAATATCATTGCAAGACTGGCTAGCTCCTCATGGGGCATGAGCACTTCCACACTACGATCATCATCTCTGGCATTATGCTATTCCACTGCAGAATACTGTGCCCCAGTATGGTTCCGTAGCCCCCATGTCCACTTGGTCGATTCCAAATTATATTCCTCCATGAGGATAATTTCTGGAACCATCCATTCCACCCTGGTTCCATGGCTGCCAGTTCTTAGCAACATCGCCCCGCCAGATATTCGTCGGGATGCAGCATCATCTAAGTTCATTTCCCGTGTCTACGCTCGACTGGACCTGCCAATATACGCGGATATCTTCGCCCACCCTGTCCAACGCTTGACGTCTCGTCATCCAATCTGGTCCCCTATGCCTACACTGAACTTCTCTGTTCCAGACTCTTGGAAACAGAGTTGGCAGTCAGCTGAGGTAAAGAACAAACACCTCATCACAGACCCCTGCAAGCGTCAACCCGGCTTTGACCTAGCACGTTATGATTGGGCCCTCCTCAGTCGCTATCGAACAGACCATGGCCGGTGCGCCACTATGTTCCATCGCTGGGGAGCCAGAGACAACCCGAACTGCCCCTGCGGCTACAGACAGACTATGACCCACATAGTCAACGACTGCCACCTCTCCAGATTCAAAGGAGGTCTCGAAACTTTACATCAGGCTCAACCTGACGCTGTTGACTGGCTACGGAAGAAGGGCAAACGCTAGAAGAAGAAGTAAAGTCATGGGCCCCTTGGAATATGCCTAAAATAGACCTACTAGCTTTTTCCAAAATGGAGACCCCAAATCTCATCAGCTATCATCTTATCTTTAGATTTCTGATCATTAAGCAATTAGTTCTGTTTTATATCTTTATATCTTTCCAGCCACCAAGTTACAAATGCTACCATAATGCCAACCCGACTTCACTGGATAGGTAATCTCACTGATGTGTCCTGGAACTCCACCTCCCTAGACCCCTGCCCTACTAGGGAAAAATAGAAACAGGCTTGGAGTATGGATCTACCTGCCAACACCCATGTCTAGAGGAGAAGCAATTACAGAAGCCAGACCTTCCACCTTCTGCACCCCGTAATTATCCTGGATCCATGTTCCAGAAGGATAAAGAACAGGAAAGCTTCCAATAGAGGGGATGGGATATGGAACTCTGGTGGTGGGAATTGTATGGAATTGTACCCCCCACCTTATCCTATGATCTTGTTGATCATTATTAAATCAATAACTTAAAATTTTTTAAAAAGAACTAGGCTGAATTATGGGATACCTGCTGGTGGTAAATTATTGCTTGGTGGTGTAGTGGGGATGACAAAAAAAAATAAGCACACTAGAATTGGTGTCAGAATCATTAGAGGAAGCCTAGGTAATCAGATTTAATTTTTTTTCTCCCTTCAACTAAGATGGCAGAAGAGGTTATTTATTGTACACGGGTTACATTCAACCACAAGGAGAACAGAATTAGTCCAGAATGTCAAGTCCAAGGCAAAGGAGCAAAAGGAACTGTGTTTTGGTATGAGCAATGAAGGTCCCCCTAGATGGTCATGTAGGATCAGATGGTTATGAGGGTCTAGATCCACTGAAACAAGTTGTAGACTGCAGGACAGAAGTCCAATTTCTACAAGCGCCTCTGGCCTGTGGCATTCCTTATTTCTGCTCCGGTGGCATCCATGGGCACACAGGTCTACTTGGACCTCTGCCTCATCTTTCTTCTTTTGCGCTTCAACCTGTGCATTTGCTTCTTCCTCTACTTGGCTCTCATCATGCAAAGGATTCTAGGAAGATAGCGCTAAGGTCGAGAGCAGATTTAAATATTTTATAAGCAGATAGAAGCATTGTACAGACAGATCTTAGAGATGTAACTTTGAAGGCACCAGGCAGTGGTGCACCGGGTTAAGTGCACATATTGCAGTGCACAGGGATCTAGGCTCAAACCCCTGGTCCCCACCTGCAGGGGAAAAGCTTCACAAGTGGTGAAGCAAGGATACAGGTGTCTCTTTGTCTCTTTCCCTCTCTCTATTTTCCCCTCCCCTCTCAATTTCTGTCTCTATCCAACAAAAATAATAAAGGTTCAAAAAAATCTTAAAGAAATTTTTTAAAAAGAGATGTAACTTAGAGAGAGAGCAGTCTTTTTAAAATTTATTATTAGTGATTTATAAAATTCTAAGATAAAAGGGGTATAGTTACACACTATTCCAACCACCAGAGTTCTGTGACCCTATCCCCCTCCAGAAAAATACTGCAACAGTTCTATCACAGTTATAGATAAGGGTTGACTATATATATATCCCATTTTTATTTATTTCTACAGTCCTGTTTTCACTTCATTTCTAAGTCACACCTACACCTATTACTACTTCTGAGTGTCCTTCCTTTTCCCTCTCAGAGAAGGATAGCAGTGCCTGACTTCTTCTGGTGTTTTCCAGATTTTCTTCCCTTTTGCTGATGGCATAAAAACAAAGATTCTTAGTGACAAATGTTTCAGGTCCCAGTAGAATTAGGAGTCAGGGTCCTGTGGTCTTCTTCCCCTGACATTTCTCTCTTCTCGGAGCTTGAGTCAAAATTATTTGAGGGGGTGCAGAAGGAAGGAGTTCTAACTTCTGTAATTGCTATTCCACTGGATATGGACATTGGCTGCTCAAATCATACCCCCAGCCTCTGATAGCATAGAGTCTTTAGACAGAGCCTTGAAAGGGAAGGGGAGCCAGGGAAGTAATACTGTCAATTAGACAATGGACTCTTAAGCATGAGGTCCCTGGATTGACTTCTGCCAGAGTGATGCTCTCATTTTTCTCCCCCTTCCCTCTCACTATCATAAATACATAATAAATAGACCTTAAAAGAAACAGCATAAAAGGAGAGACAGCATAAAAGCTGAGAAGAGAAAGGCAGCCAGGTTTGAGGCTGGTTACAGATTTACCTTCAGCTAGAATTAGATGTCTCTCTTGGGAATACCTACTAAACCAAAGTGTTTTTCCAGTTACATTGGGTAAAATTCCTAAGAGAGAGAGAGAGAGAGAGAGAGAGAGTGTGTGTGTGTGTGTGTGTGTGTGTGTGTGTGTGTGTTTGTGTGTGTGTGTAAGAGAGATTAATGCTTTCCTAGCTCAGCGTTTTCCATTATATCATTTAGGGAAAATTATTCTGGGTGAAACAGAAAAAAAAAATCTTCCTTTCATGAATGATTCTATTTGTTTAGCTGTTAGAGTGTAGAGTTTTTAATCCTAGGGTAGTTTTTGAATCCCTTAGAGGATAGTCTATAATTCTTTATTTTTGGAACACTGATAACATCTCTTAGAGTCAATGTTTTGCTGATTAATTAAGAAAAAAATTTTTTTTTCACTTCCAGAGATTCACTGGAGCTTTGAATCTACATGATTCCACCACTCTCAATGGACTCTTTTTCTCCTTTTCATCTTCCTTTCCTCCCCCTCCTCCTTTCTTCTCCTTCTCTTTCCAGATACAGGTTGAAATGTAGATAGAGAAATAAAGAAAGGCATGACAATACCATAAAGTTCCTCATTTGCATTATGTTCCTCCACTGTGATCAGGGGCTTAAGCTCACATCCTGGCGCATGGTAAACTATGTGCTGTACCAAGTGGGCTACCTCCCAGACCCCAATTCAGAAAAACTTTAGAATACCAATCCTGCTGCATCAGAATCATATGGTATGCTTCAGAAACAGAAAGATGACTATGGAATGATCTCACTCATAAGTAGAACTTAAGAAACAAGGACAGAAAAGAAAAACACAAAACAAAATTTGGACTGACTTTTATATATTGCACCAAAGCAAAGGACTCTAAGAAGGGAGCTAGGCACAGAAGTGTGGGCTTTGAGGTCCTGGTGCATACTGCTGCAAAAGGACTTGGGTTGGGGGTGAGAGTGTTTTGCACTTATCATGGTGAAATGAGAACTTTTACCCATGTGTCAACCACTTTACTTAATATAAACAGCGAATCCTCACCCCATACACACAAATTGAAGAAAAAATGCAGATGGCTACACCCACCCATGACCAAAAAAATATTTTGTTGTTGTTGCTTGAGGTAATATTGGTTTGCAAGACCATATTAGGGGAATGGATTGTTTTGTTAAGCGTGCCTGAGCCTGGAACCCATAGGTAGGAGTCATAGACCTACCACTGAATTACTTTCCCTGATTTTGAGGAATCTGTTTTTCAACAAAGTCCTCCATGTAATTATGCATTGCGAACAGATTTGAAAACAGATGGTGGTCTAGATCACTTCTAACACTCCTTATAAGAGAAAAGGAAATGTCTGGGGAAAACGAGTACTTGGGGTGGGGGTTGGGGGAGGTGTCACAGATATTTAGTAGAAATCTTGCAAGATAAGGAGTAGAAAATATAAATGCTGGCTAAGATAAAGTCACAAAAGCAACTTTATTGAAATTGTGGTCCATGTAAACAAACTTTTACCCATTTCTCCAACATGTAACACTCTTCTATGGCTGTTTACCTTTCTACTGAAACAGAAAGCTATGTGGGGGGATCGGATGGTGGCGCAGTGGGTTAAGAGCATGTAGCAAAAAGCGCAGGGACCGGCTTAAGGATCCCGGTTCGAGCCCGTCTCCCCACCTGCAGGGGAGTCGCTTCACAGGCGGTGAAGCAGGTCTGCAGGTGTCTATCTTTCTCTCCCCCTCTGTCTTCCCCTCCTCTCTCCATTTCTCTCTGTCCTGTCCAACAACGAATAACATCAACAATGGCAATAATAATAATAACCACAACGAGGCTACAACAACAAGGGCAACAAAAAGGGGGGAAAAATGGCCTCCAGGAGCCATGGATTCATGGTGCAGGCACAGAGCCCAGCAATAACCCTGGAGGAGAAAGCAAGCAAGCAAGCAAGCAAACAAACAATGTGGAAAATAAATTAGAGTAAAAAGTGGAACCTGGCCCTTTTTTTTTTTCCTTTGCATTTTTCTCTCTCTTCCTGCCAACATACCCATTATCTGCCTGGTTCATTTTCACCCATCAAGTCTCAGAGCAAATACTGTCCCTCAAAGACCTCCCCATACAATCCTGCTAATCCTCCTTTCCTGCCTTCATTGCCATTTTTCTTTTCGAGAAAAAAATTTTTTAAGAGATATTTTTTTAAAAAGTGTACCTGGGGGAGTCGGCGGTGGCGCAATGGGTTAAGCGCACGTGGCGCAAAGGACCGGCGTAAGGATCCCGGTTCGAGCCCCCGGATCCCCACCTGTAGGGGAGTCGCTTCACGGGCGGTGAAGCAGGTCTGCAGGTGTCTATCTTTCTCTCCCCTCTTTCTCTGTCTTCCCCTCCTCTCTCCATTTCTCTCTGTCCTATCAAACAACAAAGCAACGTCAACAATGGCAATAATAACCGCAACGAGGCTGCAACAACTAGGGCAACAAAAAGGGGGAAAAATGGCCTCCAGGAGCGGTGGATTGGTGGATGGTGCAGGCACCGAGCCCAGCAATAACCCTGGAGGAAAAAACAAAACAAAACAGTGTACCTGGGGGGGCAGGGTGGTGATGCATCCAATAGAGTGCACACATTACAATGCAAGGACAAAGGTTCAAGTCTCAGGATCCCACCTGCAGGGAGAGGAGGAAGCTTCAAGAGTATAGAAACAGTGCTCCATGTAGCCATCTTTCTCTCTCCCTCCCCCTCTCTATCTTCCCTTCTTTGCCCCTCTCGATTTCTTGATCAGTTTTTATCAAAAAGAAAGAAAGAAAGGGGGGAGTGGGAATAATGGCCTCTGGGAGTGGTAGATTCATCATGTAGGCATTTAGCCCAAAGATGACTCTGGCAGTGATTGTAAATCAATATATATACAAATTAAAATAAAAAACAACCAATAAAAAAGCACTTGTGATTTTCTCATGTGCTTGACTAACTCTTCCTCTTAGCCATCCTCTTGTTTCCCATGTTCTACTACCTTCCCTTCTGCTTCTTGGATTTGTGCACAGAAATCAGCCGCCAGGTGTTGGGAGGAGATTTCCAGGTCTCCTGCATTCCAGAGCAGCTGGGGTCAAAGATTTCAGTGGCTCTTTGGCCTACCGTGGAGTAGTGCTTACACCCAGCAGTCAGACATTGCTTCCCTTGCAGTTTCACTCAGTCTGTCTGGGAAACCCAGTTTTCCTTTTTTAGTGAACCACATAGGGGAAACAAACTACCTTTTCCTCTTTTCTACTTGCTTTTCTTCTCCTCTGTTCATCAAGTGTTCCACACCCTAGGCTTCAGATTCCAGCCTCCCTCTCCTCCACAACCACGGAAAACTCAGAAAGGCCTTTCTTATTTCCCAGGGTCTGTAGACTGTGAAAACAATTCTAAGTTTGCAGGTAAAATGAAAAGATGACAAGGTCTGGTTTGCATAGTATCTCCACTTCCTCAAAACTCTGTTTGCCTCCCAGCCAGATTTTTATATACAGAAACAAGCACTGTAAAATACAAAATAATTTTTTAATGAAATGTAACATCCTCAGACTCTCGTAAAGAAAGAAACACAAACTTTTGTTCCCATCTTGGACCTGCCAGAATTGTTTTCTTGATTTGCTTACAAATTTAAGTTACAATAAATTCTTCAGAGTCATATCAGGCTAACCACTGCCCAGGTCCCTAGATTTGTGCCCATTATGAGCCTAAATTGAAAGATAATTATTTAACTTTGGCAGAGCTACTGCTTTGTTTCTTCTAGCATCAGCATGTGTTTCATAGGCTTAATATATTCTTTCAGACTTTTGTTACTCAAATTAGCAAATAAGGTCTTTTGCTCACAAAAGATGGGAACGTTCTGGAGTTAAGCATCTTATATTATGTAAATATTCAAGTACCTTTTTCCCCTCCTTTCTTTAATTGTCATTAGTACCTTCACAAGAGAAGAAAAAGTAAAACCCTAAGAGTTCTCTTTAGTTCAAGGGAAGAATGGCTAGGAGCAAGAAAAGATTAAACTTGATTAAAATGTGCTATCCAATGTCTTACATTTCTCTGGGTTATCTTCCTCCCTGGAGCACAGAATTTGATCATGAAGTCCATCATCTTATGAACTAACAGAATTCTGTCAGAAAGTGAAAGGATTGCTAGATTTGTATTTTGAAAATCAAGCTTTGTTTGTGTTAAAACAAGCAAACAACAACAAAATTATACAACTATTACCCAAGATGAAAATCATTACTAGCATTTATCAGGGAAGGGGAGCTTTTAAATGATTTATTTATTTATTTTTATTTAAATGAGAGTGAAATGCATAGAAAAAAAAGAGAGGAGGCTGGGTGGTGGCACACTTGGTTGAGTGCAGCTGTTACAATGCACAAGGGCTCAGGTTCGAGCCCCCAATCCCCACCTGCAGAGGGAAAGTTTTGTGAATGGTAAAGGTGTGCTGCTGTGTGTCTCTATCCCTATCACCCCCTATCTTCTCGACTTCTGGCTGTCTCTATCCAATAAACAAAGATAATAAAATTAAAATTAAAAAAAGAGAAAAACCAGAGCACTACTCAGTTCTGGTTAAAGTGGTGCCTGGGACCTCGGAGCCTCAGGCATAACAGTCGTTTGTATAACCGTTGTGATATCTCCCCAGACCCAAAGGTAAACTTTTATATGGTATTGTATTAAGTAGGGTTCTCTGGAGAAAGATAACCAGTACATACATTTATTATGTGAATCAGCACATGTGGTTATAGAGGCTGAGAAGTCTCACAGTCTGCTCTCTATAAATTTGAGAATCAGAAAAAGCCAATGGTTACAATTCAGTCTGAGCCTCTAAGAAGGGGGCTGGTGGCAGGTAGGACTGTGGGTGCTGATAATGTTCGGAGTTTTGTAACTCACAAATCAGGAGCACCAACTTGCAAAGACAAAAGATGAAAATCTTGGCTCAAAGAGTGAGTGAATGTGTGGTCTCTGTCTTTTTGTTCTATTCAGGTTCTATATGAATTAGAAGAAGACCATGTTCATTGATGAGCGAGATCTCCACTCAGTCTATTGAATCAAATGTTAATCTCTTCCAAAGACACTTTATGGGCACACCCATTTCTTACCAGCTATCAAGCCAGAGAAAGACTATGAAGTCATGTAGTATGTGATCTATGCCCAGCAGGAGTGGTCACCAGTCTGTCTATTCCCAAAAGATTCAGATGCACTCAGGATCATATTTTTCAGATTAGAACTGAAAGGGGCTCCTGTTTTTGAGCCTTCATCACCTGAGATTTCCTTCATTCTTTTTTTTCCCCTTTTGTTGCCCTTGTTTCTTATTGTTGTTGTGTAGTTATTATTGTTGATGTCGTCGTTGTTAGGACAGAGAGAAATGGAGAGAGGAGGGGAAGACAGAGGAGGGAAAGAAAGATAGACAGATGCAGACCTGCTTCACCGCTGTGAAGCGACTCCCCTGCAGGAGGGGAGCCAGGGCTCGAAGCGGGATACTTCCACCAGTCCTTGTGCTTTGCGCCAAGTGCGCTTAACCTGCTGTGCTACCACCCAACTACCGATTCCCTTCATTCTTAACCCCTAGTTTCCTTGTAATAAATGCTTCAGAGCTGAGGTAATTCTAACATCTTTCTTTATAATTAGAACAGAAATTTAGCATTGCTTAATACATTTAAAAAATATATATGTTTATTTACTTATTGGATAGAGACAGAGACAAATCAAGAGGGAAGAAAGAAGGAGATAGATTGGGAGAGAGACAGACACCTGCAACACTGCTTCACTACTTCTGCAGCTTCCCCCACTGCAGGTGGGGGCCAGGGGTTTGATTCTAAGTCCTTGAGCACTGTAACATATGTGTTCTAGTGGTTACGCCATCACCCAGCACCTGGAGTCTTTTTTTAAATAAGGTTTGAACCAAGAGCCTCTTGCATACAAGGCATTTGCTCTACCAATGATACACCTCTCCAGTTCCTGTGAAATTTAGCTTTTGTCATGGTATTTATCTTTGAAAACAAGGAAGTATTAAACAGTAAGACAAAGATCAACAGTTTAGCATTGTAATATACCTTAAATCCACACTACAGTCATGAGATACACAGCATAGAAAGTTAAGAAATGAAGATTAGGGCTATATGGTGGCGCACCTCATTGAGCATATAGGTAACTATAAACAAGGACCTAAGTTCAAGCCCCTGGTCCCCACTTACAGTAGGGAAGCTTCAGAAATGATGAAGCAGTGCTGCAGATACATTTTTTGCTCTCTCCTTATCTTCCCCACCTCTCTCAATTTCTCTCTTCACTATCAAATAAAAGATAGAAAATAGGAGGGAAAAAAATAGCCTCCAGGTGTGGTGAATTCATCATGCTAGCACCAAGCGCCATCAATAATCTTGGTAACAATAATAAGAATGATAATAATAATAATAATAAGATAGCAGCCCTCTTAGTACAGTAGGCAGACCATCTGTCTCAAAATAATAAGAAGAAATGAAATAAGCAGATTAAGAGGAACAGAATTTAACACTCTTTCCTCCTTTCATCCATCTTCAGTGTGCTTTATATCAATCTCATATATATATATATATATATATATATATATATATAAGTATATACATATATGTGAGTTTTTTGCCAATATCTATCTCATATATATATATATATGTATATGTATATACATATATGTGTCTCAGTCAAAGTTTAGGGCGCCAGTATGCCGGGCTAGCTTCGCAGCGGGAGACAGATGACCAGGGACACATGGCTGAGTGGAGAAGCAGTATTTCTTTATTCACGAGTGAATGGTTCAAAAAACTAATCTAATCTAATCACAACCCAAATCTGTCCTCTTCTCTCTCCTCCGGCGGCATAGTAAAAAAAAACAGGAAGTATGTAGGATAGGGGGCTGGGAGAAGAGAGGAGCGCGAAAAGGCAAGGACTAAACCAAAATCTCCTGGAGGCAGGGGAAGTGAGACCAAACCAATGTAACAGAATGACCATGTAAATAGACCACAACGTCAAGCAATGTAAAAGAAGGGATCCCAGAAGCAGAACTAGAAGCATACCAACAATTCTCCCTTTACTTTTTAACTAACTGACCAAAGTATCAGGAGTGTGGGGTGAACAGAAACCTATATTGTACAGGCATTTTCAAAAAAGAAACTGGCACAAACATGGAGGAACAAGTAAGCGAGCAACAAAAACCAGTGTGATGCCAAGGGAAGGCTTGAGGGGGGGGCGTTTCTTGCCTCTGTGGACAAGGCTTTATCAAGCTAAAGGATTTTTTTTTTTTGCCTCTGTGGGCTTCTCTTGCCTCTATGGACATTCCCTGCCTCTGTGGGCATTACCTAGCAAAGAGGGGGGTATGGTCTATAGAGTCCCAAGGCAGCTGGCTGCAGTCAGTCTTTGAGAAACCCAGCAACATAAAGGTAAGCTGCTGTAGAGTTGTGTACCAGTAAGTCCGATAGAAGTGCCAGTTCAAAGCAGATGTCCATGGAAGAATTTCCGGGGGGTGAATTGTTTCACGAGGAAGGTCAGCCACTGGAATTCCACTTTTCTGTAGAGAACTTGACAGTTGCAATTTACTTACTTGTGAAACAAAACTTGTAGCAGGTTAGAAGTTTACCACAATTGATAACTCAATGATTATAATTGATTTAAGTATCTTTATAAATTTGGAAGATCCTTTTCATTTCATTTTAAGGCTCCTAACCAATCTAAGCGCAATAAAATGTGGTAAGGCAAAGAACCATTGTTAGAGCCTCAGGCATGAGAATCATTAGCATAACCATTGTGCAATCTATAGTTCCTAATTTAGAAGGTATTTGGGAGCTTTACATATCAATAACATCCTTTTTTACCTTTATTACACCCGTATAAGATGGAGACACACCCTAGGTGTATGCAGGTTTTTTAGACCAAGTTAGTTAAAATATATTGATTTTTAACTAATTTTTACTTCAGACTTTAAATGTAAGTTAATTTTACCTTTATGAGAATTATATTGAAAACCTTTTTCATTTAACTTTGCCTGGTAAGAATGTTGTCTTAAAGTTACATTTTTAACCTTAAAGTTAATGTTTACCAAACTTCAAACACACACATAAACATGGTCTTCAATACACAAGGAGAAAAACTTTTGTTACGAAGACATGTCATTTTAAACACGAATTTAGATCTGTACTTAGTTGTTAGGGGGGTGAATTGTCCGGCGGTGGCTTCTTGCCGAGCTTCAGCTCCAGAAATTGCAGGTTGCGATCACTGCACAGATCTCTGTGTATTTTAGCTCCTCTGCCTTCAGAACTGAGCTGGGGATCTCGGCCAAGGGGCCCAGTCCTGGCAGGGAGCCCATGGTCTCTGGGTGGTCTGGGATCTGCCCAGACTTGATAGCAGGAGGGCAGGCGGGCCAGCCATGCCGAGGCAACCCAGGGCGGGGGCCAGGATGGGCTGCAGCTCTACCTGCCATGCCCGCTGCCCTGCTTCTGGCTCCCGAGGCTGCGGCAGCCATGCCGGCAGAGGCAGCAGCGCATCTCCGAGCCCCACCCCTAACCCCATGGCGGCAAGCAGGCTCCTGCGGGTGGGCGGTGGGTGGAAACCAGAGTGTGGCCCAGAGCGAAATGTTCCAGAAACAGAGAAACTGTATCATGAATAAAGGGCAGAGGCCTTTGGAAACCTCTTCATAAGTAGGAAAGCAGCCCATAGTGGATAGGTAACCAAACGTCTTCACTTATCTGGGGGATGCTCAGGTTAGGTCCCACGTTGGTGCGCCATATGTCAGTCAGAGTTCACAGCGCCAGTATGCTGGGCTAGCTTCGTGGTGGGAGACAGACAACCAGGGAGACAAGGCTGAGCAGAGAAGCAGTATTTCTTTATTCACGAGTGAACGGTTCAAAAAACTAATCTAATCTAATCACCACACAATTCTGTCCTGCCTCTTTCTCCTCCGGTGGCAGAGTCCGGAACCCAGGAAGTATATATGATAGGGGGCGGGGAGAAGAGAGGAGCGCGAAAAGGCAAGGACTAAACCAAAATCTCCTGGAGGCAGGGGGAGTGAGACCAAACCAATGTAACAGAATGGCCATGTAAATAGACCACAACATCAAGCAATGTAACAGAAGGGATCCCAGAAGCAGAACTAGAAGCATGCCAACATATGTGATTTTTTTTTCATTTTTCACTCGTCATATATAACTTTGTTTTTGTGTTTTGGAGGGCTTTGTTTGTTTGTTTTGACTTTATGTGGTTGTTTTGTTTTTTATATCTTTCTACACCACCAGAAACTGAACTCAGGGTTTCACTCACATATTTTCATTGAGTCCCTGAGCCAAGTTTTAAACTTTTTCATGAAAGAATAACATACACACACACACACGTTCATGGAAAAGCATTGCACTACAATCCATGGAGCCCCACCACTCTTTGTTGCTTCTGTGTGATACTTAGAATCAAACCTACGGTCTCATGCATATAAATCATTTTACTGCTGAGCCACCTCCCTGGACCTCCCTGGGCCTTCCTGGTCCTGTGTTACATTTTCATACATTGAATTCCCAACTTTCATGACAAAAATGTAACTTTAAGACATGGATCATGCCCTATAACTTAAAAACTGACAAAAGCAACTGGTGGCATAGCTATATGCAAACAATGTGAAAGAATATGAAATATGGTGAGGGTGTGTATGATACAACAAATATTAATAAAGGGATTCTTCAAAGTTAACCCAATTGCCAAACAATGTGATTATTGCAATAACTATCTATTGTCTTCTTAAACCCTAAAACAGCAGAATCCTTCAGCTTCCTCTATAGAGCCTATGTTTCTCCCAATCCTGGAAACTCTGGGGTGGGGCTCACTTCCCTGCATGGTTCTCTCAAGTCAGGCCAAATGATCTTGCATCTGCTGATTCCAACCTAATCAATGCAACAAGTACCATCTCAGCATGCTTCACCTCAGACTGTGTACAGAAACATCAGGCATAGATTGTCAAATCTTCACCCACATCACTCAGGTGAGACCTTTCCTTTCATGGGATTTTCTAATTCCATTCCAGGAGGTTCACTTCCTAACAAAATACCAAAACCTAGATATAGGCCAGATCCCGTAAGACAGAGCATATGTTCACCTCTATGTATAAACTAGGGCAAAATATATACCTGAAAGCAAAAATACACAATAGTCTTTAGTGAGTATCAAGTTCATAATGAAATAATGTCTACTTAGACTTAGATACCCTCCTCTCCTACTTCCTATTACAGTTCCCTCACTCACTCCAAAGCTAACCTTAGCAAAGCAAGGACTGCAAAAGCTGAATAAGGGCAAGAGACTAGCATACTTTAACGATGACTCTTTAGTCACTATCAGGCCATTCCACCAGCTGGTACCCTAATCAGGGAGTCCTGAGTCTCCCAAACAGACTTGATAGGCCTAGACCTCATATAAATCACTCTCTCCATTGTTTCTGGCCATCTCTATCAGGAACAACAAAATAGACCCCTTTGTGGGCACCCATAAGACCTTGCCCTCAACCTGGATCAACAATGGTAGAGAATGTTCCATCCTCCAAAGGGAGGATGGACAGCATACTCTATGATACACCTGAGGAAGATGGATCGATACTGGGGCAGCTTGGAATGTTTCTACTCATGACCACAGAATGTGAGCTCAGATCTAGAGGGATGTAGAGGTCACACAGGCTCCTAAGCTAATTATGGGCCTCAGATCACATCAAATTGATGGGGGATACAGTAATATTTATACCCCTTCCCCATATTAGGGAACTACTGTCTTCCCTGATCCAGCTTTCTGGTCCTCTTCCCAGCCATGACATCATCTCCCCAACAATAACTTGAACCCACCTGCATATCAGATTTCAGGGTCAGGCAAACAAACAAACAAACAAAAAACACTAGTATATCTACAGGCCCTTTGAAATATAATTAAAATATGCCTACTAGCTATCTACAAAATGGAGGACCACCCCCTACGCTTCACCTGCACTATTCCAGCCTTTAGGTCCATAATTGTCCAACAGTTTGTTTGGCTTTGTATATTAACTCTCTTTTCAGCCACCAGGTTTCAGATGCTAGCAGGATGTGACCAGACTTCCCTGGACAGGCAACCCCACCAAAGTGCCTTGGAGCTCAGCTTCCCCAGAGCTGTTCCCCACTAGGGAAAGAGAGAGAGACAGGCTGGGAGCATGGATCAACTTGTCAACGCCCATGTTCAGTGGGGAAGCAATTACAGAAGCCATCCCTTCAACCTTCTGCATCCCACAGTGATCTTGGGTCCATACTTCCAGAGGGTTAAAGACTAGGAAAGCTATCAGGGGAGGGGTTGGTATACGGAGGTCTGGTGGTGGGAATTGTCATAAGTTGTACCCCTCTTATCCTATGGTTTAGTCAATGTTTCCTTTTTATAAATAAAAAAATTTAAAAAAAAAACTTCTCCCTGATCCACCTTACTGCTTTGTAGTGTCAAGCCTGATTCAGGTGTGTTTCTAATTTTGCTCCACTCCTTTCTGCAAAATTAGATGTACTTTATTCCCAGAACCAATTTTATTTAGGCACAAACATATTATCATCAATATATTTGGATTTATTTTCAAAATTAGTTCAACCCTGATGAGATACCCTGAGTTTGATAACTGACCATGTATTCCCTACCCCCCAATCTGGATACCTCAAATACAAACCTACAGCTTATTCTAATGCTGTTCTTAAATTCCTAATCTGATAACTATTCATAATATCTCAGTCACTCAAGTAAAAAGGAAAGGCAAGTCAAGATTGGCCTTCTTCCTCTGGGGAAGTCTGGAATGCAAATTATATCTCAGAGTTGTTCTGACCTGAGGCTAAGGGGCTGGGTTTTCATCTTGAACCATCTGACAGCCATTAGTTAAGGACTGCTTCATAAGACTTAACTTCCCAATTTTGTGCTTGCTGGCAAAGTAGCCTTAGTAACATAAGAGCAGTCTTCGAAAGAATAATTGTAAGTTCCATGAATCAGAGTTTTTTTTAAAAAAAAAAAAGCAAAGGAATAGTGATCTGAATGGAATTACCTGGTCAGAACAGGTAGTGTCCACTTTATACAGTTCCATCCATCAGAAACAGCCCTCAGAAGGAAGCAGTTAAAAACTGTGTCATGAGGGATCCAGGCAGTAGCGCACTTTACAAAGTGTGAAGAACTGCAGAAAGATCCCTGTTTGAGCCCCTAGTTCCCCACCTGTAGGGGGATTGTTTTGTAAGCGGTGAAGCAAGTCTGTAGATGTCTTTCTCTTCCCCTCTCTTCCCCTCTTCTCTCAACTTTTGTCTTATCCTATCCACAACAACAACAGCAGTAACAACAGTAACAGCAACATCAATAGCAGCAATGGGGAAAAAATGGTCACTAGGAGCAGTGGATTCATAGTGCAAGCACTGAGCTCTAAGGATAACCCTGGGGGCAAAAACAAAACAAAAACAACTGTGTCATAGCACACAACCTGTGATAGAAGCCAGGGATAGCCCCATAACAGTCTGCAAAAAAAAAAAAAAAAGCAGCTCAAGCCACAAGAAGAAAAGAGGGTATGAAAATTAATTGAGAAGTATTTCCTATGAAGGGACCATTACGAAAGATATCAGAGCTGGAATACTGGGATACAACTGGTAAGCTAGAGCAAGAAATGATAAAAGTCAATGACAATGGACAGAGTAAAATAGCAAATCTGGGAGGGTGCCTGCTTTGCAATACACATAAGCCTCTGTCTAGCACACTGCATCAGAGTATTGAGGTACACTAGAAGTTCCAATACTTTAGTGTCTCTGTCTCTGTCAGTCAAACTGTTGAAAAAGTTGGTCCAGATTGGTGGCATTGTACATGGACAAGGTCTCAGCAGGCTGAAAATCAAGAATAATGATGCAAATATTTCTGAGTACACACAGAAACTTATGACACCTTCCAAAGAATCAAGAGGATGGAATATAGCAGTTATTACTGAAATCCATTGGATAAACCTCATGAAATACTCTTTTATGGTGTGTTGTGTGGCTTAGAGGAACACAAGCAACAAAGTTCTCATAAAATAAATGAATAATAACTTTAAAATGAGTTAAAAGTATTACTAGACTTTCAGGGTAAAAAAAAAATATCAATGATATGAATCCCTTTTCACTTACAACCAGAAAATCTATTCAAGTTTTTTTTATGTCAAATATGACTCAAGTTTTCATTTATGATTCTTAATCTAAGACCCTGTATTTCATTTAGGACATGGTGTAAATATACTGAAGGCTTTAACATACAAGCTTTCTAAATAGGGAGATTTTTTTCAAAAACAGAAATTAGTCTTATTTCTTTATCCATGTTGTTTTCAAGACCATTCAAAGAAACAGTATTCTTCAATGCAACCAGTAAATACTTTCTAGAATTAGGAACTGCATTAAGTTAATTTAAAAAATGAAAAATAAACTATTATATTTTCTTTTTTTAATTTATTTTTTATTTAAGAAAGGATAAATTAACAAAACCATAGGGTTGGAGGGGTACCACTCCTCACAGTTCCCACCACCCAATCTCCATATCCCATCCCCTCCCCTGATAGCCTTCCCATTCTCTATCCCCCTGGGAGCATGGACCCAGGGTCATTGTGGGTTGCAGAAGGTGGAAGGTCTGGCTTCTGTAATTGCTTCCCTGCTGAACATGGATGTTGACTGATCGGTCCATACTCTCAGTCTGCCTCTCTCTTTCCTTAGTAGTGTGGGTCTCTGGGGAAGCGAAGCTCCAGGACACATTGGTGGGGTCTTCAGTCCAGGGAATCCTGGCCCGACACCCTGATGGCATCTGGAACCTGATGGCTGAAAAGAGAGTTGACATTCATAAAATAACCAATATGCATATAATGGTGACTATCAAAAGGGAAAGGAATAGGAGATAGAAAGGAAGAGCCTTCAGGAAAGTTTCACAAGTGGTGAAGCAGTGCTGCAGATGTCTCTGTCTTTCTCTTCCTGTCTTCCCCTTCCTCTCAATTTCTCTCTGTTCTATCAGATATAATAAAATTAAAAAAAAAACTAAAAAAAAACAAGGAAAGGAAAGAAAGAAAAGAAAGGGTAGAGCCTTCTATTTATGCATATCTGACATGATTTATAAATGTAATTCAAATAAGTAGATGGAAATAAGTAAGTTTTATTATGTGTAATGGAAATAAAAAGTTTATTATGTATAGTGGAAATAAACAAGCTGTGTTATGTTACTTTGTATTACTACACAGATGGTAGATAGAGATAAACATGTTTTTTTATTTCCTTACTGCTGGGAAATTGTGCAGATGCAGTCACATCTGCCATGTTGTGCCCTCAGGGCATTGTTGATTCCCTGCTATAGTGAGGCACTGCTTTGGTTACTTCTCCCCCTTCCCATTCTCAATAGAGCTACTTCCATAAAAGCCCTTCTTCTCACGCACCTCTCTCTCTTGCCGGCCCTTCACTTCGGTGGTTAGATGCAGGGAAGGTTGCTGCGTGAGGCGGCCATTTTTGCTACCTCCACGTGGCCCAAGCTGCTTCTCTCTCACCCAACTCTGAGGTGCCAGCACAAATAAAGATTTGTGTTCCCATTTCGCTCTGGATCTCCTCTCTCTCTTCCAGCTCAACACCTTCCCTCATCTTAAAGGATTTTCATGGGCAATAGCCAGACCCTGTATTTCATTTAGGACATTGTGTAAATATACTGAAGGCTTGAAAGTACAGTGACTGAGAAATGACAGAGCCAAAAATCAATTCCATATTTACATTGTGACTGATTTGGAATGGCAATGAACAGAAGTATTAGAAATGAATAAATCAATGAAGTGTGTGTGTGTGTGTGTGTGTGTGTGTGTGTGCTGGGACTTCATATAGAAGCTATTCCAATGATCTACAACTTTTTTGTTTTTGCTTTTAGAAAGGGGAAGAGACAGAGAGGCAGAGACACCACAGCACATCTTCATTATCTGTGGAACTTCCTTCCTGTGTCTTGGTATTCTCTTTTGGTATGGAGACTTCAACCAGGGGCCTCTTGCATGATTAAGTGTGCACTCCATCAGGCAAACTATCTCCTGCCCACCAACAAATCTTCTTGAAGCATTTATGTGCCAGGCTCTGTATTTGTCAGACAAATAATTAAGACAAAGATTGGATCTTCAGATTATAGCTAACATTTAGTGAGAACTTTGCTAATACCTGAAGTGAAGGCTAAGCAATTTTCTTGTATTATTATTATTATTATTATTATTTTTTAAACATTTAATTTCCCTTTTTTTTTATTGTTGTTGCAGTTATTATTGATGTTGTCATTGTTAGATAGGATAGAGAGAAATGGAGAGAGGAGGGGAAGACAGAGAGGAGGAGAGAAAGGTAGACAAAGACCTGCTTCACCGCCTGTGAAGCGACTCCCCTGCAGGTGAGGAGCAGGGGGCTCCAACTGGGATCCTTATGCTGGTCCTTGTGCTTTGTGTCACGTGTGCTTAACCCATATTATTATTTTTTAATACTCACACTATCCTTATAAGAAAATTACCATTAATATTCTCACTGTGCAGATGAAGAAAACAAAGTGCATAGGTAAACTTCCCCAAGATAACTATTGCTGCAAGCAAGATTAGACCTCAAAACTAACTGATTATAAAATTTATATACCTCACCAATAGGGTATATGTATATATTTTAATTTTTATTGATAAAAAGGACACATTGACAAAAACCATAAGAGGCGTACAACTCCACACAGTTTCCACCACCAGAACTCTATATCCCATCCCATCCCCTGAAAGCTTCCTATTCTTTATTCCTCTGGAAGTATGGACCCAGGGTCTTTATGGAGTGCAGAAGGTGGAAGGTCTGGCTTCTGTAATTGCTTCCTCGCTGAACATGGGCACTCACAGGCCAATCCATACTCCCAGCCTGCCTCTCTCTTTCCCTAGTGGGGTGGGGTTCTGGGGAAGCAGAGTTCCAGGACATATTGGTGGGGTTGTCTGCCCAGGGAAGTCTGGTTGGCATCATGCTAGCATCTGGAACCTGGTGGCTTAAAAGAGAGTTAGCATATAAAGTCAAACAAGTTGTTGACTAATCATGAACCTAAAGGCTGGAATAGTGCAGATAAAGAGTTGGGGCGTCTCTGTTTTGTATATAGCTAGTAGACATATGTTAGTGATATTCCAAAGGGCCCATGACTATACTAGTTTTTTTTTTTTTTTTCTGAGCCTGACATCTGATATGCAGGTGGATCCCAGTTATTGTCTGGGAAGATGATGTCATGGCTGGAAAAAGGACCAGAAAGCTGGATCAGGGAAGAGAGTAGCTCCCAAATATGGGAAAGGTGTATAAATATTGTTGACTGTAAACCCTATTGATTTGATGTGATCTGGGGGGGGGGATGATTCAATGTCTTAAACTTTCTAATGCATATAGGCTGAATCTTTGAAATGTTGGCAGTCTTAAAAGCTTAGACCAGGGAGAACAGAACCAACCAGTGGCATTACTCTATAAGACACAGCTATATACAAATAATGTCAAACAACATAAATTATGGTGATGTTGTGTATGAAACAGCAAGTCCTAACAAAGGGATTTTCAAAGTTAACCCAATTGCCAAATAATTTAATTGCAGACGTAACTATCTATTGCCTTCTTAAACCTAAGACAGCAGGAACCTCTTGCTTCCTCTATAGAGCCTATATTTCCCCCAATCCTGGAACCTCTAGGGTGGGGCTCACTTTCCTACATGCTTCTCTCAATTTATACCAAATGATATTGCATCTGCTGATATCAACCTAATCAACACAGTGAGTATTACCTCAGCAAGTTTCACTTCAGACTGTGTCCAGAGATGTCAGGCATGGAATGACAACCCTTCATCCTCATTACTTGAGTGAGACCTTTCCTTTCATAGGATTCTTTAATTCCATGTCAGGTATTTCACTTCCTAACAAAGTCCCAAAACCTGGATAGAGACCAGATCCCATGAGATGGGGCATATGCTCACATGTATTCATAAATTAGGACAAAATATATACCTGAAAGCAAAAGTGCACAATAATCTGAGGTGAGTCAGTGTATGCAGCAAGCAAGTAAAAAGACCTAAAAAGACACCATAAAGTCCATAATGAAATAATGTCTCCTGAGACTTAGATACCCTCCTCACCTACTTCGTATTATACTTCCCTCAGTCACTCCAAATCTAACCTTATCTTTTTTTTTTAATTTATTTATTTATTTGTTCCTTTTTTTTGTTGTCCTTGTTGTTTTGTTGCTGTAGTTATTATTGATGTCATTGTTGTTGGATAGGACAGAGAGAAATGGAGAGAGGAGGGGAAGACAGAGAGGGGGAGAGAAAGACAGACACCTGCAGACCTGCTTCACCGCCTGTGAAGTGACTCCCCTGCAGGTGGGGAGCTGGGGGCTCGAACTGGGATCCTTCCACTGGTCCTTGTGCTTAGCGCCACCTGCGCTTAACCTGCTGCGCTACCACCCGACTCCCCAAGTCTAACCTTATCAAAGTAAAGACTGTAAAAGCTGAATAAGGGCAAGAGACTGGCATACTTTAATGATGACTATTTAGTCACTATCAGGCCACCCCATCAGCTGGGGCCCTAGTTGGGGAGTCCTGAGATTCCCAAACAGACAATGATGGGTCTAGACCTCAAATAAATCCCTCTCTCTATTGACCCACCTGAGGAAGATGGGTCCTGATATTAGGGCAACTTGGAGTGTACCTACTCATGACCACAGAATGTGAGCTCAGATCTACAGGGATGCAGAGGTCACATAGACTCCTAAGCTGAATATGGGTATATAAATTTTTAAAAAGCCATGGAAAACTTGCTACAGCTAGGGAGACAGCATAATAGTTATGCTAAAGGCTTTTGTGCCTAGGTCTCTGAGCTCTTAGGTTCAATCCCCAGCACCGACATAAACCAGAGCTGAGCAGTGCTCTGATCTCTATTCTTTCCTTCTGTATCTCTCTTTTTCATTAACAATAAATAAAAATATATACACTAAAAAAAGAGAGAGAGAAAACTTGCCATAGGAATCCTAAAGAAGAAATCGCTCACTATAAGTAGAGGATTTAAATTGTATTTCATGGGGAGGGGGCAAGAGAATAACTGCATTTTCAAGGACAGATAAGTGGTAATGAACATTCCTGAAAGTAATGAACATTCCTGAAAGGACTTTTGTGAAAATATAAGAGAATGTAATGACAAGCAAATAACTGTGTTAGATGACCTCATTAGGGACAATAACAGAGGTGAGTTTGGTGAGGTTAGTAGAGACCAAATTATGAGGAGAGCATACTAAGGAGGGAGTAAGAGCTTATTAGGGTTGCTGCTATTGTTTTCAGTAAATACTGGCTTCTACAATAATTCTTTAGTATCTCCAAGGATAGCACTTATAGGTGCTATTTCCAATACCATTGAGGAAATGCACTATAGTTATAACACACACACACAGCTACAAGTAACCAGTAGTTTAGGCATGTATTTAATTTTGAAAGACAAATCATTTTTAAATATTTTTTTAGTGATTTAATAATGATCTAGAAAATTGTAAGACAACAGGAGAATAATTGTACACCACTCCCACCACTAAAGGTCTATGCCCCACCCCCTGCAGCAGACACTACCAGTTTTCCCAAGGTCATTGATATGGGTTGAATATATATATATATATATATATATATATATATATATATATATATATATAATTTTTATTCACTTCCTTTTATTGACTTCTACTGTCCTCCTTCACATCATTTCTAATCCATAGGTATACTTATTACAATTTTCAGGTGTCTTTTCTTTTTCCTCTTCCTCTCAGATAAGAGAAATAGAGCCTGACTTCCGCTAGTATTTTCTAGATTCTTTTCCCTCTCAAAAATGATATAAAATCAAAAGTTTCTGGTCACAAATGTCTTGGGTCTTGATATAACTAGGGTTTTAGAGCTCTCTGGTCATCTTCTCTTAAAATTCCTTCCTCTGAGAGTATAGATGAAAATTCTTTTGGGGGGTGCATATGGAAGGAGGTGTTGCTTCTGTAATTGTTTCTCTTCTGGACATGGGCATTGTCTGGTGCTACCCATACCCCCAGCCACTCTCTTGAAAAACAATTATTCCCACCTACACCTCAAGGACATCTTTGATGAAATAAACCCAATTGCAAGAAAGACTAAAGCAGAAACAAACCAATGGGACTACATCAAATTGAAAAGCTTCTGCACATCCAAAGAAACTATTAAACAAACAAAGAGACCCCTCACAGAATGGGAGAAGATCTTCACATGCCATAAATCAGACAAGAAACTAATCACCAAAATATACAAAGAGCTCAGCAAACTTAGCACCAAAAAAGCAAATGACCCCATCCAAAAATGGGCAGAAGATATGAACAAAACATTCACCTCAGAGGAGATCCAAAAGGCTAACAAACATATGAAAAACTGCTGTAGGTCACTGATTGCCAGAGAAATGCAAATAAAGTCAACATTGAGATACCACCTTACTCCTGTAAGAATGGCATACATCAAAAAGGACAGCAGCAACAAATGTTGGAGAGGCTGTGGGGACAGAGGAACACTTTTACATTGCTGGTGGGAATGTAAATTGGTCCAGCCTCTGTGGAGAGCAGTCTGGAAAACTCTCACAAGGCTAGACATGGACCTTCCATATGATCCAGTAATTCCTCTCCTGGGCTTATACCCCAAGGAATCCATAACACCCAACCAAAAAGAGGTGTGTACTCCTATGTTCATAGCAGCACAATTCATAATAGCTAAAACCTGGAAGCAACCCAGGTGCCCAACAACAGATGAGTGGCTGAGAAAGCTGTGGTATATATACACAATGGAATACTATACAGCTATCAAGAACAATGAACCCACCTTCTCTGACCCATCTTGGACAGAGCTAGAAGGAATTATGTTAAGTGATTTGATAAGCTGTGTATTTGATAAGCGGACTCTCTCAAAAGCCTAGACCAAGTAGATCAGAAGCAACCAATGGTACAGCTACATACAAGATACTGGGTACTGTACAGCAAACCCTAACAAAAGGACTTTTCAAAGTTAACCCAATTACCAAATAATGTGATGATAACATTCACTATCCATTGTCTTTTTGAACCCTAAGACAGCAGGAACCTCACATCTCCACTATAGAGCCTATATTTCCCCCAGTCCTGAAACCTTAGGATAGGGCCCACTTTCCCACATGCCTCTCCCAATCCATATCAAATAATTTTGCATCTGCCGACCGCAACCTAATCAACACAACGATTGCCACCTCAACATGTTTCAGCTCAGACTGTGTCCAGAGACTTTATGTGTGGAATGACAACACTTCAGCTTCATTACTCGGATGAGACCTTTCCTTTCATAGTATTCTCTAATTCAACCCCAGGTGGTTCACTTTCTAACAAAGTCCCAAAACCTAGATATAGACCAGGTTCTGTGAGAGAGAGCATATGTTCACATGTATCCATAAACTAGTGCAAAATATATACCTGAAAGCAGAAGTACACTAGAGTTTGCAGTGAGTAGCCCCCTAACACTTCCTCTCCACTATTCCAACCTTTGGGTCCATGACTACTCAACAATTTGTTTGGCTTTGTATGTTGTTGTTAGTGTTCAGGGCTCCAGCAGGCCAGGCTAGCTTCGCGGTGGTAGACAGAGACGACCAGAGAAACACGGCTGGGTAGAGAGGCTTTATTCATGAGTTGGCAAACATGTGCTCTCCTGTCTTTCTGCTCTGGCAGCAGAGAGAGACCCTTAAACTAATCACCACACAGATCTGTCCTGCATCCCCTCACAAGGCTGCGCCAAGAACTCTGGAACTCTGTAGGGGTTCCGGGGGCAGGGAGAAGGGCGCCTGCGAAACTAGCAAGGGCCAAACCAGTTCTCCTGGCGGGGGGGGGGGAGAGCGAGACCAAAGGAATTTGAAACATACAACAGTATGTTAACTCTCTTTTCAGCCACCAGGTTCCAGATGCCATCAGGATGCTGGGCCAGGCTTCCCTGGACTGAAGACCCCACCAATGTGTCCTGGAGCTCTGCTTCCCCAGAGACCCACCCTACTAGGGAAAGAGAGAGGCAGACTGGGAGTATGGACTGACCAGTCAACGTCCATGTTCAGCAGGGAAGCAATTACAGAAGCCAGGCCTTCTACCTTCTGCAACCCACAATGACCCTGGGTCCATGCTCCCAGGGGAATAGAGAATGGGAAAGCTATCAGGGGAGAGGATAGGATATGGAGATTGGGTGGTGGGAATTGTGTGGAGTTGTACCCCTCCAACCCTATGGTTTTGTTAATTTATCCTCTCTTAAATAAAAAGTAAATTAAAAAAAAGAAAAACAATTATTTTTTAAAAGGTCATATTTTGTTTGTACTTCTCTATTACCAGAAAGCTATTATTTGAAAACACTTGTATTTATTTAGTATGAAGGTAACAACAAAAATACTAGTTGCCTAATATTAATAGATTTTTCTTAGAAGTGTTGTCACTCACACTTTTTTTTTTATCCATTTTATTGGGAAGTGGTAATGACTTATAGTAAGGTTGTTGATAGGTATAGTTTCTCATCTCCTCATGATAGGTGTCTGCAAAACACTCTCACCTCCAACTTAGGTCCTTTTCCATCATCATACACCAGGACTTTAATTCTCTCCTCCCCCTTCTCCTTACCCCATACCACACCAGAGTCTTTTACCTTGGTGCAATACATCATACCTAGTACAAGTTTCACATATGCTTTCCCTTTCTGTCCCTGTCTAATTTCCACTTTTAAGTAAGTTCATCCAGTATTTGTCCTTCTCTCTTTGGTTTATCTCACCTAACATGAGTCCTTGAGGTTTCATCCAAGATGAAGCAAAGAAGGTGACTTTATATTTTAATAGCTGCATAATATTCTATTATATATAACTTTGTTTTTTGTTTGTTTGTTTGCCACTCATCTGTCATTGGGCATATGAGCATTTAACCATACTTTTTAAATACAGAGTTTATTTTCTGGAACAGAAAATAAAACTGATAAAATCATTTAGTGATTAGTCAGTAACATTTATTATCCACCACCTTATTATACATTACATGAGTATAATAATACTATGTATATGTCTAATAAATAGTATGTGTATATATGTATATATTATATTAAGGAAAGAATATGAGTCTGATCATCAGGACATTTGACCTCTATGACAATATTAGCAAATTAGTTTTTTCAAACATTTAACTTATCAGATGTTCAACTACCAGTAAAAGTAGGGGAAATTTACATTAAATGGATATGAAGATTATGATTCTGTGAAGTTAGGTAATCTCTTACATTGACAAACTTAATTTGGTGAGGACATGGAGTGAATCCATAAGCAAAGAGACTAAGAAACATGCAAGTTAACCTAAAACCTTACAAAGAGAAGAACTTTCGTTCTGGTCTGGTACAGTTAATTTAGGAAATCAAGTTTGTGCCACTTATAGGTAAAATAAGCTTAGAAATGAAAAAAGATAAGTGTAGAAATTCTTAGAATTGTGTGTTGGGGAACATTTTTCTTTTTTCTTCATCATGAAAAAGCTGGTTAACAAGATTAATAGTACATTTCTATTTGCAGTCATATAATTCTAATATCATGTTTGTAATCTAATTTGTATGACAACTTGAAATCTTCCCAGAATTCCTGGTTTGTGATAGTCTGTCCTTTCTTTTAACTGGATCAAGAGAGTGGTACTGGGAGGTTTTTGAAAGGATTATCAGAAATCATTTGTAATTGCTGGTGTATCACTATGGGTAACCACATGTAAAATATCACCAAGGTTGCAATTATAAACACAGTCTGACTCAAATTATTACAAAACATTACCAGATTTGGGTGAGGTTTCTAAAGGAAGAAGGCAGCCAGTTAGTTATGTAACAATGTTTACTGAGTATCCACTTTATACAAATTACTAGGTATTGCAGAATAAACAGAAACAAACCAAAAACAAAAAATAGAAAAGAAAGGGGAAAAAAACCCAGAAATACTATTGATGCAAGTGGTGGTAATTAGAACTGATGGGATGGGGATGTGATTGTCATCACTAAGTTTTACCTGGTGGAGATTGATTGGGCTTTACAAAGGGAGAAAGAAGAGTATACAATTGGAGAGAAAACAGAATACAGAATAAGATGTCTTGCTTTCAACACTGTCCAGTCATTTGGGAGAAGTATAACAAATTGAACAAATGTTTAGCTTTAGTTATTTTTCTCTTGTAAAATGAGTATATAGCTATGCTGGTAAATACATTACACTAAAGTTGCAATGAGAAATGAATGAAGCAATGACTTTTAAACTGCAAAACAGTAGACATTTTCTCAATTCAAGTATTGTCCAAACTGTGCTGTGTATTCTTCATGCTTTCTTTGTACTTTTTATCCTCAACAAGACACTTTTCTTTTTACTACACATAACAGAATGCTTCCTCTTCCTGCTCTTTTACAAAACAGACTACGGATTTTTCAATAGCTCAACTTTGCTTTCATCTATGACAGTTACTTTCACACTGTGGACATTTAGTAAATTAATAGCATTTTGTAGATAGTAATTTCTTCAAGGTTGTTTGCATGAAACATCATATTCACATATTCATAATGCTATACATATTTCTGATCTTGTTACTGTACAAAAATTGTCAACAGTGTCTCATTCTCTACCAAATTTAGTCCTTTAATTTATATATTTTTTCAGTTTAGATGTAATGGACATACAACACTTTATCAGGTCTAGTTGTGCAGCAGCATAATGATTAAGCCTCTTAATTATTATCTTAACTCTATGGCTTTGCTACTCAAAGTACCATCTCCTTTAGCATCACCAGGGGATCTATTGCAATTGCAAAATATCCATCCCCACACTGAACCAGCAACTACACTTTAACTATTAATAGATTCCTAGCCAAATCATGCATATGTTTTTGAACCAGCAACTACACTTTAACTATTAATAGATTCCTAGCCAAATCATGCATATGTTTTTGACTATATTTACTTAGTAATTTACTTAACCTGAAGTTGTAGAACTAGGAGTTACACATATAGCAGATAAACGTATGGAATATCCAACAAAACTAGAAAACAATAACTACTTAAAAAAATTTTTATATTTATTTATCTATTCCCTTTTGTTGCCCTTGTTGTTTTATTGTTGTAGTTCTTATTGTTGTTATTGATGTCATTGTTGTTGGATAGGACAGAGAGAAATGGAGAGAGGAGGGGAAAACAGAGAGGGGGAGAGAAAGACAGATGCCTGCAGACCTGCTTCACCGTCTGTAAAACAAACCCCCTGTAGGTGGGGGGGTGGGGGCTCGAACCGGGATGCTCTTAACCCAATGCGCTACCACCCAACTCCCAACAATAACTACTTTTATAAATTTATCTCAAATACTTCACAAGACATACTTAAAATATATATTGTTTGTCTGAAATTTCAATTTTGCTAGGGCTTTCCTAATCTGAAAATTTTACTTGGAAAGATAAGATCCACATTAAACATTTTGTATACTGCCTTCCTCGGCTGCTCAAAATAGCTGCCTAATAGACACTGAGTTTCTTGAGAACATAAATTTTCGTTTTAATGGAAAAGGTTTTTTTTGTTTATTTTTTATTGTTGTTCTTGTTATTGATGTTGTTGTTGTTGATATGACAGGAAGAAATGGAGAGAGTCAGGGAAGACAGAGAGGGAGAGAGAAAGACACCTGCAGACATGTTTCACTGCTTGTGATGCGACTCCCCTGCAGGTGGGAACCCGGTTCGAATGGGGATCCTTATTCCAGTGCTTGCGCTTTGCGCCACGTGCTCTTAATCCGCTGCGCTGCTGCCCAACTCTCAATTTTCTATTTTTTACTAGCACTTTATATCCTCAGAGACTAGCATGGCACTCAGAATGTGATAAAGAAGCAACAAAGATTTTTTTTTTTTAGTGAATACAAATGAACGTCAAGTGTAATATTCTCATCTTGGACTGAGTTTTGTGTGCACATTTTAATGAAAGTTTTTTTTTTTTTTTAATCAGCATGTTACAAAACCTCCTATTCGTACACTTTTTCACATTTCAGATGGCAGTGTCCAGGACTTGATGAGAACAGAATCAAGGGCTCAGAATGTACTCATTGCAGAGGGGGGCCATATGGTCGCTGGCGGGGAAAGAAGCCTGAACTAAGGATACTGACAAGCCTGCGGCAGAAGGCGAAGGCAACTCCGCCCCACTCCTGGGCCTCCAAAGCTTCGGCGCACGCGCACTGTAGAGTTCGGGCTGTAGGAACCGGGGGAGGCGGGGCTCCTGGGGCGCGTGCGCGGCGGCCTGAGCTCTGAGCCCCTCCCTTGACGGGGGCGCGCGGCACGGAGGACCGCTCGGAAAGGGGGAAGTCAGGTGGCCCCTGCCGCTGCCGCCGCCGCCGCCGCCGCGGTTTGACGCCAGAAGGAAAATGGCGGATCTAGAGGAGCAGTTGTCTGATGAGGAGAAGGTAAGAGCTGCGGGGGCGACAGAGCCTACGGTTCTGGGGCCCTGCAGAGCTCCGACGTATCATCTCGGATCTGGCGGCCGGGGAAGGGCAATGACGGGCCGTGCCCTGGGCTGCCCTTCTTCCCCTGCTCGCGCCGCCCTAGTGCCTGCCCCTGTCAGTCACCGAGGCCCCGCGCGGGGGCAGGTCTCTGCCCGGCCTGCTCGCTCGGCTCAGCTCCTTGTAGGGTGTGTGCTCCGAAAATAGGAAGCTGGAGCTGGGCGGCGGTGCCTGGGGCTGCAGGCGGGGACTGGGGGCGCCGAGGGCCCAGGGCGGCGGCCGCCAGGGACCCTGTCCGTCCCTCCCCCTGCGTGTGGCCGCCCGCGGGGCCCAGAGCCCCTGCTCGGGGGTCTGCATGCAAAGGGGCTTGGGAGCAGCCCAAGGACAGTGGGTGCTCTACCCCACGGCCTGGGTGGAGAGGGTAGCTGGGGTGAGGGGGGAAAAAATCGCTTAGGCAGCAGACCTTCACTTCTCTTTTCTACTCCCTCCTCCCAGAAGCAAAAAAAAAAAAAGCTTCCTTTTCTGGGTGTCTACGCTGTTTTCTTTTCACCATGCAAGTCAGTCATGTTCTCTCTCTGAGAAAGAGACGTAGGCATCTCAGTTCCCTTGTTCCTTTGGAGTTGCTAAAAAAAAAAAAAAAAAAAAAAAAAAAAAAGAAAAGAAAAAAAGAAAGACCCTCCCACTCCAGTTGTTTCCTGCCTAGATTGAACTTGCCTCCCCATAACACAGACACACATCGGTGGCGATTTGTGGTGTTCCGTGATCCTGCTAGGACTTTTTCCGAAGAGAGGTTGAGCAGCTCCTTTTTCTTTCTCCTCTTCTCCGGCTTCTTCTTCCTATTCCTCCTCTTTTTTTTTTTTTTTTTAAACTTTATCTTAGATACTGTGACAGCATTGGAACCAGATGAACAACATAAGTTCTCAGGCATTTAAAATAAGAAATCTGATCATTGAACTAGTTCTCTCTTCGACCTTTCCTTTAACTGCTGTGAGTCTCCATTTCCCAGTGAGGGGTTGGATCTTTCTAATTTTGACTGTTTCCTGAAAGGGATCTTGATGCCTCTCAAACTCAGAGGTTAAGTAATATAATAGAGAGTTTTCCAGGTGTCCACTCTTGGTTTTGTTCTAGTTTAAAGTTCTAAGCCAGTACAGTTGTGTGTAAAACAACAAACACAACTCCATGGTGTTTTAGAAATCTTAATGTAATCTAAGGATAGTTTCACTTAGACATCTCTGCTCCAAGTGTTTGTGTCGGTGTTCTAACACTAAAACAAAATGTTTATTTCCTTCCTAATGTGAACGTGGCGAAATCAGCCTCAATTTCATTTTTGGAAATCTTTTTCCCTCTGTGCTTCTGGGTAAAACTGATATTTAATAAAACCACAAAATGAGGGAGAACAACAAAAGCTCCGTAATGCTCAGGTCTGATTGGCTGAGCCCTTTATTCACAAAATTTGCTGTGCAGTTCTCATATGTAATATTGGTAAGTGACTACAGTTAATAGCTGGAAATGCATACACATTTTTTTAAATGTAGTATATTGCATTTCAACATAATTTTAACCTCTTAGCTGATTGTCTATCTTCAGTGGTGATGAGTAGCTCAAGTGGCTAGAAACCAAATTTAGGAAGAGTGAGCTCAGTGTGGGTGGTAATATATTGAATAGATAACTCTGCCATGTGTTGTAAAGACCTAAAATAGCCATTTTTTTTAATTTGATGACAAGATTCTTTATTATCCAGCACTCTCAGGGAACTAAACTAAACAAGGGAGTAAGGGCATAGTGTCTTATTTCAAAAGCTTGCCTAACAGAATGTTTTGTGAACAAATGAAAATTCTCATTTGAAGGAATTTGGGGTTTTTGTTTGGAGTCTTTTTATCTATTTTGCAGATATCTTATATACAAATTGTATTGCTATATTTTCTATTTTTTTAAAAGCACTAGATAAACTTTTAGTTTAAATTTAAATAGGTGGTTAAGGAAAGTTCTCACATTTAGTTATCTAACTGTTCTTTTAGTCTTTTGGGAGGAGGACCTTGGGGATGGAATCACAAGTGGAATTTGAAGTTGATATTTTCAGCTATGTTACTCTTTTTGCCACCTTGTTTGTGATTCTTAAAAATAAGCTTTTAATACTCTAGTTTTTTTTACATAGTTGCAGAAAATTCAGGCCAAAAACAGTTCACACTTTCCAGTTCAGGTCAACTGTGTTATATAGTAAAGCATTTTTGTGACTTTGAAATTATATGAAATTGTGGTATAAGAACAAACTCCTTTTCCAAAAGAGAAAACCGAGGAAGTAAATCCAAGCAACTGAAGGAAAACACTTAATAATTGGATGAAAATAATTTGTTTTTCCTGTAACCCTCCCATCCTTCCCCATCTATTAGAATAATAACATTTACATAGCTCAGACTTGGTTGTGTCTCTTGTGTATAGCTCAGTTCTAACTTTAGTCCTGAACACTGATGACCCATTATTAGCACCTGGACCTTTACAAAAGAGACAACTAATGAAATGTGTCCAAATGGAACCTTCCTACAAATGAATGAGTAAACTCCTTCCCCTTCAACTGGAGGTCAAAGTCTCACCTTTTTTCCTCATTTTTCTCTTCTCCTTGCCCATTATTTCAGACATCCAAGTTCTTAATTTCAGTTTTATATTACCTTTTTTCCCTTGTTCCCTGCAAATTCATTTCCAAATTCTGTCATTTCCATCATCAAAATGAGTCTTACACACATAATTTTTTTCTCATTTGTAAAGGTAATTATATTAATATAAATTTATCACCTCTAAATTGACAGGATTATTAACTATTCTTATTTGTACTGTTAACTCATTGTGTTGAAACTGTATGAGTAGAATGCAGATTAATTTGCATGTTTTGTGACAATGAAGTTGATGCGTGGAGGAATGGAAAAATAAAACTAGTGGAGGAGAGGTACAGTTAAAAGACTATTTCGGTTGACAAAATAACTCAACTTGAATAGTATGTTGCTCTGCTAATGCACTCAACCCAGATTTGAGTCCTACCCCAAACATATTGAAGGAAGCTTTGGTACTCCGGTTTCTCGCTTTCATTCTCTATCTTAATTAAAAATAATAGTAAAAAGTTCAGAGGGTCAGCAGAGCAGCTCACTTGCATAGTTGCTTCGCCATACACTTGACCCAGATTTGAGCCTGCCTCTTCCCACTGCATTAGGGAAAGCTTCAGTGTGGTAGTGTCTTCTCCCCCCATCCCACCCCCCCAAAAAAAGTCAGCCAAGAGTGGTGAAGTCCCACTGGTGACTAAACAAACAAATAAAAATGTTTGGAAACAACTAGTGTTAGTGAGGATACAGTAGGAATGTAAACTAGTACAGTCACATACTATCACATATCTGACCTGTATCTTCTGTTAATTAGCCACTGTTAGTTTTTTTTTTTTTTATTGTAACTTTCTAAGCTTATCTCTCCAGTTTGCTATACCTTTATATTGTTTCTTCACTCCCCACTCTTGGAAATAATATTCATATTCTGTATTTCGTTCTCACCTAAGTAAATCTAACATTTGGAATATATTATGTTATTTAATCATTCTGGGAATTTGGCGTTGTATACATCCCAGTCTCTTTCTAGCCCCTTGGGTAAATTATAAGACTGTCAGCCTCAGTTTCCTCTACAACTTGGGGATATAGTTCCTCTGAATTGTGGTGATTTGTCTTCTCCACTAAATTGCTATAAATATAATAGTGCCTGGCATGCAGTAAACACAACATAAATGGTAATTATTTTTCTTTTCTCATGACTTCTTACCCACTTAGAATGTTGTTATTCCTCCCTGGTCTGAAAGATAAAAATCCTCCTCATTCCTCAAGAATACATAGCAAGCTTAATCTTTCTTCTGAACTCTATAACACAGCATTGATAGTAAATATATAGTATTGTGTAATAGTTTCTTATCTTTTTCCCCCTGTTCTGTTGCAGTTCCTAAGTGCAGAAATAGTATTATTATCTTTAGTGTCTATCATTATAGTATATGATAAGTAGAATAGTTCAATCAGTGAATAAATAGCATAACAGTTTCATGAGAAGTAGAAGTAAAATAGAAATGCAGGCTTTGGGGCTGGGGAGACAGCATAATGATTATGGAGAGCCTGAGGCTCTGAGGTCCTGGGTTCAATTCGCAGCACAATAATAAACCAGAGCTGAGAAGTGCTGTGATCTTTGTCTCTGTGTCTTCCTCTGTATCTCTTCCTCTGATTAAAATAAAATATTTTTAAAGGCAATTTTTAAGGGAAAATATTAGTGTACCCAAGCTGTTATTTTCTTAATGGTGCTATCTTTTTTTTTAAGGTTTAAGAAACATGAAGTTCCTTTGAAAGCTCTTTAAGATACAGGTGGTGGTATTGCCTCTGTCTTAAATGAATGGCTATGGTTTTATACAGGCTACATCTTCTTTCTAAGCAGTTCATGTACTTCTCCTTCACTGAATAATCATTTTACTCAGAAATATTATGTGCATGTGAAACTGTGAGCCTCCATTATGATGAATGTAAAATTAGTTGTGTTCTTACTAAGTAAAGTATGAACTAAAACAATCTTCTTCTTCTAGCGTTTGCCCTTCTTCCGTAGCCAGTCAACAGCGTCAGGTTGCTGCTTGTTGCTGGCTTTGAAAGTGACTGGGATCCATGTCGATTCAGTCGGCTAGGAAGGATCGTCAGTTTCCCCAATGAATGGGTACTCACGGGATGCACCACGGGAAGGTCGATCCAATGCATCCCGACTAAAACAATAAACTGTAGGAAATAGCTGAGGGGCATACCTGGTTAAGCAAACATAGTACTAAGCTCGAGGATCGTGAAGTGTGCCCCCTGCAGGTGGGGAACTGGAAGCTTGAACCTGGATCCTTCACCAGTGGTGAAGTAGGTCTGCAAGTGTCTATCTTTCTCTCTCCCTCTCTATCTCCCCTCTTTTCTCAATTTCTCTCAGTCCTATCCAATACAGTTGGGAAAAAATGGCTACCAAGAGCAGTGGATTTGTAGTACCCTAACCAAGCCTCAGCGATAACCCTAGAGGAAGAAAAGGAAAAAAAAAAAATTGAAAAAAGTCATCCCTAGTTACAGTCTGTGGATGAATTTTGTCATTGTATTAATAAAATGGAAGCATGTCTACAGCAAGCAGAAACTTGATAGCTCCTGTAAAGATTAGTGGACCTTTTCAGACTCCACAATACGGCATATTTGTAGTACATTTTCAGTGCGTTTGGGATTGGTTCCTACATGAAAATGGATGCTTCTATACATAGAACATTGCATTTTAGCTTAAGAATGCAGGATAGAAGAACATTAGGACCTCTCCCAGGAAGGAGACTGCTCACTATGTAGATCCCGGACTGCTCAGGCAAGGGCCCACCTACCACATGGGAGCACCATACAAATGTGATTTTGTGAGCAGTGTCACTGCACTGTGTCTTCACTTTCAGTCAGTCAGTCAGTCAGTCAGTCAGTCAGTCTCTCTCTCTCTCTTTCTCATATACTCTATTAATAGGGGAAAAGGAGGGAAAAAAAGAAACAGGAAAAGTGTGTAGGTACAGTTAATGCAAAACCCCAGTGAAACCCTAGGGGCAAGCAAAACAAAACTTAAGAGTAGCTAATAAATTTTAGGGTTAAAAAGGAGGATGGGAAAATATGATGTATGGTTCTATGTACTGACCTAAAGTCTTAATAGCCCAGAACAGTAATTTATTGTAAGAGATACATATGTATAAAAGAAAATAGAGGTTTCATAGAACTCCCTGTAATTGTCAAACAGAATTGCACAAATTTAATTTTTGAAAGTTATGTATACAATCTTCATGTTCTTTCTCTTAGGGTATTTATTTATGCTCTGCACTTTGATTCTGATGACCAAGAACTTTTCCTGCATATTATAGTTCATAATGTTTCTGTTGACAATGAATAAGAATAATTTTTGAAAACTACCTCCACATTTATTCACTTACCAAATATACCATATTCCCTTGATTTCAGTCCTCATAATTGTAGCTTAGTTTCCCTTGCCCACAGGGTTGAGTCTCCAAATCCATCTTTACTGATAAGGCCCCAAAGTGTTTTACTCATGTTTTCATTATGTATTTTGGTTTCAGGTTTAATATCTATGCCGTTTGTTCATTATGAGTTAATTTTGTTGTATAGTGTTAAGGGGTGATCTAGTTTCACTTCTGTACGTGTTGCTCTCCAGTTCTTCTTTTCCCTATTAGATAGTTTTGACCCCTTTGCCCTTAGGACAAACTTGAACAGATTGGAGCCAGTAAGAACAATTGAGAACTGGGGTAAGTGTTGGGGACCTAACTTAATTTCACAAGACATGAAGGAAAAAGTGATAAATTTCAGTGTTGGAATTAACAGGACTTGTTAAGTGAATGTGAAGTAGAAGATTTAGGATAATTGTAAACATTAAGGTGTGGATGACTTAGAAAAGGTACCACCATACCTAGAGAATACAGGAAAGAGAGTACATAGCTGGGAAGAATAGTGGTGAGCTTATTTTCCGTTATGCTGTTTAAGATACTAGCATGATGTCTAAGTGAGCATACTAACAAGTAAGGAAGTATAGAAATGGAACCTGGAAAAGATGATCAGGCCCTTTTTTTATTTATAGATTTAAAAATCCTCACTTTGTAGATTAAAATCAGAAGCTAGGGTAGCCTTTTTTTAAAAAAAAATTTCTGTTTTTAATTTTTATTATCTTTATTTTGCTTATTGGATAGAGACATCCAGAAATTGAGAGGATGGGGGAGATAGAGAGGGAGAGAGACAGAGAGACACCTGCAGTGCTGCTTCACCACTCATGAAGATTTCCCTATGCAGGTGGGGCCCGGGGGTTTGAACTCAGGTCCTTGTGCATTGTAACATGTGCACTCAACCAGGTGCGCCACTACCCGGCCCCTGGGTAGCCTTTTTAGGGCTAAACAGTTTAGAGGTAGCAAAGAGTAGAGAGCAGAGAACTTACTCTTTTGGATATACTTTCGTATAAGGAATAAAAGGAAAGGAACAAAAAGTGCCTATTGACCCTTGAGGTAGAAGTGTTGTACAGGGAGTCGGGTGGTAGCACAGCTGGTTAAGTGCTTGTGGCATGAAGCACAAGGACCTGCATAAGGATCCCCACCTGCAGGGGAGTCACTTCACAGGCGGTGAAGCAGGTCTGATGGTGTCTATCTTTCTCTTCCCCTCTCTGTTATCCCCTCCTCTCCATTTCTCTCTGTCCTATCCAACAACAGCGACATCAGTAACAACAACAATAATAACTATAACAACAACAAAAGGGAAAATAAATTTAAAAATTTTTTAAAAAGAAGTGTACAACTAGCACAGTGTTATATAGCTTGCTCATGTTAAGGAACCTGAGGAGAATTTCCTGAAGAAGCAGTACCCAGTATTGCAAAGAAGTTAAGAAATATGATTGAAAAAAGTCTGGATTTGAGAGATAGGCATAAGAAACAAATTATATCTATATGTACACATGCATAATATATATCATATGTCTGTGTATATATAGTACATATACATACAGCTTTATAGAATTCTAAGTACAAATGCCTGACATTTTAACATACTTTCAGTTGTCGAAATAACCTTGTTATAATCTGTTTTACTGGTGGGAAAATGGATGTAGAGAAGGCTGATGATTTAAGTGGTACAGTAAATATCTTTAATGAAGCACTTTTACAGTCAGGGAAGATTAGCATAATGGTTATGCAAACAGACTCTCATGCTTGAGGGTCCCAGTTTCAATCCCCCATACCACCATAAGCCACAACTGAGCAGTGCATTGGTGAAAATAAAATTAAATTATACAATACAGGCTTACTATATTTAGTGATTAAAGCAGATTGGGAGAGAGAAGAGCCAAAAGACGAAGATCTACAAAGTGAGATTATGTTTTTCCTCTTCTATTAATGCCTTGCAGTAGTATCTGCATTTTGAATTACTCATCCATCAGTAACCAGACCCAAAGACTTACCACATCTTCTGTGTCCTGGCCTATCTTTCCCCATTAGTGGAAATGTATGTTTTGTTATAACATTTACAAATCATTATGACGTTACCTGTTTTGTTTTGTTTTTTAATTTTTGTATTTTTCCCCTTTTGTTGCCCTGGTTGTTTATTGTTGTTATTGTTGTTGTTGCCATTGCTGTCATTGTTGTTGGATAGGACAGAGAGAAATCAAGAGAGGAGGGGAAGACAGAGGGGGAGAGAAAGATAGACACCTGCAGACCTGCTTCACCGCCTGTGAAGTGAACCCCCTGCTGGTGGGAAGCCAGGGGCTCGAACTGGGATCTTTGAGCTGGTTCTTGCTCTCGCTTTGCGCCATATATGCTTAACCTGCTGCACTACAGCCCAGCCCCCTCAACTAGAGTTTTTAAACAGACATGAATGAACAGGCTGAAACTTACAACTGTGACACTTCAGGAGGTTAGGGGAGTAAAATTTTTCCAATGATTTGAATATGCCACTAGGTTAAGGCTCACTGCATTAGATACTCAGTAAATGTTAACTGAAGGATATGAAATGGAGACAGTAAGTATAAATTATTATTGAAAATAATGTAACATCAGAAGAGATCTGTGCATACCTGTGTTCATAGCAGCACAATTTATAATAGCTCAAACTTAAACAACCTAGATAGATGTTCAATGACAGATAAGTGGCAAAATAAGTTTTAGTTAATATACACAGTGGAATACTACTCAGCTATTTAAAATGATAAAATCTCCTTTGCCTCATCTTGGATGGAACATGAAGGAATCATGTTAAATAAGATAAGCCCAAAGAACAAATACCTGACACAGGTAGTTACAGGTGAAACTTAAACAAGGGCAGAATGGAAAATTCAAAATGAATCATTGACTGGGTGTGATGTATTGCACCAAAGAAAAGAACTCTGAGGGAGGGGCAGATGTGAGGAGATAGAGAGGACCTTGAGGACTTAAGTTGTGATTGGAGTGATGTGCAGATACCTATCATAGGGAGACAAGTTGTACTGGGGTTGGGGCAGGGCCATGCTGTAATGTTCAGGGACCTGGGTTTAAGCCCCTGGTCCCCACTTACAAAGGGGAAAGCTTCCTGAATGGTAAAGCAGTGCTGCAGGTGTCTTTCATTCCCCCTCCTCTCACAATTTCTGTTTATATTTAAATTAAATTAAATTAAATATTAAAAAAGGAAGTTGTACCATGTGTCAACAACTGTACTCTATGCCATTTAATCTCCCCAATGAAATGATACAAAAAAAGAAAAAATAATTTGGTAACTTAAAAAGAGAAAACACATAAACTATTTAATTTTTTCCTGTTGTATAAGGAAAAACTGATGTTGAGTTCAGGAGATGAGTTATTCCTAGGTTAAGTGATACCAACTCTGTTTTCACTTACTCAGCATGATAGTAGTAGTATCCAGGGATGTGGCTTGGTAGAGCTCAGGAGTTGCATACATGAGAGCCCTGGGCTTAATCATCTGCACTACATATGACAGAATTGTGCTGTGATCTCTATATTATAAAATAAGTATGTGAACTGCCGGGCTAGCGTGGGGGTTCCTTTTCCCGGGAACGTGGTCTCTGGGTTGGAGAGAACTCGACCAGAGCCAGCCTGGGCTGCTACTCACTCAGTGACGTGGGAGAGATGACTCATGAACTTGTGGCGGAGTGGCAGTGCAATGTCTTTATTGAATGGAGAGCCAAGACTTTTTAAAAGGTAGGCCCAGAAGTGGCAAGTTGGAAACGGAAATGCCTAGGAAGGGGGTGGAGAAAGGCAAAAGTGACCTGGAAAGGTAGGAACTTCCTTAGCAACTGTTGCGAGGGTTTTAACTGGTAGGATTAATATTACCCCTGTAGGCAGGGAGGGTCTCTAGGTAGAAAGAAGATAGATCAAAGGAATGGAATGGGTGGGGAATCTCTCAGGCAAAACAACGATTATGTAGATAGGCCATATTATCAGGAATGCAGGGTTCTTTGTGAGGCTCCTCACAATTACCCAACAGCTCCCCCTTTCTTTTTATCTAATGGCCATAATATAGAAATATTACCCCATAGGAATGCGGGGTGCTTTGTGAGGCAGGGAGTCTGATAGGACTAGGCACACCTTTGGGGTTACTCCTGTCCCTCCTTGCTCAACCTCTTGGTAGAGAGAGAGACTAACAGGATAGACGCACTCCTTAGGTCAAGCCCTGCCAAGCTCAACCACATCCTCACAATTTCCTGACATGTGAACTAAATCTTAGAAGAAAATTCCTTAGGGGCCCTTACCATTAATAGCATAAGACTTTTATGCCTGAGGCAACAGAAGCTGTTGGTTCCTTTCTCAGAACCATCATAAGTTAGACCTGAGTAGTACTTTTTAAAAATATAAATAAAATTAATCTTTAAAACTTTTTAAGAAAGATAATTATAAAAGAGAAAACTCTTAAGAACACTTGATCACAACCAAATCACCACTGTTAAGTTCCTCTGTAAATTAGTCCAACCAGATATGTTCACTTTATCATAAAATATTGAAGTATGATGGAATGAAAAAAATAATCCATTCTTATCTTACTTGTTAATAATTTGTTTGAGTCTTCAGTATTTCCCACTATTAAACTAAGAATTTTGAGCACTGCTCATATATCAAATCTTCCATGCCTTCCACTTAGATTTTTCAACACAAAGGATATAGGACTTAGGTACAATTAGTCTTTCAAGGTATCACAACTAATCTCATTGCATTTTGTGGTAAAAGTTTGACTTTAACAGTTTTTAGTCCAACCTGATACAGATGTCACATAATTTAACAGTATCAGTCATTACCCTTTGCTCATTAGCTTACATGTTGATCAAGTTGAAAAGTACATAGAGAAGCTTATTTTTCTTTAGGCTTAGGATGTAGGCATATATTACACAGTATGAAGGGCATTCATTTCTCTTGAGGCAATCAGTGCTGTGTTGTGATATCTCTCCTTTTTCTGCCATACCCTCTTATCTGAAAAAAAAAAAAAAAAGCCTACCAGGGGGATCAGGTAGTGGCACCTTTGATTACCATGCACAAGGACCCAGGTTTAAGCCCTTCTTAGATTCTCACCTGCAGGATGCAAGCTTCACAAGTGGTGGAGCTGTGCCACAAGTATCTTGCCTCCTTCTCTCTCCTCTTGCTCTCTCTCACTCTCTGTTAAAAAAAAAAAAAAAAAAAAAAGGTCTTCTGCACAGACATCAAGCCCCAGCGATAATCCTGTTGACACACACAAAAATCCACCAGGAGCTCTGGAATTACATAGACACCAAACCCTGGCAAAGAAAGCCCTGCTGGCAAAGTAAAAGAATAGTGACTCAGCTTCATCTCATATTGAAAGATGATTGTCCTGGTATGACTGAGTTCTTCTACCCTTTTCAGGTAATTAAGGGGTTCTGATCCAGAAAATTTGAAAAAAAATCACAAGTGACCAGGATGGCACATTTTTCCTTTTGGAGAAAGTTGGTTTCAATTCCAGATTTTAATTAACCTTATTTTTTGATTTCTTGATTAGCAAAAGGTTTTCAACAGGTCAAGGAGTTAAGAGTAGAGCAAGTTTGTATAAATTATGTTTACGATGCTTCAGTCCTTCTTTGATTCCACTAGTCATATATCACAACCACCCTCACCCCACCCTCCCTTTTCTTTTCCAGTTATTTGATCAAGACTCAGAGGCTTTGAAAAGTTTGATCTACATCACTCCATAATTCAAAAGCTTGATTATTTGAATCATTTGAAAAAGCTATTGATATAAACTTATGATTATTTTTAAATACAAATTTATTTACTAAGAATTTTAGAACTCTATTTTTAAAGGTTTTTAATTGGCTCCTGCATTTCAGGACTTGATTTATAAATTTTATTCTTAAAAATGAATTTTTTGTTTTCTGCACCTTTTGTCAGGTTGCACAAACCCTGCTCCTCACTTTTTTAATGTTGTAAGGCTAGTTGGCAACTTCTCCCCTCTTATCTTCAAATCCTTGGCAAAATGGGAAATATGGGTGGGGTTAAGTATAATGTTTATACAAAGAGACTTTCATGCCTGAGGCTCCAAGGTCCCAGGTTCAGTTCCCCCAGCACCACCATAAATCAGAGATGATCAGTGCTCTGCTTAAAAAAAAAAAAAAAAAGGAAAAGAAAAGATAGAGGTGGGGTGGGGGGAAAAGAAAATAAGAAAATGGGAAGCATGTAAAGTTGCAGAGATAGTGCACTTGTAAATTGGTATCTGAAATAAAGATGAAGATTCTCTCATGATCTCATGTTTTACTCGTATGTTATCTTAATGCTTGCTTTACAAATTGTATATATTTGATTTATTATTCAGGTTTTTTGTTTTATTTAATGAGAGGGAAAGAGAGAGATAGCAGAGTACTGCCTAGCACTGGCTTTTGGTAGTGTGGAGGATTTATCATGGGGCTTTGTAGCTTCAAGTATGACAATCTTTTTGCATAACTGTTATGCTCTCTCTCTCTCTTTTAATATTTATTTATTAATGAGAAAGGAGAGAGAGAAAGAACCAGGCATCACTCTGGTATATGTGCTGCCAGGAATGGAACTCAGGACCTCATGCTTGAGTCCAGTGCTTTATCCACTGCGCCACCTCCCGGGCCACATAACTGTCATGCAATCTCCCTCACCCTTAAAATATATTTTAAGAATTCCTTATTGAGGGCGGGGCAGTTCACAGGTTAAGCACACACACAGGCTCAAGCTGTGGCTCCCCACCCACAATGGGGACACTTTATAAACGACAAAGCAGGTCTGCAGATGTTTTTCTTTTCCCTCTCTATCTCCCCTTCCTTTTCAATATCTCTCTGTCTTATCGAATAAAATAAAAAATTAAGGGGCCGGGTGGTGGCACACCTGGCTGAGTGCACGTGTTACAATGTGCAAGGACCTGTGTTTGAGCCTCTGGTCCCCACCTGCAGGGGGAAAAGCTTCACAAGTGGTGAAGCAGTACTGCAGGTGTCTCTATCTATCTATCTATCTATCTATCTATCTATCTATCTATCTCCCCCTTCCCTCTCAGTTTCTGGCTGTCTCTATCCAATAAATAAAGATAATTTTAAAAAATTTAAATAAATAAAAATTAAAAAAGGAAAACATGGCTACCAGGAGCAGTGGATTTGTAGTGCTGGCACCAAACCCCAGTGATAACCCTAGAGGGGGGAAAAATAAAAGAATTCCTTGCTCTTATTGCCCCACCAATCACTTACCTTAACTTGATCTTCCCGAACAAATGAGTCCACTTCTTAATCACCTCCTCTGCGTGCTGCTGTGAAAGAGAGGCTCTTCCTTTAGGGCTTATGAGGATGACTGAACTCAACACAGACAGCTGAGACAAATAGCAGTTTATTAGTCACATATAGTCAATAACTCCGGAGACAGACACAGCACAAACTGCAGGTCTACACAGGGGGTTGCATTCTGAGCAGAGTGAACCAACAGAGACTGGGAGATAGACTTTGTGGTATGAAGAGGATGGAGTGATTCCCTGTGGGAGGATCTGATTGGCTTGTTTGAATAATGCTGTAGGCTCACAGGAACTGAAGCTTGCCACTCAGAGATAAGCAGGAACTATGCCTGTTCCCTATGATAAAGAGGGTTGTCTGGCTGGGTGACATTATCTTAAGGGGCGGGGAGGGATTTGTACTTAGGCCATTCGGGGCCTTCTCAATTTTCCCCAAATGTCAAGACACAAATAATACTGAATCTTAATTTTAGGCTTTACATCACAGGTCTCAAAAGTACTAAGCCCGTTACCAAAAATGTTTGCAAATGATTGCTATACTAAGTAATACATCAAGAAGTTTTTCATAGCATGATTTGATCTTAGAGTTTTCTTTCTGTGTGACTTTTGCTTCTGATAATTTTGTAAAGTTTTAAGGTAAACTGTTGCATATAGTTTTACCACAGTAGATAAACATTTCGTGTTTGAAAGACTGAATGCAATGGAGAAACTCTGGTACTGTCTAAGAGTGGTTAGGTTGTAGGAGCTAGAACAATGACAGGAAAAGTAAAAAGTTATTATTTAAATGCTTGTTCTGTGCCAAGCACTTTTCTAAGTGTATTACGGCATTTACTACAAGTGAGGAAACTGAATTTAGTACAGTAGAACAGGCAGTGCACTATACTGTGAATGTGTACAGTCTTATTTTAGTGTTGATGCTCTTAACTGTTGTTTTATCTGGGCTGGCTTCACGGGCGGGTAACAGAGACGACCAGAGACACACGGCTGGGCTGAGAACGCAGTTTAATCTTTATTCACAAACGGGCAAATCACCACACCATGTGCTTTTCTCCATCATCCTCTCTCCGCCCTACTGCAGGGACTGCCCATCCTTAGCATAGGGGGCGGGGAGAAAGCAGGGCGCAAAACTAGCAAGGGGCAAACCAATTCTTCTCAGAGGTCGGGGGGAAGGGAACATACCAACACTTAACAAATGCACTTTACAGTCTTTAGTTATGGAAGAGCCTTATGTCATGATACTTGATTTGCTGGGAACCTTTAGATAATTTTAAGCTGAAAAGTAAAGACTAGCTTTTGCATTGAAAAATAGCAATCCAGTGGCCAGTTACAAAATGAATTTTGGAATATCCAGGAATAAAATGGCTAGGTCTAAGTGGAATAGAATCAAATAATTGAATTTAAGCAAAAGAACAGAAACATTGATCATGTGACTGGGAGCAGGAGACAAGTATGGAATGATTCTAGGTGGTACTGTACCAGTAAGTTTATCAGAAACAGAAAGGTGTAGGTAGGGGTGCTATTTTGAGATATCTTTGAAGCATTATGTTACAAATTTCCTTTATTTTATTTTTAGAGAAAGAGAAGCAGACCAGAGCTCAACTCAGCTCTGACATGTGGGGGTGCTGGGATTGAACCTGTGACCTCTGGGTCCTCTCGGCATGTAAATGTGGTGTGTTGCCTATTTGCTGTCCCCCTAAATCTGATAGATAAATTATAGATAGAAACTTGGATCTTGGGGGGGGGGGGGTTAAGCGAACATGGCACGAAGCTCAAGGATTGGCGTAAGAATCCTGGTTCAAGCCCCCAGTCCCCCACCTATAAGGGAGGTCACTTCACAGGTGGTAAAGTAGGTCTGCAGGTGTCTGTCTTTCTCTCCCTCTTCTGTCTTCCCCTCCTCTCTCGATTTCTCTCTGTCCTATCCAGCAACAACAATAATAATGACAACAACAACAGTAAACAAGGGCAACAAAAGGGAAAAAATGGCCTCCAGGAGCACTGGATTCAAAGTGCAGGCACAGAGCCCCAGCCATGCTCCTGGAGGCAAAAAAAAGAAAAAGAAACATGGGTCTTGGGGCTGAGTGGCACACTTCTTCTAGCGTTTGCCCTTCTTCCGTAGCCAGTCAACAGCGTCAGGTTGAGCCTAATGTAAAGTTTCGAGACCTCCTTTGAATCTGGAGAGGTGGCAGTCGTTGACTATGTGGGTCATAGTCTGTCTGTAGCCACAGGGACAGTTCGGGTCGTCTCTGGCTCCCCAGCGATGGAACATAGCGGCGCACCGGCCATGACCTGTTCGATAGTGATTGAGGAGGGCCCAATCATAACGTGCTAGGTCAAAGCCGGGTTGACGCTTGCAGGGGTCTGTGATGAGGTGTTTGTTCTTTACCTCAGCTGACTGCCAACTCTGTTTCCAAGAGACTGGAACAGAGAAGTTCAGTGTAGGCATAGGGGACACCTGCAGGAGTTGGAGGCAGGAAGCATCATAAGCAATGGAGTAGAACCAGAAGTGACTCTCCTTCATTGACTGTCTTTCTTCACTGGTCTCTCACACTCTATCAAAAAGATAGAAAAGGGGGGGGGGGGACAGTTGCCTACAGAATTGATGGAGCTGTACAAATAACAAGCCTCAGCAGTAACCCTAGTAGCAAGAAAAAGAGAAAAATAAATCTTGATCTTAAGAGAAATTTAACATGTGCTTAACCAGGTACACTACCACCCACCCTAGAGAAATTGTGATCAGAGATGTAAAGATTTGAGAGCTTTTGTGTTGCAGCCATCTACCTTCTCTTTTTTTCTGAAGAATTGTGAAAAAGTTACGTTTTATTGGAAGCAGTTATGTGACACACCTTGCACTTCATCTGAATGCCATCCAAGTCCCTGTTCTATATCTCTATTTTCTCTTCTATCAATTAATAATAGCAAAATAGCTATCTCAAAGGGTAATTGTAGGTTGCATTTTATTTTATTTAGTAATGACACAGGCTGCAGAGGATTAAGAGTGATTTTTTAAAAAGAAATAATGATACATCTATATTCCTTAGTTAACCTAAAAAAAGTGGAGTTTTATATAAATTATGAAAAAGACGTGAATATTGATCATTTATTTTGGGCCGGGCAGTGGCAACACTGGGTTAAGCGCACAGAGCACAGATCATTTGTCTTGAATTAGCTAAAAACCCTGTGCGTAATGGAGTATCATCCCTTTGCAGCTAGTTCTTTCACTGTTCTGCTGTCACTTTTTTGAGGTGAGCAAAGTAAAGGATGGATTGTAGTGCGGAGAAAGGATGCCAGTACCTGGGAAATGAATGTTCTGTGAATAACACAGAATTTAATTGAGCCTGGCCATCCTTGTGAAGCACAAAGAAATAAACAAGGTGAAAATGTTTGTGTTCCAAAGCTATTTTTTAAAAAAATTCTAGAGATATGCAAATCTAAGTATACTTATTGTCTGCTGTTTTTATTGCTGATAATACTAGCTAGTTTTATTTATTCACTTTGAGTAATATAGTTAATGAGTAACAGAGGGAAGAATCGACCTCTTCAGTCTGGCTCTAGAGAACATACAATATACCACTTACTGATCTTAGACTAAACTTTTATGGATTTAAATGTAGTTAGTTTGGAACTTTATAGTGAACATATAGACTTACCTGAATGATAACTCTGAAGTATCTTCATTTCATTGAAATACGATGTTCTGTGACTCTGCTAAGTAAATAAAGGTTTATTCTTGCTTGTAGATTTATTCAGCACATTGTAGCTATCTACTTAGTGCCAAATATAGGACAGAGGCAACAGAACCTGGGCTGGAAGGGAGATTGAATATCTGTTCAGCAAATATTTGAGAGCCTGCTGTTTGCCAAGCACCTTTCTAAGCACTCATATGGTGGCAGTATGTATAGATAAAATTATCTTCCCTCTATTTCCTTTTCCTTTATAAACTAAATCAGTGCTAGACGTTGAGAATCTTGGCTCTCTCCATCTCTTTCTTGCCAGATAAGGTTTTTATGTAAAGAAGATTGTCATTTGTGACTCATAGAGACTCAGGCTGTGAGAGAACTGCTCCCCTGAACAATGAACAGGTCTAAGTTTTACAGCAAAAAAAAAAAAGTACATTCTTGGGAAAACAAGTCTGGAGTCATGCATGAATTGATTTTCTAGAAGGATGGAGTTTTTTTGGACAGTTTCAGATTCTCCTTGTGCACAAGTGGGTACAGGTGGTTATGGCACCAATGTCTGAGTCTAGGCAGCTAGAAACATTTCTAGAAGCAATACTGGATGTATGTTATCACTGGTACATGTGTACTCATAAGGAACGTCCCGGGTAGGGCACCAGTGCCTTCAGGCTTGCACTTCACACCATTTGCCAGTGGTTAGTTGGAAATCAGTCTTTTTGGGAATGCTAACAGTAGGTTTTAATATACTTTAATGATAGCAAATTCTAATGTTTTCCTGTAAAATGAGAAATATGACTGATTTATTGGAATTTTGTTTTGTATTAACCAGTGCTCCTTTCAGCAGCTTTTTATATCTAGAAGGTTGAAAGATAGGCTTACCAGGTAGAACATACATTTTATTATGCCCAGGTTCGAGACCCATTACAACATGGGAGCATCTTGCAAAAAAGATGTTTCATAACTAGTGAAGTGTTGCTCCTTCTCTCTCTGCCCCTTTCTCCCTCTCTGTCTTCCATCCTTTATCTGGAATGGGGGGGTGGCACCAGGATCAGTAGAATTGCTCAGACACAAAGTCCCCAGAAGTAAATAAATAAAAACTTTTTTATTTTTTTGAAATTCCCTCCTTTCAGATTTTATAGTTAGGCTCAGTGATTTAGGGCTAAAATATGATGATTTTTATTCACTGTATTGTCTAAAAGATCGTACTTCAACAGTCAGTTAAGTGTTCCCTACAAACCAGAATGTAGTTGATGAAAATTAAGTGGTATTCAAGATGTAGAAGTCTTAATACTGTATGATTTGCATTTGTAATTCTTTGCACTGCTAGTCCTATTATAATACTTTCTTCCTGTTACTATTGATTTTATTAAACATTTGGTACCTTGCAGTTACTACCTGAATAATGACTACTAAATTCATTAGATATATAGTATGAGATTTTTGGAATTTATTGAAATGTATAGTTTTTTTTTTTTTAACTTTTTTTACCTGACTAAAGTAAAGAACTAATCATCTTTTAAAACAGTTCTTGGGAGTCAGGCGGTAGTGCAGCAGGTTAAGCGCATGTGGTGCAAAGCACAAGGACCTACGAAAGGATCCCGGTTTAAGCCCCTGGCTTCCCACTTACAGGGGAGTTGCTTCACAGGTGGTGAAGCAGGTCTGTAGATGTCTGTCTTTCTGTCTCCCCCTCTGTCTTCCCCTCCTCTCTCTATTTCTCTCTGTTCTATCCAACAACAACAACATCAACAACAATAATTACAACAAAAATAAAAAAACAAGAGGCAACAAAAAGTAAATTAATTAATTAATTAATTAATTAAAAAAATAGTTCTGAATATATAAGGCTTTCTTTCTTTTGTATCACTGTGGGAAAAATACATTTTGGCAAATAGTACCAAGGTATTTTATTTATTCATACAGGAATAAAATAAAAGTGGGTCTCCATCTCACATTATACACAAAAATTTATCTATGTAGATAAACTGCAAATAGCAATTTTTAAAAATTCATTATCTTTATTTATTTATTAGAGGTAGCCAGAAATCAAGAGGGGAGGGAGAGAGGGAAAGAGACAGAAACACCTTTAGCCCTGCTCCACCGTTCATGAACTTTCCCCCCTGCAGGTGGGGACTGGGGGCTCAAACTTAGGTCCTCCTCGTATATTATAACGTGCACTTAACTAGGTGCACTTCCACCTGGCCCCTTAAAGATCAAATTTTAAAGTTTAAAAATGTAGGAGAACACCTTCATAATTTCAGAGAAGAGGAGGAATTTGGTTCTCCAATCTCAAAATGCATAACTATCTTTCAATTTTTTTTCTATAACCAGAGCACTGCTCAGCTCTTTCAAACTCTCTTATTTAACCATAGTATCATTACAAAATCAAGTAGTTAGACTTTGATATAATACTGTTATGTCATCAGTAGACCCTGTTCACATTTTATCATTGACCAAAGCTTCCGTCTAGGACTACAGTGAATGTTGCTGTTTCTTTAATCATTTTTTCCTATTTTATTATTTAATAGTGATTTATATGTTGTAAGATTATAGGGGTATTGTTCCATTCTGTATGCACCATCAGTGTTCTGTGACCCTCAACAGTAGTCACCATAGTTCTCACAAAATCTTAGAGACATTTGGTTCCTCATTTTTTTATAAGTTCATGTATTTCAGTTACCGGTATTTAACATACTAGTTGAACACAAGATTAATCACCTCTAGTTCTACCCACCCATCCATTTTGTTCCAAAGGGCAAAATACACCCCCCCCCCTTTTTGCAGTATTCCATTGAATATGTGTCCCATAACTTTTTATTTTTATTCATTTGTTTTATTAGTAATTTAATAGTTATTTACAAATTTATAAGATAACAGGTATAATTCCACACCATTCCCACTGCCAGAGTTCTGTGTCCCCATCCCCCTCTAGTGGGAACTGCAACAGTTCTCCCACAGTCACAGTTAGGGGTGCACTATATATTTTTTATTTTTATTTTTCCTTTTTTTTTCTTTTGTCTATTTCCACTTTTTTTTTCATTTAAGCTTTGATTTTTTTTTTTTTTAATTTAATAATGACTGACAAGACTGTAAGATAAGAGGGGAACAATTCCTACCAACAGAGTTCCAGATCCCATCCCCTTCCATTGGAAGTTTTCCTGTTCTTTATCCCTAAAAGATAAAGAGGGCTGAGGATCATTTTGGGGTGGAGAAGGGGGAAGGTCTGGCTTCTATAATTGCTTCTCTGCTGGATCTGACATTTTTATTCACTTCTGTGGTCCTGCCTTCACTTCCTTTCTAAGCCATGCCTATACTTACTACTAATTCCAAGTATCCTTCCTTTTTCCTCTTCCTTCTCAGATAAGAGAAATAGCATCTGACTTCCTCGGGTGTTTTCTATATTCTCTTGCCTATCCGTAATGGTATAAAAATAAAGATTCCTGGTCACAAATATTCCAGGTTCCATCAGAACTGGGCCCACTGGTCATGTTCCTCTCATATCTCCTCCTTCTGAGAGTATGGAAGTAGGTACAGCTTCTGTGCTGGACATGGACGTTGGCAGGTTGATCCATACTTCTAGCCTGTTTCCTCTATCTTTCTCTAGTAAAGTAGGGCTCTACATCTGTATCTTGGCAAGGTCATCTGCCTGGAAAGTTTAGAATAGGATTGTAGCAGAATCTGTAGCTTGGTGGCTGAGTGCCTCTGTTACCTGCCATTAGCTTTTTGTTTGTTTGTTTGCTATTGTTTTGTTTATTATCTTTACTTACTTGATAGAGACAGCCAGAAATCAAAAGGGAAGGAGAAGATAGGAAGAGACAGAGAGACACCAGCAGGCCTGCTTTATCACTTGCAAAGCTTTCCCCCTGCAGGTGAGGAGTGGGTGCTTGCACCTGGGTCCTTGTGCAGTGTAACATGTGTGCTCAACCAGGTGTGCCACTACCCAGCCCCCTGAGAGCCTCTTTGGATGTCTCATCTGTAGTTTGATGAGGTTTTCTAAGTATCTACTTGTCTGCTGTTAGTCCATGACCACGCCTCAAGGAAGTCACTATAACTTCTTTATCAATTCATCTGTAGATGGACATTCAGATTGCTTCTCCTTTGTAATTGTGAATAAAGCAGCTATGAACATAGCTGGATATTTGCTTAGGGTTGATATAGCAAGATCATAAGGTAGTTGCATTTTTATTTAAGGACTCTCAATACTCCATTTTAAAGGAGCTGCAATAGTATGCATTCCCACAACATTGTAATACAGTTCATTTTCCCCACATCCTCACCAATACTTGTCATTTTCTGTTTTGTTGATGTAGGCCATTCTTAGAAGTGTGAGATCTCACTATAGTTTTAATATGCATTTCTCTAACAAGTTAAGGGGAGCAGTTTTTATATGTATATGAGTTATCTACATATCTTATTAGAAAGCTGCCTATTCAGATCTTTTGCCAAGTTTTTAAATTGAATTACTTGTTTTTTTTTTTGTTGTTGAGCAATGTGATTTCTTTATAAATATCTGATATCAGTCTTGTCAGATGTGTGACATTCAGACATAGTTTCCCAATTGTTGGGTTGCTTTTTTTTTTTTTTTTTATCCTTGTGGAATTTCTTTTCAGTGTGTAGAATCTTTTCAGTTTGATGTAGTCCTATTTATTTATTTATGCTTTAGTTTCACTTGCCCATGAGTTTGAGTCTCCAAATACATCTTTGATGTTAAGGTCCTGAAGTGTTTCACTCCTGTTTTCCTCTGTTTTATAGTTTCAAGCTTAATATCTAGATCTTTGGATCATTTTGAGTTAATTTTGGTGTATGGTGTTAAATGGTAATGAAGTTTCTTTTTTCTTCATGTGGCTCTCCAGTTTGACCAGCACCATTTGTTGAAGGGGGCTTCTTTTCCCGTTTGATATGTTTTGCCTCTTTGTCATATTAGCTGCCCATATATTTGTGGGTTTATTTCTTGTCTCTCATTTCTATTACATTGGTCTGAGTACCCTTTTTTTTGGGTTCTAATATCACACTGTTTTAATTACTATTGTAGTATAAATTCTAGTCAGAGAATCCCTATTTTACCTCTCTTTTTCTCTCAGGAGTTCTTAAGCTATTTGTGGAGTTTTGTATGCCACATATGTTTTTGGATATGTTGTTCAATATGCGATGATCTCACTCAGACAGAAGTTGAAAATTAAAAATGAAGGGGAAACACAAAGCAGAACTTTGACCGGGTTTGTATTGCACCAAAGTGAAGGACTGGGAGGGGGACTGAGGGGGGCTGGCTTTCAGGTCCAGATGCACAATGATGGAGGAGTTTCTAGGCAGGGGGTGAGAGTGTTTTGCAGAAAACTGAGAAATTTTACACATGTACCAACAACTGTATAACTGTAACCATTAATCTCCCAAATTAAGAAAAAAGTAATGTCTTGGGTTTAGATAAGATTACATTGAATCTGTATATTGCTTTTGCAAAGATAGCCTTTTTAATGATACTTACTCTGCCAATTCATGAGCAAGGGTTTTGTGTCAACTTCTATTTAGTTTAGCAACATCCTATAGTTTTCATTTGTAAAGGTCCTTCACTTCCTTTGTTAGCTTCATTCCAAAATATTTTCTTTGGGGGGCTCAGTTGGAACTAGAGTTGCTCCCTTCATTTTTCATTCCTCTTTCTCATCACTTGTGTATAAAAATGCCACAGATTTATATAACTTAATTTTATATCCTGCTACTTTACTGAATTTATTGATGATTTTTAGGTTGGTTTTTTTTTTTTGAGTCCTTAGGGCTCTCCAGATATGTTACCCATGCTATCTGCAAATAGTGGTGGCTCAACTTCTTCCAGTCCAACTTGAATTATTTTAATATTTCTTTCTTGCCTGATTGCATCAGCAAGAACTTCTAGGACCATGTTGAGTACTTGTGATTAAAGTGGATGTCTTTGTTCTAGATTTCAGGAGAAAGGCTTTTAGTTTTTCTCCATTGAGTATGATGCTAGCAGGTTTGAGTTTGTTATATTATCATATTGAGAAATCTTCTTTCTATTCCTAGTGAATATGTCTTCCTGTTCCTCAGAGATCCAGTGATAACCTTGGTTGCAAAAAGAAAAGAAAGAATTTGGTTTTTGCCAAGAATGGCTCCTTAAATCAGCAAATAAGCATTGAAAAAAACAGCTTGGAAAGCTTTTTCCAATAGTGTTCCTCAGACCTTACTTCTGGGGAGAAAGTTACTCACAGGTACAGCCTATGAGTATACATTTCTGACACGATTACTGTTGCTGTTTCCTGCTTCTTCAAGGGTTGCATATTGAAAATTCTCAACTTAGCAGTTACTATGTAATGATTGGAAAACCATTATTAGTACTCAAAATTCCTCCAGTGATTAATCTCTCTATCAGAAGATAGCCTTTATTCTCTTAGATTATACTTGTGGGTGCACCTGTTGACACTGTCTGACATAAATTTTCTGAGATCCAGTGAAGATCTTGTATTGAAACTGTTGAACTTCCTTCCCATCTTCCTTTCTACTTTTCTTTCCTTCAATTTTTCCTTTAATCATTGGTTTATTTTTATTTTGGTTTTTTATTTTATTTTATTTATATAAAGGAAACACTGACAAAACCATAGGATAAGAGGGGTACAACTCCACATAGTTCCCACCACCAGAACTTCATATCCCATCTCCTCCCCTGATAGCTTTTCTATTCTTTATCCCTCTGGGAGTGTGGACCCAAAGTCATTGTAGGATGCAGAAAGTGGAAGGTCTGGCTTCTGTAATTGCTTCCCCGCTGAACATGGGCATTGACAGGTCCATCCATACTCCCTGCCTGCCTCTCTCTTTCCCTAGTGGGGTTGTCTGTCCAGGAAAGTCTGGTTGGCATCATGCTAGCATCTGAAACCTGGTGGCTGAAAAGAGAGTTAACATATAGAACCAAACAAATTGTTGACTAATCATGGACCTAAAGGCTGGAATAGTACAGATTAAGAGTTGGGGGGGGGGGGCTCTCCGTTTTGTAGATAGCTAGTAGACATATTTTAGTTATATTCCAAAGGGCCTGTGGCTATACTAGTTTTGTGTGTTTGTTTTTTTCCCCCTGATCCTGAAATTTGATATGCAAGTGGATCCAAGTTATTGTCTGGGGAGATGATGTCATAGCTGGAAAAAGGACCAGAAAACTGGATCAGGGAAGAGAGTAGCTCCCAAATATGGGAAAGGTTTACAAATCTTGTTGACCATAAACCTCACCGATTTGATCTGATTTGGGGCCCATATTCCGTTTAGGAGCCTGTGTGACCTCTGCATTCCTGTAGATCTGAGCTCACATTCTGTGATCATAAGTAGGAATGTTCCAAGTTGCCCCAATATCAGGTCCCATCTTCCTCAGGTATAACATAGAGTATGTTGTCCAGCCTCCCTTCAGAGGATGGAACATTCTCTACTGTTGTTGATCCAAGTTGAGGGCAAGGTCCTATGGGGGCCCACAAAGGGGTCTGTTTTGTTATTTCTGATAGAGGTGACTGGTAACATTGGGGAGAGGGATTCGAAGTCGAGGCCCATCATGTCTGTTTGGGAATCTCAGGGCTTTCCCGAATAGGGCCCCAGCTGATGTGGTGTCCTTTTATAGTTACTAAAGAGTCATCGTTAAAGTATACCAGTCTCTTGCCCTTATTCAGCTTTTGCAGTCCTTGCTTCGATAAGGTTACCTTTGGAGTGAGTGAGGGAAATAAAATAGGAAGTAGATGAGGAGGGTATCTAAGTCTAAGTAAACATTATTTCATTATGAACTTTATGGTGTCTTTTGACTTGCTTGCTGCATATACTGACTCATTGCAGACTATTGTGCACTTTTGCTTTCAGGTAGATATTTTACCCTAATTTATGGATACATGTGAGCATATGCCCTATCTCCTGGGACCTGGTCTATATCTAGGTTTTGGGACTTTGTTAGGAAGTGAAATACCTGAAATGGAATTAGAGAATCCTATGAAAGGAAAGGTCTCACCTGAGTAAGGAGGCTGAAGGGTTATCATTCCACACCTGACGTCTCTGGGCAGTCTGAAGTGAAGCAGGCTGAGGTGGTACTTGTTGCGTTGATTAGGTTGGGATCAGCAGATGCAATATCGTTTGGTATGAACTGAGAGAAGCATGTAGGAAAGGGAGCCCCACCCCAGAGGTTCCAGGACTGGGGGAAATACAGACTCTATAGAGGAAGCAGAAGGTCCCTGCTGTCTTAGGATTAAGAAAACAATAGTTATTGCTGTAATCAGAGTATTTGGCAATTGGGTTAACTTTGAAAATCCCATTGTTAGGACTTGCTGTTTCATACACAGCATCACCATAGTTTATGTTCTTTGACATAATTTGTATTTAGCTGTGCCACTGGTTGATTCTGTTCTCCCTGGACTAAGCTTTTAAGAGAATCAACATATCAAAGACTCAAGTCTACTTTTTTTTTCTAATTTATGACTATACAAATACATAGATGAATCTTTTCTTCACTGTAATTATTTATTTAAATATTTTTAACTTAAAAAAATTTTTATAATTACTTATTTTCTATTTTATTGCCCTTGTTGTTTAACTGTTGTGGTTATTAATGTCATTGTTGTTGGATAGGACAGAAAGAAATGGAGAAAGGAGGTGGAGACAGAGAGGGGGAGAGACAGACACCTGCAGACCTGCTTTACCGCTTATGAAGCAACTCCCCTGCAGGTGGGAAGCTGGAGGCTCAAACCGGGATCCTTATGCCAGTCCTTGCGCTTTGCGCCACATGCACTTAACCCTCTGCGCCACCACTGGACTCCCTATTTAAATAAATTTAAGTAGCTTAAATTTATTTATTTATTTATTTAATGAGAGAGATTCCACGGTACCACTGTAGCATATTTATGATATCAGGATCAAATGTCATGCATGCAGTTCCTATGTTCTACTCATTTTCTCAGGCATTTCACTATATTGAAATGCATACTATTGCTTCACCTATTTAAAATTTCTTGATGGTATTATTTTTCCCATTTTAAAAGAAAATTTTTCTTTAAAAATAAAAAGAAAATTTTTTTCTTAGGAGAAAATGTTGTATCTGGAAGCAGCATCAACACCTTAAATGCAGTAATTTATAAATTTTATTTTAATATTCAAATCAACTTTATTGGAGGAAATAACGATTTATAAAATAGTTGTTGCCAAGAGTACAGTTTTTTAAAAATCTTTTATTATTACCTTTGTTTATTTTTTGTATAGAGACAGCCAGAAGCCAAGAGGAAGAGGGAAATAGGGCGAAAGACAGAGAGACACCTGCAGCACTGCTTCTCTACTTGCGAGGCTCTCCCCCTGCAGCTGGGGACTGGGGGCTCCAACCCGGCTCCTTGCGCTCTGTAACATGTGTAGTCAAGCAGGTGTGCCACCACCTGGCCCCCTTCAAGACTACAGTTTAACTTGTCATGATAGGCATCCCAGTTGATGGTGGAAGTGGCGTGCAGACACCTCATTATAAATGTTATACACACACACACACACATTACTATGCACAAGGATCAGGTTCAAGCCCCCTTTTCCCACCTGATGGGGATGAGGGGATGCTTCAGGAGTGGTCAGGTAGGTCTGCAGGTGTCTTACCTTTTTCTCTCCTCTCTGTCTCCCCTCCCCCTCTCGGTTTCTGTCTGTTCTATCTAATAAAAATGGAGCAGAGGAAAAAATGGCCACCAGGACTGGTAGATTCAGAGTGCTGACACCAAGCCCCATTGATAACTCTGGTGGTAATTTTAAAAAGTTATATATAACCTGTACATTGTGATTTATGTTATGTGATAAAAGCAATAATAAACAAAGATTTTGAGTAAAGAAGTGTCATTGTTTTTTGCAGTCTTAATCCATTTTAGTAGAACTTTGAAATGGTATAATTTTGCATATTTTGTTATTTTAGTAGAAGCCTGTGCTAGATAGAACATTTATATCTATTTCTATTTTAGGTGCGTATAGCAGCAAAATTTATCATTCATGCACCTCCTGGAGAATTTAATGAAGTGTTTAATGGTGAGTGTTTAATTCATAACACTAAAGCTTGATAACAGTAACCATTCCTTTTCAAAAATGTTTATTAGTGACTTAGTAATAGTTTAGTAGATTAATACAGCACCAAAAAAAGGGAGAAACATTGTTTTTCCATGCTTGGATAATAGAACACTTCAGCACCTGGGAGCACCAAGGGAATTACAAGGGTGTTGGAGAGGCTCTGCCATGTCTGTCTGTCTCTATTTCTGTATCTTTGTTCCCTCTTCCTCTCTAAAAAATAAAGAATGCAAAGTGGGCCCAGGACATTGCTCAGTGTTATTGTGCATACATGAGTCCCTGGGTTCATTCTCCAGGCTGCTGCTGCTCCTCCTTCTGCTCCTTTTCCAACTTCTCCTCCTCCAGCAACTCCTCCTCCTCCAGCAACTCCTTCTCCTTTTCATAATTGCTAGTTAAGACAAGGAATTTAAACTCATATAACAACAGTTTACTATATAGCTAGTTATATAGTAACAGTAGCTCACCTTTAGCAATAAGATTGATGTATTTGACATAATTGCCAGGAAAAGAGCCCATGTTCTATTCATAATTTTTTTTTTCTTAAGCAGTTGTTAAGAATAAGTTATAGGGTCTGAGATGTAGCTCAGTGGTAGAGCAAATGACTTAAAATGTGTGAGGCCCTAGATTCAAACCCTGCCATCACATGAGCAAACAAAAAATTATAAGCTACCACAAGTAATTTAAATTATTTCTACTTCATATATATTTCATCTTTACCATGTCTTGAAACAATTCATAGGGACTAGCAGATAGCATTGCAGACCTGATGGCCACGCCTCACCACAGTGGTGTCTTTTCTCCTTTTCTCTCCCTCCTCCTTACTCGAAATAAAAGGAACTGGCCCTGGGCTAGTGAGATCAAGTTTGCAGGAGACTCCAATGCTACCCAAAACAAATATAAACAATAAAACTAATTTACATGGGGCTCTTAGATTTCATTTTTTATGCAGTCTACTGCAGAGGAAAAAAATTTTCAAGTATGTTTTTTAAAGAAGCTTGCCACTAATTTTCATTCATAGTGTATCATATAATGGAATCTTACTGCAGAAAAGATGAAATTTGAGAATTTAAATAGCAGGGCAGGAGCGGGGATAGATAGCATAATGGTTATGCAAAAGAGACTGTCATGCCAGAGGCCCCTAAGTCCAGCTTCAGTCCCCTGCACCACCATAAGCCAGAGTGAAGCAGTGCTCTGGTAACCAAAATAAAATATATATTGAAAAAAAAAATGAGGCAGAAATTGTGTAAGGTTAAAATTACTCTTGAGAAAAATCTCTTAAGTCAGCTGTCATCTATAATAACATGTGATTTTACTTACTTTAAATGTAACCATAGAGCTACCCCTAGAGGAAGATCATCAAGCCTGCAGTGTAGAGGTGTTTCTGCTTCCCGTATTGTTTACGCAAGTTTTAATATTCATCCTTTATAACCAAAAAGTACATTTATATTTGATGGCTGGGAGATTTAAGAATAAATGATATTCAAAGAAAAGTTTTTCAACTTACTGTTCTTACTTTGAATTAATAACCTGCAAATTTATTTATTTATTTATTTGAGAGTGAAGATGAAGATAGAGCTGGAGCGAGGTAGGGGAGAGGGAGAGAGAAACCTGCAGCACTACTTTACAGCTCTTAAGTTTCCCCCGCAGGTGGGCACAGGGGGCTTGAATCCAAGTCTTCGTGAACGTGAACTCAACCAGGTGCACTACCACCCAGCCCCACCTACAGATTTTTTTTAACTAGAAAAAGTCTTAAAATTGTGTATGAGACTTTGAAGTTAATTTTGTAAGTCTCATTTGATATTGATGTTGAATTTCGATACAATTTTTTGGTGAGGTACAGACAGTAAATTTGAACTTTTAGGGTTGGCCACTCAGTAGTCTTGGTTTGGAGAGTGAGCTGTAGAATAGAAATGGCTGTAGGATAATAGCAAATAATAATAAATGGGTATTTGGATTTTAAAAAGAATTAAGTGTTTTGGAGAGAAGATGTTAAGTAAATTTGATTGTTTTCATTGCTTTTTTGTTGTTGTTGATAACATTGGCTCTAGAATAATACTAAGACAAGCCACAAAACTTTAGCATTGTAAAGTTACAAAATCTTGTCAGTTCAGGGCCAAGGAGAGAGCTCACATGGGAAAGCATCTGCTTTGCTGTGCCCCAGTTCAGATTTGAGTCACCAGGCCCCAACTACACTGGGGGGAAAAAGTTTTAGTGTTGTGAGGTCTCTCCTCTCTTTGTCTCTCCTTTTCTTTGTTTTTCCTTCCTTCCCATTTTTTTTTCTGTCTCTCAAAATGTTATTTATTGATTCATGAATAATGATAGGCAGAGAGAGAGAGAGATAACCAGATATCACTCTGGTGCATGTGCTGCTGGAGATTGAACTCAGGACCTCATACTTGAGAGCCCAATGCTTTATCCACTGCACCACCTCCTGGGACCACTGTCTCTGCTTTTCTGTACAACAAAGTCAGCCATAGGTGGTATAACCTTAATGTTACAAAACATTAACAACAACAAAAACAAAATTAACTCATAACAAAGTATGAGTTCAGTGTGTTGTTTCCTAGCCTGCCTACAGTAGAATCTTTGAAGTATGGATTTCTGGTCTTCTTTCACAGAAACTGATTTGAGGGAGTCGGGCTGTAGCTCAGTGGGTTAAGCGCATGTGGTGCAAAGCGCAAGGACCAGCATAAGGATCCCAGTTTGAGCCTCCAGCTCCCTACCTGCAGGGGAGTCGCTTTACAGGCGGTGAAGCAGATCTGCGGGTGTCTATCTTACTCTCCCCATTTGTCTCCCCTCCTCTCTCCATTTCTCTCTGTACTGTCCAACAATGATGACATCAGTAACAACAATAATAACAACAATAAAAAAAAGGGGCAACAAAAGGGAATAAATAAATAAATATTAAAAAAAAAAAAGAAACTGATTTGATCTGGACTGAGGCTATTAAACTTACACTTTTTCTATTTTAAGCCGGCCATTCATCACCCTGTGATTGTGATATGTAGCCTGACTTAGGTCTACTTACTGTTCTTTTTGTATGGTATTTTAGTTAAATTCTACTCTCTTGATAAAAGTGTGGATGTTTTTTCCAAACAGAGTGGAGCTAGATACTATGAGTTCTGCTTGCTTTTAAATTCTTTGCCCATGCAGATCTGAAAAAGAGATACAATCATATAATACCTCTAGTTATTGTATTATGTTAAAAGTATTAAAAAAGAAACAGTCATATTTATCAAGTAATCCCAGTTTGCTTTATGAGATAGGAATAACTAATTATAACTGTATTTTTTAAAATAACTTTTAGGCAGATATTTATTTAATTTAGAGTTGACATAATGTTTAACTACGTGACTTGAGTTAAAAAAAGGTAGTATCTGAGGTGGAAATTTTATAAATTTGATTGTTTTCACTTTCTTTTCATGGAAGATCCTCTTTTTGATTGGGGGATTAATAGTTCACAGTAAATCTAGTTTTTGGTTCATTTGTAAAAGTTGTCAATTATCTGCAGAACACTCTCAGCCCAGCTTAGGTCCTCCTCTACCATCATGCACCAGAATCTGGAAACACCCCTTTCCCTCCCCCCCAGAATTCTTTGTTTTGATGTAGTACACCAAACCTAGTCCATATTCTACTTTGTGTATTGCCTCTCTATTCTTATTTCTCAACTTCTTACCCTAGGCCTGTTACTGAAAAGAGGCATGTGAATAAACCGTGGCTTTTTTTTTCCCTTTATAGTAGTTTAATTTTTTTTTAAAGATTTTATTTATTTATTAATGAGAAAGATAGGAGCGAGAGAGAGAAAGAACCAGATATCACTCTGGTACGTGTGCTGCCGTGGATTGAACTCAGGACCTCATGCTTGAGAGTTCCAATGCCTTAGTCACTGCACCACCTCCCGGACCACAGTAGTTTAATTTTTTTATGTTGTTCATAATTACTTTGAAATTCTCAAAGTGCGAACAAGAGCCTAAAAATCACATGAAATTCTACCCTCTAGTTTCTTCTGATTAAATAAAACACTTCCAACATTACTCAGTTTAGACACACACATAGAACCTAATAACATGAATATAATTTGTTTATTGTGAACAAATTTTCACATTGAAATTTATCATATATATTATTTTAAGTAGCTGCCTATAATCTATATTATTTTTTCTTCCAAACCACTTTATTGGAGGAAATGATGATTTACAAGACAGTTTTGACACAAGTATAGTATCTTGTTTACTCACAATAGTGGTAAGAACAGTCTGTCTTGTATTGCACCAAAGTAAAAGATTCTGGGGTTGGGGGAGTGTTCGGGTCCTGAAGCAGGATGGCAGAGGAGGGCCTAGGGGAGGTTAGATTGTTATGTGGAAAATGGGTAAATGTTACACATGTACAAACTACTTATTTTTACTGTCAAGTAAACTGTTAATCCTTCAAAGGAAGAACAGTCTTTCTTACTTGAACTAGTTTCTTTTGGTCTAGATACTTGGGTTGTTTGTGATATTCTTATATAATGAAAAAAATTGGACTACATTGTTGTATCTAGTTTATGACGACTGCCATGTGAAATAACCTAGTGCACAGGAAAAATAAGAAAAGTACACCCAAGATGAGAGTTGAATTTTGTTTGCTTACTGGTGAGATTATGTCCTATTTTTCTTTATATTTCACAAAGTGCTTGAATTGTCCAGTAAAACATATTGTTTTAAAATCATATTCTGATGATTAATGTCAATATAATAGTTGAATCCAAGCTTAAGCTTCACTAACTAAAGTGAGATCACTACATCAAGTAAAATATAATTTCTCATGTTATCCTAAGTACATTCACCTATTTTTTGAACATGAGGTTGGACAGAAATCCCTGTATCTACTCTTTTCACAAGCTATTCCTTTTCGAATCACTTTTTCAAATTTATCTGAAATTCATGAAAGTATTTCCACACTAAGACTATAGTGGTAAGTCTTCCACAGTTCTTGTCATACTATCTTCTTATCTTTACTTCATTATTATTATTATCATTATTTTGCCTCCAGGGTTATTGCTGGGAGTTGGTACCTGCACCACGAATCCACTGCTCCTGGAGGCCACCTTTTCCCATTTTGTTGCCTTGTTGTTGCCCTTATTATTTTTGTTGCCATGATGTCATTGTTAGTATAGAGAGAAATCAAGATGTGGGGTGAGAGAAAGACACCTGCAGATCTGCTTCACCATTAGAGAAGCAATCCCCCTGCAGGCGGGGAGCCAGGAGCTCAAACCGGGATCCTTACTCCTGTCCTTGTGCTTTGTGCCACCTGCACTTAACCTGCTGCACTACTGTCTGACCACCTCTGCTTTAGTTTTTTATGGATACACTAAATCTGTATGCATTGACTATTAAAATACTACAAAAAAAATCATGTGTGTCTGTTTTGCTTCCTCTCCTGTTTCCTATCCAAAACACTAATAAAAATAACTATTATTAAGTACTGTTTTGTGTGCTTGCAATAGCTTTGATAGTGTTACTTTGATCTTATGTGCATTTATTACACAGATATTTCAAATACAGGAAAATAATAATATGGAAAACGTATTTGTTTTACAGATGTTCGGTTACTTCTTAATAACGATAATCTTCTCAGGGAAGGAGCAGCCCAGTAAGTACTATATATTAATGTGACTGAAGTAACATGGAGAAAAATGTTTTAAAGATAGTTTTTAGGCATTAAAACAGATACTTGCACATGAAGTTCAAGTATATATTTTGTAGGCTAAGAGAGAAATATTTTTTAAAGTAACGGAACATATATCATCATCATCATCATTATTATTACTAATTTTGCAAGTGATGGGAGTGGGTGAGAGAAAGCCAAATGACAATTCAGCACATTCAGTACCAGGGGTTCAACTCAGGACATAATGCTCCTGAATCTAACACTTTATCCACTGCACTATACCTCCCAGACCATCAAAGTGATAGTTATGCCATGAGAGCCTCTATTTATTTTGTGTTTATATAACTAATTATATAAAGTTATAGTTGTGTTTATATAATTAGTACTATGTTGACATTTGCAAAGTTAGATAAATTGTCTTAGGAATTTTGACTTTTGAAATTATGACTGCTTTTATTTTTATTTTTATTTTACTTATAAAAAGGAAACACTGACAAAACCATAGGATAAGAGGGGTACAACTCCACAGTTACCACCACCAGAACTCTGTATCCCATCCCCTCCACTGATAGTGTTCCTATTCTTTAACCCTCTGGGATCATGGTCCCAAGGTCATTGTGGGATGCAGAAGGTGGAAGGTCTGGCTTCTGTAATTGCTCCCTGGCTGAACATGGGTGTTGACTGGTCGATCCATACTCCAAGCCTGCCTCTCTCTTTCCCTAGTGGGGTGGGGTTCTGGGGAATCGGAGCTTCAGGACATACAGGTTGGGTTGTCTGTCCAGGGAAGTCTGGTTGGCATCATACTAGCATCTGGAACCTGGTGGCTGAAAAAGAGTTAACATAAAGCCAAACAAATTGTTGGCTAACTGTGAACCTAAAGGCTGGAATAGTGCAGATGAAGAGTTGGGTGGGTCTCCGTTTTGTAGATAGCTAGTAGGCATATTTTAGTTATATTTCAAAGGGCCTGTGGCTATACTAGGGTATTTTTTGTTGTTTTTTTTCTTTTTCCCTGAGCCTGAAATCCGATATATAGGTGGATCGAAATTATTGTCTGGGGAGATGATGTCATGCCTGGAAAAAGGATCAGGGAAGAGAGTAGCTCCCAAATATAGGAAAGATGTATACATATTGTTGACTGTAAACCCCATCAATTTGATCTGATCTAAGGCCCATATTCAGTTTAGGAGCCTATGTGACCTCTGCATCCTTCGATCTGAGCTCACTCTGTGGTCATGAGTAGGAATGTTCCAAGCTGCCCCAATATCAGGACCCATCTTCCTCATGTGGAGCATAGAATATGTTGTCCAACCTCCCTTCGAAGGATTGAACATTCTCTACCGTTGTTGATTCAAGTTGAGGCCAAGGTCCTATGGGGACCCACAAAGGGGTCTCTCTCTCTTGTTCCTGATAGAGATGACCGGTAATAATGGAGAGAGGGATTTGTTCGAGGTCTAGGCCCGTCATGTCTGTTTGGGAATCTCGGGACTCCCCCAATAGGTCCCCAGCTGGTTTTTGTGCAGTTTTTACATTTCGTTAACCTGTTTGTCCCTAATCGATTTTGAGATCATCTCTGGACCTGTGACCATAATCATGATTTGCCATAACTATCTTAGAATTTCAGAGAAATAGTTGATTTTCTTCCCTAATCCCACTTCCCAGATTAAGGATTGGGAGACCATATTTTACACTGACCAACTTCATTATGATGGAATTAAATAGATTTTTTAAAGTTCCAAACAAAATGTTTAATATCTATCCAGTCAGCTACTTTTTATCCTACTATACTACTCAATGTGTGAATCCCTAGCTATTCAATAGGAGAAGCTTTCTTTAATTTCATTAGTGTAATGTTTGAAGACTTTATCAAATATATTTGTCCTTTACAGGTGATTTCCCTCTTATTGAAATGCTCTTTTCTCATTCCTCAGTTTCTTACAAACACTAACTGAAATTTTCAAGGCCACTTGTCACAACTCCTAATTCTCTTCTTATACTTGTCTCTTTAGAAAATAGATTTTTTTTTCACTTCCATAAAACTTCACCAGTAATTGTCTTATTAGAGTACTATGACTTTGTCTCATATCTCTCCTATAACTGTAAACCCTGAGTCATAGAATTTCTTATTATTCTTTGCATCATTCACAATTCTTGTTCTGTTTCTTGACATTTTTTAACTAAATATATACTTGAATAAAAAGACCATTATATTTACTGATTTAATTTTCTTGTTATTGAAAGCTGGATATTATTTATAATTTTTAAAACAACTATATTATGAAAGTATTTATAATTAATATAAAATCTGTAATATCATTATAATTTTATTGAACTTACTGTATAAGTATTAATGACAGTGAAATTTTTACCTTTTGTTTTTTTTCTTTTTACTTTTTTCAAATCATTTTTAATAGTTTATAGTATAGTTGTTCACATGGGTAGAATTTCTCCTCTCTCTGTAATAGGTGTCTGCATAGTAGCTCTCACCCCCAACTTTGTTTGTTTTTTTTCTACCATAATACACCATGACCTCAACACACTCTCCACCTGTCCTTTGCTTTGGCACAACACACCACACCCAGTCCAATTTTCATGTTGTGTTTTCCCTTTCTGTCCTTGTTTTTTAAGTTCTACCTGTAAGTGAGGTTATCTAATATTCAAAGGAGATAACTATTATTTTTTTGCCCCCAGGGTTATTGTCGGGGCTCGGTGCCTGCACCACGAATCCCTGCACCTAGAGACCATATTTTCCCCCTTTTGTTGTTCCATCATTGTTATTATTATTGTTGTTGCTGTTGTTGGATAGGACAGAGAGGAGAGAAAGATAGACACCTGCAGACCTGCTTCACTGCCTGTGAAGAGACTCCCCTGCAGGTGGGGAGCCAGGGGCTCAGACCGGGATCCTTAGGCTGGTCCTTGCGCTTTGCGCCATGTGTGCTTAACCCGCTGCGCCTACCGCCCGACTCCCGATAACTATCATTTTTAACCACTGAGAGGTTATGTGTGTATGGGTCAGTCTTAGCTGTCTTATCAACTCATACACCATTGGGCAGTTGTACTCCTTCCAAGGTTGCGCTGTATCATATATTGTGCTGCTATGAACATAGATATACATAGATCTCTTTTATATCTCATAGTACTACTACCCAGCTCTGGCTTATGGTGGTGTGGGGGATTGAACCTGAGACCTTGGAGCTTTAAGCATGAGAGTCTCTTTGTGTAACCATTATGCTATCTCCCCCCTACCCCAAAGGTCTCTTTGGCTAGATGTTTTTGTTTCTTTTGGACAATTCCTCAGAAAAGAAATTGCTGGATCATAGGGTTTGTGTATTTCTAGTTTCCTGGGGACCTCCAGGTTATTTTCCACAGGGGTTGAAGCAATTTATATTGCCACCATCAGTGTAAAAGAATCCCCCCCCCCATCCTTTTTTAACACTTATTTCTGTCCTTTCTATTATATAACATTCTCATAGATGTAAAGTGGTATCTCATTGTTGTCTTTATTTGCATTTCTCTGATAAAGAAGTGGCTTTGAGCATAATTTTAAGTAACTGACTTACCCTTTCCCCTTTCTTTTTCTTTTTTAGTGCATTTGCACAATATAACTTGGACCAGTTTACCCCTGTAAAAATTGAAGGCTATGAAGATCAGGTATGTTTCATGTAAATACAGGATGTGGATATTTGTTTCCTTTGTAATGGTTAATATACCCTGTAAGAATTTTGAGGTGGTAAGTTTAAAGATTTTTTTTTAATTTCATATTATTTATAACCTCTTAGAATTGAAAATTTTTCTTCTGTTGAGACCAGTAAACTGCTATTATCAAAAATCTCCTTTAGAAATATTCTAATATATTTCTTTACAGATTTAAAAAATAATTTCTTTAAACCTACTTTCTTGTTTTTTATAGGAAAAAAAATCAATCACATATTAATCCAAAATCCAGAGTATATATTAGTAAGATTTATATCATAATTTGGTTGCTCTGGAATTCGACAGTTCTTCATGTGAGTAACTTAGCATTTAGTATATTAAATATTTTTTCCCTAAGTGCAAGTTAGAATTACCAAGCCAAGAAAAATCACAGCCACTTCTTTTAATGTAGAATAACTAATAACTGAACAATGATTCTATTATATTCTGTCATGATGATGTATAAGCACAATTTATAGAAAGTGGAAGGTACATAATAAGAGGGAAAGCATAAGTTATAATTACTTCTTAGTTGTGAATTATCAAAACTTCCTGTGAACATTATTATATAATTTATAGTTTTGTAGTTAGAAAGGAAAGAATTAGTTTAGTAAGACTAGACAGAAATGAGGAAGATAGACATACAATTGTACATGTACATAGGTACATACTTGCAGTTGTTTGAAGTTTACAGTTGACAGTTGGTACATGTGTAACATTTCTCAATTTTCACATAATTCAAACTCCACTAGGTCCTCCTCTGTCTTCCAGGACCTGAACCCTCCCCCCCACCTCCACCCCAGAGTCTTTTCCTTTGGTGCAATTCACCAAATCCAGTCCAAGTTCTGCTTTGTGTTTTCCCTTCTTTTCTTATTTGTCAACTTCTGTCTATGAGTGAGATCATCCCATATTCTTCTTTCTCTTTCTGGCTAATCTCAATATGATTTGTTCAAGCTCCATCCAAATTATGATGAAAAGATTAATTGTCATTTTAGTAGCTGAGTAGTATTCCATTGTGTGTGTGTGTATGTATATATATATATATATATATATATATATATATATACCATTACTTACTCAGCCACTCATCTGTTGTTGGACACCTGGGTTGCTTCCAGGTTTTGGCTATTACAAATTGTGCTGCTATGAACATAGGTAAACACACTTTTTTTTGGATGGTTTGCTTCATTGGGATATATCCCTAGGAAAGGAATTTCAGGGTTATAGGGTAGGTCCATTTATAGCCTTGTGACAGTTCTCCAGAATGCTCTCCACAGGGGTTGGACCAATTGACATTCCCACCAGCAGTGCAGGGAGGTTCCTTTGTCCCCACAACCCCTCCAGCATTTGTTGCCACTACCATTTCTGATGCATGACATTCTTGCAGTAGTGAAGTGGTATTAGTGTGTGTGTTTAATTTCTTAAATTCACTTTTTTTTTTTTAACTTTTTTTGCTTTATTAAGTGTTAAAACTGTAGGTTTTAAGACTTAAAATGTAACATAAATATATAAATAGTATATGAAGACTAAATAGAATTTGTTAAAGGGATACAAGATCACTTTCATAAGTAGCAATATGTTGTTCTTATCAGTTAACCATAAGTGAAAGAAAAAAGCCTTATGATGTATCAGTTACAGAGAGAAATTTGAAAAAGCAGTAACTAATCCTTATTAAAAGACCACAAGTTAAATAAGTGCAGAACTTTTTTTTTTTTTTTAACTAAAACTAGAAATGTCATAAATCAGTAAGCCCTAAACTTAGTTAAAGTAGAAAATTATCCAGGGTCCATTCACCACCATTACTTATCTTAAATGAAGGTGTTTCAAATAAAACAAGAAAAAATAATTCTTAAACCTTTGGAAATGAAAAGAAAACCCTTTGCTGATATGATTTATATACGTATAAACTCTGAGAAACTCTAGTAAAATTAACCTCCCAACCTAAAACTACTAGACTTAAAAAGAATTTCCTGAAATGATTCGATTTAAGGTAAGTATACAAAATTCACTAGTTTTATCTGTTGTAATAGGAGAGTACTCTAAATTAGAAATAGTAGGTGGGATTTTACTTTGAATAGTGGTAAAACTAAACAATTTATCCAAAACAATATATTTAAGTCTATCAGCAGTTAATGACAATGACATAATAAAACAGACTTTCAGAGATTACAGAAGGGATTTATACTGAAAAGGGCATTTAAGAATGACAAATAAATAAATAGCCCTGCATATGTGTGTATTTATATTAGATTTGTCTATACCGCATTATTAGGGTAGTTGACTAAAATTTACAAGGATTTATCCTGTTTTGCATGATTTATACTAGAGGTACTACTAAGTCTTAACATAAGTAAGGAGTCAAAAGATTGGGAAAGGGGCCAGGTGGTAGCACACCTGGCTATGTGCACACATTACCTTGCACAAGGACCTCAGTTCAAACCCCTGTTCCCCATCTATAGGGGGAAAGCTTCACAATTGGTGAAGCAGTGCTGCAGGTGTCTATTTCTCTTTATTTCCCTTTCCTTTCTCAATTTCTCTCTGTCCCTATCCAATAATAAACTAATTAATTTTTTAAAAAAGATTGTGAAAATTTCCAGTAACAATAAAAAAGAAATTTTAAACTAAAACACAAAATGTAAAATGTACACATGTGTAATTTCAGTGTACATAAGTGGATAAATTACATTTTTTAAAATACAAAAATCAATTGAAAACAGATGTCAGTGAGTAGCTTTCTTTAAAATTTTTATTTATAAAAAGAAAACATTGACTTAACTGTAGAATAAGAGGGGTACAACTCCACACAATTCCCACCACCAGAACTCTGTATCCCATCTCCTCCCCTGATAGCTTTACTGTTCTTTAACCCTCTGGGAGTATGGACCCAAGGTCATTGTGAGATGCAGAAGGTGGAAGGTCTGGCTTCTGTAATTGCTTCCCCACTGAACATGGGCGTTGACAAGTCAATCCATACTCCCAGCCTGCTTCTCTCTTTATCCATTGGAGAAGGGCTCTAGGGAAGCAGAGCTCTAGGACATATTGGTAGGGTTGTCTGTCCAGGGAAGTCTGGTCAGCATCATACTAGGATCTAGGTAGCTGAAAAGAGTTAACATACAAAGCCAAACAAATTGTTGACCAATCATGGGCCTAAAGGCTAGAATAGTGCAGATGAAGAGTTGGGAGGTCCTCTATTTTGTAGATAACTAGTAGACATATTTTAGTTAAGTTCCAAAGGGCCTGTTGGTATACTAGTTGTTTTTTTTTTTTTTTCTTTTCTCCCTGAGCCTGAAATATCTGATATGCACGTGGATCCAAATTATTGTCGTGGGGGGATGATGTCATGGCTGGAAAAAGGACCAGAAAGCTGGAACAGGGAAGACAGTAGCTCCCTAATATGTTAAAAGGGTATAAATATTGTTGGCTATAAACCCCATTGATTTGATGTGATCTGGGGCCCATATTCAGCTTAGGAGCCTATGTGACCTCTGCATCCCTCTAGATCTAAGCTCACATTCTGTGGTCATGAGTAGGAACATTCCAAGCTGACCAAATATGGACCCATTCCTCAGTTGTAGCATAGAGTATGTTGTCCATCCTCCCTTCAGAGGATGGGACATTCTCTACCATTGTTGATCCATCCACATTGAGGGCAAGGTCCTATGGGGGCCCACAAAGGAGTCTATTGTGTTGCTCCTGATAGAAATGACGTGTAGCAATGGAGAGAGGGATTTATTCGAGGTCTAGACCCATCTTGTCTGTTTGGGAATCTCCAGAATCCATGATTAGGGACCCAGCTAATGGTGTGGCCTGATAGTGACTAAAGAATCATCCTTAAAGTATGCCAGTCTCTTGCCCTTATTCAGCTTTTGCAGTCCTTGCTTTGATAAGGTTAGCTTTGGAGTGAGTGAGAGAACTGCAATAGGAAGTAGGTGAGGAGGGTATCTAAGTCTAAGTAGACACTATTTCATTAGGAACTTGATACTGACTCACTACAGACTATTGTGTATTTTTGCTTTCAGGTATATATTTTGCCCTAATTTATGGATACATGTGAACATATGGTCTATCTTACAGGACCTGGCCTATATCTAGGTTTTGGCATTTTGTTAGGAAGTGAACCTCCTGGAATGGAATTAGAGAATCCTATGAAAGGAAAGGTTTCACCTGAGTAATGAAGGTGAAGGGTTGACATTCCATTCCTGGTGTCTCTGGACACCGTTTGAAGTGAAGCATGCTGAGGTGGTACTCATTGCGTTGATTGATTAGTTTGGGATAGGTGGATGCAATATCATTTGGTGTGATTTGAGAGAAGCATGCAGGAAAGTAGCCCCACCCTAGAGGTTCCAGTACTGGGAGAAATATAGGCTCTATAAAGGAAGCTAAGGCTCCTGCTGTCTTAGGGTTTAAGAAGACAATAGATAGTTATTGCTGTAATCAAATTATTTGGCAATTGGGTTAACTTTGAAAATCCCATTGTTAGGATCCCATTGTTTTTTAAAAACCAAAAAGCAGGTCAGGCAGTAGCACAGTGTGTTAAGCACACATGGCAGGAAGCATAAAGACAGGTGTAAGGATTACAGTTTGAGCCTCTGGCTCCCCACCTGCAGGGGAGCGCCAGCAATAACTCTGGAGACAAAAAAGAAATGAAAGGAGAGGAGAGGACAGGAAAGAGAGAAAGAAAGGAAGAGAGGAAGAAAGGGGAAAAAAAAAAAAGCAGACATTCCACAGCAGATGAGATGATAAAGTAGGAGCAAGGTATAGGAAACATTGACAAGGGTTCTCACTGGTTTAAGACCATCCTTGTAACTATTGTGGTAGATTATTACCCATGTAGATTATTACCAGTTTCATAGTTTTGAGGAATTTGTGACCGATAACAGAAATAACAGTGTTTATAGTTCTCAGTAAAAAACAAAACACCTGAGTTAAAAGATGCATTTTCCTCTCATTGGTAGGCAGAACTTATATTGGGAAATAGATTCATTAATCTGAACTGAATGACAGTAGTCTCATATTCATGACTGTCACATTGTTAAATCAGTTGCTTGAAGTAGAATTATTCTGTAGCATATATGCTAATAAATATCGGTACTTAAATGCTGTTTTAAATACTTTTTCTTTTCAAAATTCATTGTATCATTGAAGGTGTTGATTACAGAACATGGCGACTTGGGAAACGGGAAGTTTTTGGATCCGAAAAACAGAATCTGTTTCAAATTTGATCACTTAAGGAAGGAAGCAACTGATCCAAGACCATATGAAGCAGAAAATGCAGTTGAGTCATGGAGAACTTCAGTTGAAACTGCCCTGAGAGCTTATGTAAAGGAACATTATCCAAATGGAGTCTGCACTGTAAGGCATCTTTGTAAAACTTTTCTTTTGCCTTATGTAAAAATGTTTTTATAGTCTTCTAAAATTTATAGTAATTTATAAAACTGGATTTTTATAGTATGCTCTCCCTTTTTTCTTGAAGTGAACACTTCTGAAAAATAATTTTTTTAAAGAAACTAAATAGTAAATATATTATGATGACCCAGAATGGGAAAATGGTTGTACCTTAAATTAAATCCCAGTATATATTTTCTTCTCTCTTTTTTTTAAAATTTTATTTATAAAATGGAAACACTGACAAGGCCATAGGATAAGAGGGGTACAACTCCTCACAATTCCCACTACCAGAACTCTATATCCCACCCTCTCCCCTGATAGCTTTCCTATTCTTTACCCTTCTGGGAGTATGGACCCAAGATCATTATGGGGTGCACAAGGTGTAAATGTATTTTCATACATTGATTAAAGAAGTTATGATATGATGAGTTTCTTTTCTTTTTTGCCTCCAGGGTTATTGCTGCAGCTTGGTCCCAGCACTACAAATCCACTGTTCCGGGTGGCTGTTTTTCCTTTTTTTTTTTTTTTTTGTCCTATTTTATTCAATAGGACAGAGAGAAATTGATAGGGAGGCTGCTCCCTATCAATATATATTGCTTCACTTAATATAGTGTCCAGGGTTCTAAGCACCTAACTACATCTCCTACTTTCTGTGACCATACATCCTGGTTTAAACCTGCTGTCTCGACATTACATGCTTTTTACTCTCAGAAGTTTTTTGTTTATTTGTTTTCAAAAGTTTTTTAATTAGGTCAGAATTTCATATCATCCTCTTAAGTATCTTCCTCTTAGTCATTACTTGAGAAATAAATACAGCACCATAAAATATCTTAAACATTATTTGAATTATAACTTTGTGGATTAAGATTACTTTAGAAGAATAACTCAAAAATAATATAGTTGTAGTAGAATGCATATTTTGTATGTGTAAAGGCCCTGGGTTCCTCCGCCATCACTACATTAAAAAGGAAAAAAGAGAGCTGGTTGTTGGCACACCTGGTTGAGTACACACATTACAGTGCACAAGAACCTAGGTTCAAACCCCTGTCCCCACTTATGAAGGGAAGCTACACTAGTGCTTAAACATATTGCAACATATGTCTTTCTTTCCCCCTTTCTTCTCAATTTCTCTCAGCCTCTATCTAGAAGGAAGGAAGGGAGGAAAACATGTGGTTTGGTTGAAAATTCTTGTTCCTGGGGGCTTAAGGGCACAAATTATTCATTACTTTAAAAGGAGTAGGCAAGAGGTGAAATAGCATATTCACACTCTTTTTAGCTCAGTTATAAGTAAATTAAATTCCTCAGCTTTATATCAGTATACTTCAAGTGGCTATATAGGTTTCCTTAAGAATGTGAGGTAAACAAAAATAATTATCATAATTCAGGCCTAATTTTTATTTGCATGTAAATAGATTGGAAATAAATGTTTAAAATAAATTACTTACACATATGATATATGTATTCAGATTGAAAGCATGATATGTCCAGGATGTTCATGACTTCTTTAGAACAGTTAACTTTACTTAGCTAATGCCATTTTATTAGTTATAAGTTCATTATGATTAATAATCTGTGATTAAGTGTACATATGTGAAAATTTTTAGCTGCTGTGTTAGAATGGTGCCCTACTTTGTATTTATTTATATATTCTGCCAAAGAGCTGTATAGTTTGCTGCTTTTATAGATGCTTAACAACAGATACTCTGACTCTAAACCCAGTTTTGTGTTTGTTTTCTTTGCCAATAAAGGTATATGGTAAAAAAATAGATGGACAGCAAACCATTATCGCATGCATAGAAAGCCATCAGTTCCAAGCAAAAAACTTTTGGTAAGTTAAAATTTTACATATTAGAGAATTTTGAGAGTTTATATTCTTTGTAGCTCTTGCTTTAGTGATTAGACCTACACCTTCTTTGTATAAAGCTTTACACTTTTGTTTGTGAGATAAGTATCTGCTCAGTAATCAACCTAATCATTTATGTATAGCAGTAAATCCATTGATACTCCAAAAATAGAAAAAAAAAAACCTGTGTGAGAGCAAAAAGGATTTTTAGAGTTTAGCAGGCAGCATACCCAGCATGCCCATGGGAGGATGTTTAGAGTAGACCAGTTGGCAGACCCATATGTTCATTATGAGAAGGGATTGTTCCTGAACAGAATTTATATAGGGGAGGAGGACAGATAAAAAGTAAAAAGTGATCGCACACATGCGCACGGGTGTGTGTTGGTGTGTGTGCGTGTGTGAACTTTGAGGGTAAATGTTATGTGATTTCTTTGTGCCTGCTTAGTATAAAGAAACAATGACTTATTTTGTACAGTGAGGGAAATTGCAACCATGCCCAATAGTTTTTATATGCAAAATATTTTATTACCCTTTTCCTTTTACTCTTGGACTTAATGATTTTTTTTTTGTAATGCAATTTCTGAATCAACTGCTTAACAAATTCTAAGCATCTCTAAAACTATATGTAGTATTCAGAATTTAGTGTATTCTTTATCTTTATTCTCCTTTTTTAAACACATGAGGACGTCTTTAAGTATAATAATAATAATAATAATTTACTTTCTAAAGTATGTTAATCTTTAACTTGTTAGCCAGGCTTGTTGGTGGTGTGTTTTTAGCTGTTGTATTGGAATGGCGGCTTACTTTATATTTATGTATTTCTGCCAAAAAGCTATATAGTTTGCTCTTTTTATTGATGCTTAAAGACAGATAGATACTTAGACTCTGAATCCAGTTTTGGATAATAGTATCAATTACAGCCCAGCCCTTTGGCCAAGTTTGATACTGGGCCCAAGACTGTTCCACTATTTAGTCATCTCAGTACATAAATACAGTTACAAGGTAAAGCAATAATGCTTGGAGCAATGCAGAGTTATTTACTACCACTTAAAGAAAATCAGTTTTGGGGGGCCAGGCGGTAGCACAGCAGGTTAAGCACACAGACTAGCATAAAGATCCTGGTTCAAGCCCCCAGTTCCCCAACTGCAGAGGGGTCGCTTTACAAGCAGTGAAGTGGGTCTGCAGGTATCTTTCTCTCCCCCTCTCTGTCTTCCCCTTTTCTCTCCATTTCTCTCTTTCCTATTCAACAACAACAGCAGTAATAACAACAGGGGCAACAAAATGGGGAAAAATGGCCTCCAGGAACAGTGGATTCATAATGCAGGCACTGAACCCCAGATATAACCCCAGAGGCAAAATAATAATAATAATAATCAGTTTTCTAAAACATATGCCTTAATGACAAAATACACTTTCCAAAATAGTCTCTTGTACTGTTAATTTTACAAATATGAATTCAATCTTTCTCTTTTAGTCATATATGATAGTAATATCCATCTCTAAGTATCTTAAAAACATAAATCACTAATTTTATTCTCTTTGTGCTGGGTACATATATAATAAAATCAATCCCTTTGAAATTTACTGTTAAAGAAAAATTCTGGTTACCGATTTGCCTTATTTTTAAGCTGTTGCAGTAAATTTACTTATCTTCAAAATATAACTGAGCTTTTAGTGTAAGTAAAATAAAGATGTCCACCTTTCAGATTTCTGTTCTGTTTTACTGTACACATTGGAGTATTTTCTTCTCTAAACTACCACCTTCCATGAAGGACATTATGTCATTGAATTTGAAAGTGATTTCCACTTTTTGTAAAAGAAATTTTATGTGATGTTCTAAAGTGTTACTTATTACAAATTGCAGTAATGTAGGCCTTCTTCTAGATGTCATAGCTAAGTTTAAAATGTTGTATTTACTAGCTTTTCTTTAAAAATATTTTAGTACTTAGTATTATTCTATAGATGTTAAAATGCTTTGGTTATGTATGTGAAAGACTAAATATTTGGTACAAAGCAATATGCTCAATTAAACTAAAGCAGAATGAAAATCAGAAAACACTATATTTTACTAGGGATCTTCACTCTTTTATCTCTACTGATTCTTAAGTACCTAGCAATAGTTGGAACTTAATGTTGGATAAGTACACTTTTATAATCACAGATTTAATAGAAAAGAAGGATATAGTTTATTTTAATGGCTGTTTACTTCATTGATCAAAAGCTACTGTCAGCACCGTTACTATATAATAATGCCTTTGTGAGACTTTTGAATTTGTTCTCAAATTAATACCTGATATAGAAATTCTTTTTTTTCTTTTTACAATGTGGTGATTGATGCATGTTACCTTAATAAGTCAGCAATGTAGGTGTAAAGCACTCAGTAGTACTTGATACTATTTTTAAATAAAGGAATAACTTATTTTGAATCATGAAATAAATATGAGTAAACCTCAGTTCTCTTTCAAACCAAGTTTCTATAGGTAATTTTTGCTGAATCATTCATAATCATAGCATCTTATACAGTTGTCCTTTATAGAATATAAATATCATTATAATAATAATACTTTTCAAATGTTAACTTTTTAAAGGTAAATTTATTTTTTTTTTAATTTACTTATTTATTCATGAAGGAGATATAGATAAAAGAAGATATGAAGAAGATAGTATAGAGAGAGAACCAACCAGACATCACTGTGGTACATGTACTGCCAGGGATTGAACTGAGGACCTCACTCTTTAGAGTCTAGTGTTTTATCCACTGTGCCACCTCACATATCACCAAATGGTAACTTTATAAGTGAGAGTACTATCATTCTGCAAAGCTTCATGGTTAGATAATAAAACAGTTAGATAGTAAAAAAGTCACCTAGATTGTATAATGGAGCTACTATAGTGATACATTAATACTATATTTTAGAAATTGGCTCCATTTCTCTCTGTCCTATCACAGCAATAAAACAAGAACAGCAAAAGGGAATAAATAAATTTTTTTAAAAATGAGTGTCTTCAGCATCTGTTTCCCCTACTCTCTAATACTGTGGCATCAAATATAAGTCTTGAACTCAGTCTTTATTCAAATTATTTTCCCTACCTTATTTACAGCTGCTGTTTTTATTTTTAAAGGAATGGTCGTTGGAGATCAGAGTGGAAGTTTACTATCTCTCCTTCATCTACCCAAGTGGTTGGCATCTTGAAAATTCAGGTATGAAATAAAAGGAATATGATTAGTGCCAATTTCATCTTTAAAATAGCCTTACAGTTCTTTTCCTATTAATCAAAACTCTGTATGGATAGCTGACATTCTACAAAAACAGTTAAAATTAGATTCTACCATTTGGTCTGCTCTTCATACAGTTTGTTCATCCAAGCATCTTCTGAGTTTGTGTTATGCTGTTCTGTCTTTTGATCTAGGTACAGTTGGAGTGAACATAGTATTAATATATGTGTAGATGTATATTTATAGATATGTATGTACTCATTTTACTTCTTGTGTGAAAACCACTAGGACTGATTCTTTGGCTCTTAAAAAAAAAAAAAGGAAGTCAGGGATAGCAGAAAATTCATCCTACAGAGCTCATGCCTTGTCATGTGCAAGGCCCTGGGTTGTTCAAGCCCTAGCACTGCATGGGAGCATCATGAAACAATCTGCTGGGAACTTCCATTGTTGGTGCACTGTAGTGCTGTGTTATTTCCTTTCTTTGCTGTGTTTCATTTCCTATTTCCCCACTGTCTTTCTCCCATTTCCCCTAAGTTAAGAATAGATTGGTTCAGTAGGTCACTCACTGGTATCACACATGTACAGTCATCCCTGAGTCCTTTCCTAGTCACATTAAAGATAATTTTTAATTGAGTTACAATTGCTGTAACTTATTTGTTTCAGATGTACAGCTAATGATTTGATATTTGTGTGTCACAAAGTGAATGCCTTCGTTAAGGCTAGTTGACCTCCACTATATTTTTTTTCTGTGTGACTAGAACTTTTAAGATCTATTCTTTTAGAACTTTCAGATTTGCAATACAGTATTGTTAATTGTAGTCATTCTAATGTACATTATATACCCAGAATGTAAAGATTTTGTTAATAGAAGTGTATGTCCTGAGGACACTTTTGCTCATTTTCCCCACCTTGCTCTTTGACTCAAATTGATCTCGAACTGTACTTAATTTATAAATTAAACTTAGTTACAGGTATTCATAAGTGGAAAAAGGAGGTTGGTGGGTTTTTTGTTTTTATTTTGTTTTGTTTTTTTAATTGCCACCAGGGTTATCGCTGTGCCCTGCACCATTTGTTTCCTTTTCTTTTTTCTTCTTTTTCTTTTAAATTTTAATTTATAAAATGGAAATGTCGACAAGACCATAGGATGACAGAACGAAATTGAGAGAGTGGGGGAGATGAAGAAGGAGAAAGATAAACACCTGCAGACCTGTTTCACTACTTGTGAAGCATCCCCCCATATAGGTGGGTAGCAGGGACTCCATTCTGAGGCCTTGCATATGGTGGTATATATGCTTACCATGGCCCCTGAAAAACAAGGTTTATATAGATTTTCATAGTTTTGCTAGTTTGAGTCATCCACTGATGGTCTTGAAATATATCTACATGGATAAGAGGAGACTACTGCATTATTAAATAAGTTTACGAAAAATGCTGTTTTATCTTTTTCTGTCTTAACTTTAGTGCTTTAACTTGACTAATTTAATGTTTTAGTTGATTTAGTGTTTTAGTTACTATTTTGAGAACCATAACTAAGTAAAGATGCTGCTGCTTTATAGCCTGTCTTCAGTATGCATTTCTAGTCTTGTCTCTTATTTTTATGTCTTATTGACTGTCAGGGCTAGAGAACAGAGATTAAAAAGCATAGATTTTAAAACCAAGCAGCTTGAGTTTGAGTCCCAACTGTGCTATTTACTAGTTGTAAGACCTCAAGAAGTAATTTCAGTTCTTTCCGTTTGTTTCCTATGAAAAGAACAACAGCAGTATGAACATTCCTAAGTGTTTAAAAGCTAATGTGGATGAAATGGTTATACTAATGCCAGAAACATAGTGCTTATTGAGTGGTATTCATGACATTATATTTTCTTTCAGTTAGGCCTCAGTAGCTGTAACTTGGATAATTACAACAATTTCTAAAATAGGGCCCCTGTTGAACCAAAGTTTGTTAAGAGCCAGAATTATCTGGTTAATAGTTCTTCTATCTTGAACACTTAGTGTGATCCCTGATATATAATTGCTACTTAAATTGCTGGAATATTTGCCATTCCCTAATTCACTTTTCACATTACCATCAGAGGGGGAAAGGAAAAAAAAAAAAAAAGCATGTGTGTATGTTACTTGTAAGAAAATTTTATTGTTACATTGGCACCCACCTGACATACTTACATAACCACAGTTGGCTTGTCCCTTACTTTATATATATATTTTTTCCAACTACTACTCTTTCTCAACCTTAACATATATTCCAACCATATGTATCACCATATGTATCACCAGGACCTCCTTAAAGTATGTTATTCTCTTAGCCCAATTGCCTATCTTCCTTTAATTATCCTATTCATTTTGCTAAACCCAAATATAATGTTGCCTGTTTTTGAAGGCCTTTTTTATAGAGTACTGATAATGGATTTTGTACAGCCTCTTGTTATGTTGTGTTTAAATAAAGTCAGGGTTTGTCTTTTTATATACTCCCTAGAAGCTTGTATAGTAACAGATGTATACAGTGATGTAAATGTGTAAATATGTGTAAATTTGGATAAATAATGTATAAAGGGAGATATTAGAGAATTTGATATCAACACTGCCTTTATAATCAGTATTGATTGGATAGATTCATGCCTTTGAATTTGAGTAATTAAATAGATGTTGGAAAATACAAAATAAGAGCAGGTTTTGGTGAGAATCTTGTTTTGGAAACCTTTAGATACTAGTAGAAGATGATCGTGTCAATGGAGATTGCAGGAATTGCTAATATATCTCACTAGACTCAGCTGGAAGAGTCTTACTAGACTATCAGGAGCTCAACAGAACAGGCTTTGTCACATATCTACATTGTTTTATTTGTTGATGATTCCTATAATGTGGTATCTGTAACCTTGTTTTTCTAATTAGGTTCATTATTATGAAGATGGTAATGTTCAACTAGTGAGTCATAAAGATATACAAGATTCCCTAACAGTGTCTGTAAGTAATTAATTTCTGAATATATTTTATTTTATTGCTATCTTTTATTTATTTTTGGATAGAGACAGAGAAGTTGACAGGAGTTGGGGTGGGGAGAGAGAGAGACACACACACACACACACACACACACACACACACACACACACACACACACTAACACTGCTTCACCACTTATGAAGCTTCCCCCTGCGGGTGAGGACAAAGGGCTTGGACAAAGGAGGAGAAGGAGGAGTCCTTATGCACTGTGACATGTGTGCTCAACTAGGTGCGCTACCACCTGGTCCCCAGAATATACTCTAACCTTCTGGAAAAAACAACCAGAATTCTTTCTTGCATGCTTTCCTTTGTAGATACCATTATTTAGTTGTAGAATTTTTTGTACTAAGGATAATAACAATATAACATTCATAGTGATATTGTCCCATGAATGTAGAAATATCAAATGGTAACATCCAGAATTAAGATAGCTACAATACTTTTAAAGTTTTTTTTTAAGTTAGTACAAAGTACTTGATATAATGCTAAGAAATATGTATGTATGACAGTGGAGACCAGATACTGCCCAAAAAATAAAGAATTCTGTGTGTCTTTAAAAGTCTTCATTAGGGGGTCGGGTGGTAGCGCAGTGGGTTAAGCGCACATGGGGCAAAGCGCAAAGACTAATGGAAGGATCTCAGTTCAAGCCCCCAGCTCCCCACCTGCAGGGGAGTCGCTTCACAAGCGGTGAAGCAGGTCTGCAGGTGTCTGTCTTTCTCTCCCCCTCTGTCTTCCCCTCCTCTCTCCATTTCTCTCTGTCCTATCCAACAACAACATCAGTAACAATGATAATAACCACAACAACTATAAAAAAAAAATTAAAAAACCAACCAGGGCAACAAAAGGGAAAAAATGGCCTACAGGAGCAGTGGTTTTGTGGTGTAGGCACCGAGCCCCAGCAATAACCCTGGAGGCAAAAGAATTTTTTTTTAATAAAAAAATAAATAAAAGTCTTCATTAGTACTTAGGTGATATATTTTTTTTTTTCTGAGTACTGTTTTTCTTAAAATTTTGTCTCTGAAAGAAAATAATGTCTGACTTCTTAAAAGGTACCTTGTAGTATATTATAAGGTATAGTTTTATAGCATATGCATACATATAATAATATTTATGTAACTTTGCACTTAGTACTTTATTCTTTTATAATAGAGAGCTTGATATTGACCAAATATTCTTCTAAGATAAATTTGCCTACAAAATTATAGGCTGTGATGTTGTGAGAGGTAGTCATAATTAAATTTGACTAACAAACTAATTTTTGCAGAGTTTTTTTACAGAGTATACTTTTCACTTTATTTTACATGGCTTTCATTGTTTTATTGTTCTTGGAGAGAAAAAAGATGAACTCATAAGAATTAAATACACATGTGTAAATATGGATAAATAATGTGTAATGGGAGATATTAGAGAATTTGATATCAGTACTGCCTTTATAATATAGTTTAGATTTCTGTTACAGTTGGGAGGGGGAGGAAAGAATATAGTGGGAAATTTTCCAGAAATATTTAAAATGCGTAAGTTCATCTTAAATTTTTAAAACTGTGTGGCCAGAGGTGGGTGGTGGCACACCAGGTAGATCTCACACATTACAGTGCACAGAGACCAAGATTCTCATGCACAGCGGTGGAGGAGGACCTAGGTGGAAGTTTAGAGTGTTTTACAGAAAGCTGAGACATTCTACACATGCATCAACAACTGTATTTACTGCTTACTGTAAACTGCTAATCCCCCCTCCCCAATAAAAAATAAATAAGACCAGGGTTCAAATCTGCAGTTCCCGCCTACAGGAGGAAAGAAAGCTTCACAAGCAGTGAAGCCAAGCTTCAGGTGTCTCTGTCCTCCTCTGTTTTCCCCTTCCCTCTCAACTTCTCTGTCTCTATCTAAAATAAGTAAATAAATAATATATTTTTTTTAAAGTGAAAGACATAAAATTCTAAATATGCTCACTCTAGTTGGTAATATTTTTAATGTACTACTATGATGGTAAATGCTGTCTACTAAATCTTTAACATTACTTTTATAACCAACAATTAGAAATCTACAACTAATTTCCTCTATCTGTAAAAATTATTGGGATGCATGTAGATCATCATAATTTATTTTTTATCATTGTACAGTATTTTTATTGGAGGGAATTAATGGTTTACAGTAAATACAGTTGTATCGCTGATACATGTGTTAAATTTCTCAATTTTCTGCGAAATATTCCCAGCTTAAGTCCTCCTTCCCCACCAGGCACCAGGATCTGAAAGCCCTCCAGTGTATATTATTAAGAGTTCACATTCCTTAATCTGCAAAGCACTTTGAACAGAATCATCTTGTTAACTTTAAAATATTTTTGCCTAGTTCTTTTGGTACTTAACAATAATTTACCTTATAATAGCATTCCTTTATTTGTCACAATTTCTGTCTGTTATATTTCAAAGTATAGTCATTAAATATGTGGGTGTATTGATATAGCTGAAATAGTGAGATAGTTAAATTGTGATTTTTATTTACCTTTGATTTTATTTTTATTCAGAATGAGGCACAAACAGCAAAAGAATTTATAAAGATTGTAGAAGCTGCGGAAAATGAATATCAGGTATATCTTTTAAATATATAAGCTATATTTACTCACAGTGGCACTGAAATTTTAATGTTAGCTCAGTCTGATTTTTTTCTTTTTATAAGGCATAGTTTTTTTATTATGTTTTAGTTTGCATTTATTTGTTAGTATAAGGAAAAGGTATAATCTGGAGCCAGAAAAGTAGCACAGGAGGATAGTGCACTGCTTTGTCATGTACACTACCCAGGTTCAAGCCCCACCCACTCCCCAGCCCCCCATATTATGATTATGGAGAAAGTTTTGGTGCTGTGGTTTCTCTCCCTCTCTTTCTACACCTCTGTCCCTTTTTCTCTTTCTATCTGAAAAAGTCAGCCTGGAACTATAAAGTCCAGGAGAGGTCATAAATAAATAAATATTACACAAAACCCAAATTTAATCAAGTATAAATTCTGATTGTTGATGAAAATTAAGTGACTCTTTTGTTTATAATTATAGTTGTTTTTTTTTTTTTTCAACTCGAGGTATTTCCTAGAGCATTTGACTTTGGTGTGATCTATCTAGATTGTATTTCTTTTCTGCTGTACTTTCTGTTAGCTTCTGAGCTGCCTTCTTGAACATGAGCATTGAATTGGGATTGGACAAGTTTCCACTTCTTGCAAACAATTTCTAAAATTGTTCACAGTGAAATAGATTCAAGATGAGAGTACAAAATATTAAACCTAATTAGTTAGCACCATCATTTCTTTGCATTGCATTTAATTATTCATAGTGATTAGAAGCTTTGTATTTTAGCTGCTTTTAAAACCATGTTGGCAATTTATTTTACTTTTTAAAATAAGTACAGTTTTCTGCCTAAATTAAGGTCTTTCTAAAACCATCATGTGTATTTTATTAATTGTTCTGTTCCTTTTATTTACTTTAAACTTTTATCTACTGTTTTTTATAGACTGCCATCAGTGAGAATTATCAAACAATGTCGGACACTACTTTCAAAGCCTTACGTCGACAGTTGCCAGTTACACGTACTAAGATCGATTGGAACAAGATCCTTAGCTACAAGATTGGCAAAGAGATGCAGAATGCATAAGATGAACATTGCATGACCAGATATTTTAGTGTCTTTGCGTTTAAATCATTGCAAAAGTATTCAGAACTGTCAAGCTACCCAGTCAAGACGGGCTGTTGCCATTGAAAATCACTGTAATTAATTAGTTTGGTTAGAGCACAAAGCTTAGCTAATCAGCCATTTTTTATTTCTTTTGTTCAGAAGATTGAAAAAAAAATCAGCTATCTGTCTTTTACTTTCTTTTATGCCTTTCTCTCTTATGAAGAGATGATTCCTCTAGTTTAATGTTTCAAGTTTTTGAAGATCTCCAAAATACTTTACTTTAATGTAACCCTACAGTTACTGTCTTTTGATTTGTGAAGGGAGTAACTTTTTATATTTTCCCAGTTATTTTGAATGGGGTCTATAATGGACATTATAGTTTAAGGTGGTTGATGGATTTAGCCATATATGCTGCTAAAGAAATTGTCAGCCTTTTCCCCCTGACCTCTTCCATTCCTGAAGATTGAGATAAGAGGGAAAGCATTTTCTATACCAATTGTGTTTAAGCCTTTCAAGGTTATTTAGCTAGCTTAGTGTTTAACTAAACTTTCTTTTTAAAACAAGGCCAAGATCTAATGCTATTTTGAGATTCTGAGATTAAATGAAAATACTTATTTCAGAAATGCTTTTTTCTTGTGACCGTTGTGCAAATTAGCTTGAATTCCATATTTCCCTGAGTTATTTTTATCATAAAGCCACAAATGTATTATAACAAGGCAAATTGTAATATATATAATCCTAAACTCATGACCATGTCTCAGATTATTTTTTTCTTGAATTGAAAAGTACTGAAATTCAATGTGACATTAAAATGAAATTTTTCCTATTTATTTGAGTAGAAAAATCTCTTACCAGTGAGTCATATCCTATTTTTAAATACTTTCTTTGGATATTGTGATTCTTAACTGATTGTAAATTAGAAAAACTGGGAATACATATAATGTGCAGTTACAGTCAAAATTTTTCCATCTTCCTATGCATCACAAGCATGTTTGTGATATTTTTTAAAGTGCATTTACTGATGCTACGGGTATTTCAAGCCTGTGGTAAATGTTAGTATTTACTATAGGGGATGGGATGAAATTTTGGTTTCGTTTAATCAAGTATTGCTTATTATCCTCCAGGGGAATCTTTTCTTCACATACTCCTGCAGATGTCTGGTCCTGAAAATGTTTTTTTAAATACCACTTTTAATATGTACAATAAAATATTTCATTAGCTTGAATTGTTTAGATTTTAAAAATTATAGCATGTTGTTTAATTTCCTTTAAAAGCACTGTTGAGCTTTTAAAAACACTCAGAATGTAATATGAAATTGTGATTGTTTTTGTTAAATCACTAGTTTTAAGATGCAGAGTTTTGCCATACTGAGATTCCTAAAGGAAATGAATTTAATGGTGATCCTGAACTAAATGCTAGGTGAATCTTTAGTTGATGAGCTTAGCAGTCATGCACTTGCATGAAGTGAAGGCTCATTACTTCAACTTTGGCTCTGTTTTATGGCCTAGAATTTTTTAAAGATACATAACAGTAGTTTTTAAGATGATGTACATATACAAGGTAACAATTTTAAAAACAATTCATAGCACAGTTTGAAATAGTGGTTGTAGAATAGTCTTTTATAGTCTGAGAATACTGTTTTATTAAAGTACAAGAATGGAAATCCAAAGTATGCTGAAGTGCAGGGATGTAGTTGTAATAGGAAATGCAGTTGTAGAAGCTAGGGCAAACTTATGTAGAACTCATGTAGAAGCTAGGGCAAACTCCCAAGAGATCAGAGGCTACTGCAGTAATCTGAGAGACAGTGTTGACTTGGCATGAAGTGAGAGCTATAGAATTTTAGTTTATGGGGTAGTGAGTTCTGGTTGTAGGATGTGAAAATACATATCGTGTGGTTAGATACTGGGGGCTGGAGGTAAAGGAGTGCTCTGAACTGGAAACATGGAAAGTTTGATAATTAGTAAAAAAAAAAAAAAAAATTCTCAAGGCTATTGATAATGAGATTAAAGTGAAACCAATGAGTATGGCTATAGTTTTTCTTCAGTTTTACAAAACTGTCTAAATGATGGTATTAGAGTAGATTAGTTGATAAAACCAATAATATGATTTTGCCTGTCTGACTGACCATAAAAAGGTTATAATGACAATCTGGAGTTCAAGGTAAAAAGGGAATGGAAAGGGCTAGGAGATAGCTCACCTAGTAGAATGCACACTTTACCTTGACAGGGATTTAGACTCGGGGGCCCCCAGTCACCATGTGAAAGCTCTTTTTCAAGGAAAACTCAAGGATTAGTGGAGCAGTACTATGTCTTCTCTCTTCCAGGGCGGGGATACGGGGTGTCTTCCAGAAAGATACAGCATAGTGGTTATGCAAAAGACTTACTTGCATGTGAGTCTTAATACAACCCCAGAAATAACCGTGTTAGACAAAAAAAAAAAAGAATGGAGGGCATGGACAAGGGAAGAAGGGAAGGGGTAGTGAAGATGAAGCACAAGCAGTTAGTTAATGGATTATAATTTTATTTAGAGTTGTGATGTTAGTTATAGTTATGGTAACACGCTCAAATTGAGACTTTCAGGGGTTACAGTTAATAGTAACGCCAGGTATCATCAAAGGAGAGTGATTGAATTAGAAAAAGATTGAGCAACTATAAAACCTGGATTGCCATGGATATGAAGATGAAGAGTTATATTAAGAATGAATGAGATAGCATAAATGCTATTTTTCCTTATGTAACTAGCTATACATTTATATTCACTTGATAAATTTTTGATAGACATTTTCTCATCTTAAGGTTTTGGAAACTAAATTGGGAACAGGCTTTTAAAAAATATCCTGAATGTTCTGGTTTCTTGCAAATGTCCTTTAGGAAGTAAAATTCTCTGTTTCTCTTTTATCCTTAAAAGAAAAGATAAATGGGCAAAAGATCCCTCACTGATATATTGTGTATGTGAAACACCCTTGATCTATTTGATCTTTGGTGTCACATTAAAAAAAAAAATGTTCTTATAATATGGCTAATAAGATACCAAAAGGTATGCTAGTTAACTTACTGTTTTTTTTTCTTTAGCATATAATGGTCAAAACTATACATTTTCTTCTAATCTTTATTGATTACATTGTTGTGACTAAATGAAGCTAAAACTCTGATTATTAGCAAACATAATAAATGACTGGATAAAGAAGATGTGCTTTGTATGCACAGTAAAATATCAGCTACTTAATTTTTTTTTAAATGCTACCATTTGCAACAATGAATGAACCTAGAGAACATAATGCCTAGTGAAATCAGAAAGATAAGCACCATATGATATTGTTTATATTTGGGGTATAAAAAATACATTTTAAAAATAGCTCACGTGATAAAATATATACCTTACTATCATCAGGCCCTGGGATCAAGCCTTAGGATCACAGCATCAAGGTAAGCTTCATGGATGGGTAAGACTGTATTGTAATATCCTTCCCTCTCTGTCTCTTTTCTCTCCCAGACCCTAACCATAACCCTGCAAAGGATGGCCTGGTAATGGTATCCTGTATGTTCAAGGCCTTACACTATCTTTTTTTAAAAAAAAGAAGCTGGAAACAAAAATAAATTTTCAGTAATTTTAAAAAAAAAAGCTATTACAAAAATAAAGTTGGCATTTCTTAGAAGATGGCATTTTAAGGATGTTTGTAAAATCTTAGGTACTTATGAAGTTCTCTTACTAAACAAATACTTCTAAAAATGATGTTGACTAAACAGTTAAAAAAAAACAAGCAAAAAAAAAAAACTGCTTTATTCTAAATTCAGATGTTCTGCTGCTCACTTAACAAAATCTGACCACTAGTTCATCTCTTTCAGACTTCTACCTGAAGTTAAGGGCTGGCTTCTTGTTACCCAGGAGAATGTTATATGGAAATATCAGTGATTATAGCAAGCTTTTTAAAAGTATAACATTTATAGTATTAAGTCTATAAAGGACTTTTATTTACTGTAGTGTATACAGGAAGTTATAGGCTGGAGGTGGAAGATAGCCTACCTGGTAGCGTACACATGTTACCATGTCTTCATGTGTACCATGAGGACTTAGGATCAAGCCAGAACACCACATAGAAGCACCATGAAAGTTTTACAAATTGGTGTCGTCCCCCCCCCCATCCCAAGCCTTTCATCTCCACCCTTTCTCTCCTCCCCCTCCCTATCTCAAATAAAAAAGAATGAATAAGTTAATCTGGAAGCGGTGAAGTAATAAATATGCCTGGGAATGCCCTGGTCCCATAGGGGGTTAGATCAGTTAAAGTATTGCAAAATAGGAAAATGAACAAATCTTTTAAAAAGGAAGAAGTCCTGCTTACGTGCATCTGTCTTTCTCCTACTATTTGGAGAAGGTAGAAATTAAAAGGAAATAAATCCCATGCCAGAGACTTAAAAAAATAGAATAAGCTGGTCAGAGCATACAACAAATGAGTGCAGGTAACTGACAATATTGGGATAACATTTCAGCTTTAAAGAATGATTAGAAAAAAATCATATTAGGGCTTCATATAGCAACATAGTATAAATAGTAAGAGACTAAAGCAGCTACCAATAGGCAGAAAGGGTGATGTCCAAATAGGGCCCGTGAAATCATTTGGTCTGGCCTGCCAAATCAGCTATAAGCAGAACTTGGAATTCTAAGACCTTTCTTCATAGCAACATGAAGTACTACTTTTTAAGTTGCTAATTATGTATGGCCTACAACTGATGCTCTAAATGTCCAGTTTGCCCTTGACAGAAAAGTGGTTCCTCACCACTGCCATGAGGTAAGCACAGTATAAATGACAAATACAAACACCTCTAAAACTTTTGCTTATACATAGCAAATGTTTAAAATGTGCAGTGGAAAAAAAAAAAAAACCTAATCAAAATTGAAGAGAAGCACAGTGGAGAGCAAGATGATGATTGTCTTGTAGAATTTAATTCTGTACACTAGGAGATAGAGCACATACCTTTCATGTGTAAGACTTTGAGTTTGAGCTTTGCCACCATATAAGCACTATGGGGCACTGGAGAATCTCTACAGATGTTAGAAATATTTTGTCATTTTTCTCTTGTCTCTTTCAAAGGAGAAGTGAAAAAAAAAAAAAAAAAACCCGAGTCCACTAAACTCGACTGTCAGGAGTTACCCAATCTCTCACTTTTAGTTTGTGAACTACAGACCCAAAGTGATAACATCAGTAGGCCATAAGGTCCAAAGGAAGAGAACAAGCCGGTCCCAATATTTTAGAAGGTATATTGGTTTTCTATTACCGAATAGTAAATAGACTATCAAAAATTTAGCATCTGAAGATAATGTGGGTTCCCTGTATCTGACAGTTTGCGGGGTCCAGCATCCGAGCCTATGTTACCTGGGTTCTCTGTTCAATGTCTCCTCTAGCTAAAATTAGTGACAATCTGCAGCTGTAATCTCATCTGTCATAGGGTTCTCTTCTAAATTCATGTCGTTGGCAGAGTTCAATTCCTGGTGTATTGGACTCAGTAATGGAGTGATCATTGCATTGTGTAATTTGTCACACAAACCAGATTACTTTGAGAAAGGGGAGCTTTTAGTAATTACAGTAGTCACAGGTATATAGGAACTATTATGGGCAAACTGCTATGTATATTCATCCTAATCAACTACAGTATAATTTGAAAGCCATTCAGTCTCAGCGATAGCAAGGAGGAATAATGGGAAACCTAGAAGCTTACTGAGAATAATGTAATTTCCTTCCCAAAGAGCAAAATCAGGAATCTGCCTCATAGACCAGCCAGGGAGCCACATTTCTTGTATCCCTTAGAGCCTCATGACTGAAAAGCCAGAGGATTATTGTAGAGGAACTTCCCTGGTGGTTCAAGCTTATATTCTCCCTTCTCATTTACTTCTTCCTCCTGCTGCATGAAACTAGGACTAGGATCATTGGGTCTAGACATGCATAGTGTATAAACCCTGTTCTTCATGAATTGGGAGCATTATGCCAGTTTAAAACATCTACCTGGTCCTTTATTTTTTTTCCTCCAGGGTTATCATGGGCTTGGTGCCACTAGAACCCACTGCTCCTGGCGGCCATTTTTTTCCCCCATTTTTATTGGGTATGACAGAAACTGAGGAATGGGGAAGATAGAGAAAGAGAGGGAAAGACACCTGCAGACCTGCTTCGACTCTTGTAAATCATCCTCCATTCAGGTAGGGAGCCAGGGGCTCGAACCCAGATTCTTGCTTGGGTCCTGTGCTTAGTATTATAGGCACTTAACTGGGTGTGCTGCCACCTGGCCCCTCTACTTGGACTTTTTACTTGAGAGAGAAATACAACTTTATTTTGGGATTAGGCAGGTCTCTCAGTGGTAGAGTACCTACTTCATATTCATAAAGCCCTGGCTTCTATCCCCAACACAATGTGAAAACAAGGCAAAACACATAGTGGGATATTCTTCTGAGCTTGAGTGCACTTCGTCCCCTTCTCTGCCCCACCTGCATCTCTGTCTCAATAAAAGTATATAGGGTCAGGAGATAGCTCACCTCACACTTATGCATTAGTCCCTGGAAGTTTTGAGACCCAGCACCACATGGGGGCACCCCTGTTTCACCCCCATTATATACCTCCCCTGTCTCTCCCAAAAAGTAAAGAATGAAAAATTGAGTGGGAAAGGACACAGCTCGACGTGCCCGAAGTCCTAGGTTCATTTCCTGGTGAAAGAACTAAAAATTGAGCCAACAGTGTATTTCACCAATATGAGACCATAGGTTCATCTCTGACATCACATTAGAAATTTAAATATTTCTAATCGGGCAGTAGCGCAGCGGGTTAAGCACATGTGGCACAAAGTGTTAAGGACCAGTGTAAGGACCCCAGTTCAAGCCCCCCCAGCTCCCCACCTGCAGGGGAGTCACTTCACAGGCGGTGAAGTAGGTCTGCAGGTGTCTATCTTTCCCCCTCTTTGTCTCCCCCTCCTCTCTCCATTTCTCCTAACAATGACATCAATAACAACAACAATAAAAAACAAGGGCAACAAAAGGGAAAATAAATATAATATAAAGAAATTTAAGTATGTGAACCAGGAGACTTTCAAACATAATATCCTGAGTTGATTCCCAGCATTTCACATTCCAGAGTGATGCTCTGGTCCTTCCCACCACCACTCCAACCCAATAAAATGTTTTTTAAAAAATACTTTTATTTATTGTTTTATAGAGACAGAGGAATTGAGAGGAGAGGAAGATAGAGAGGGAAAGAGACAGAGACACCTGCAGCCTTGCTTCACCATTGGTGAAGCTTTCCCCCTGTAGGTGGGGATCAGGGGCTTGAACCTAGGTCCTTGCGTACTGTAATGTGTGTGCTTAACCAGGTGCGCCACCGCCTGGCACTAAAATAGGTTTGTTTAAAAAAAAAAAAAAAAAGAATTAAGACGTCTTTTTTTTAATTGCTCACAAACCTTGTCACTTGCAATTTATAAACCTAATCCTAAAAAATGGAGTTCTCCCATCTGCTATTGAAATAATTCCAGATGGGCTGGATGTAACCAAATGAAGTAATTGATACTTTCAGAGTTAATAATCTTGAGTTAGAGAAAACTCTTATAAAACAACTCAGAAATTGTAGAGAAAGATTGTCAGGGGAGTTGGGCTGTAGCGCAGCGGGTTAAGCGCAGGTGTTGCAAAGCACAAGGACCGGCATAAGGATCCCGGTTCGAACCCCGGCTCCCCACCTGCAGGGGAGTCGCTTCACAGGCGGTGAAGCAGGTCTGCAGGTGTCTGTCTTTCTCTCCTCCTCTCTATCTTCCCTTCCTCTCTCCATTTCTCTCTCTCCTATCCAACAGCGACAACAATAATAACTACAACAATAAAACAAAACAACAAGGGCAACAAAAGGGAATAAATAAATAAAATAAATATTTTTAAAAAATTGTCAGATTACTACTCCCAAAACACTTTTTATATTTTATCATAGAAAACAACCACTAGTTGTGGTTACAAATATTTCTCTCTCCATCTCCCTTGCATCTTTTATTTTCATGTTGAGAATCATTTGTGGTCACAAAGGCTTAAGACACTGTCTTGCTGAGCATTCCAAAGTTCTGTTTGAAAGGTAGAACAATTTGAATTGCTGGAGAAATGTCTGCAGTTTTCATTAGCATGGTGGTAGTTCCTGAGTGATACCAGCAGGTGTCACTGTTCTGGTTTCATTCAACCTGGTTTCAGGTTACAGAAGGTGTTGATGGGCTGCAATGACTGCTGTATATGACCACATGAAACACCTAGGCTTGCCCTGATGCAACTGTTGCTTAACAGTAGGATATGGTTGGTTAAAGAAAAGGAACTTTACAGAATCTGCAGAAAGGGTCTTTATGGTGTGAAAATATTTGGCAGTAAAGATACTGCTCACACTTGTTGAGAAGTTTGAGTATATTCACACCAGTAATACAGCTATCTTAACTTTTTGAAGTAAGATACTCATTTGAAAATCTAGGAGGGGAGAAACTATAATCCCTCTTAAAAAGGTGCATGTGTGTCTTCCCATAACTTTTTTTTTTTACCAGAGCACTGCTCAGCTCTGGCTTATGGGGGTGCAGGGGGATTGAACCTGGGACTTTGGAGCCACAGGCATGAGTCACTTTGCATAACCATTATGCTATCTACCCCCACCATTAATACTCCTCTCTCTTAACACATAGTTCAAATAATTTCAGTGAGTCCCTGATCCCTATAGTCTTGTTTCCTGATCTGAATAATAGAAATAGTTTTTTTTTATTCTGAACATTGTTGGGTAATTTTAATCATAATTTATTCATATGAAGTTTTTCTCCAAATGCTTCCAGACACCATATATATATTGAGAGATGTGTGTGTGTGTGTGTGTGTGTGTGTGTGTGTGTGTGTGTGTGTGTGTGTATGTATGTGTGTGAAATAACCCCTAAATGAACTGATAAAACTATTGGTGTTCTACTATTGGTGTTCTATTTTCTCTCTCTTATCCTGACATCCAGTTATCAGCACATCCTGTCAATTACCTCTTAAATATATTCAGTCTCTGCAATGTCACCACCCTAATAAAACTTTCCACACTAAAAAAAAAACACTGAATTTTACTATCTAGATATAAGTATAGGGTGTAAAAATTTCAATGTAGGAATCAGATCTAGATGATTCTAAGCTTAGATCAACCGCTCAATGATGGCATCATATCTTTAAAAAAATTATTAGAGACGACAGGCATGGAATATCAACCCTTCACCCTCATTATATTACTCGGGTGAGACCTTTCTTTTCATAGGATTCTCTAATTCCATTCCAGGAGGTTCACTTCCTAACAAAGTCCCAAAACCTGGATATAGATCAGGCCCCATAAGATAGCACATATGTTCACATGTATCCATAAATTAGGGCAAAATATATACCTGAAAGCAAAAATACACAATAGTCTGTAGTGAGTCAGTATCAAGTTCCTAATGAAATAGTGTCTACTTAGGCTTAGATACTCTCCTCACCTACTTCCTATTGCAGTTCTCTCACTCACTCCAAAACTAATCTCATCAAAGCAAGGACTGCAAAAGCTGAATAAGGGCAAGAGACTGGCATACTTTAAGGATGACTCTTTAGTCACTATCAGGCCACCCCATCAGCTGAGGCCCTAATCAGGAGTCCTGAGATTCCCAAACAGACATGATAGGCCTAGACCTCAAATAAGTCCCTTTCTCCATTGTTAACCAGTCATCTCTATCAGGAACAACACAATAGACCCATTTGGGGGCCCCCACAAGACTTTGGCCTCAACTTGGATCATCAATGGTAGAGAATGTTCCATCCTCTAAAGGGAGAATGGACAATATACTCTATGCTACACCTGAGGAAGATGGGCCAATATTGGGGCAGCTTGGAACATTACTCATACCACAGAATGTGAGCTCAGATTGAGAGGGATGCAGAGGTCACATAGGCTCCTAAGTTGAATATGGGCCCCAGATGACATAAAATCGATGGGGTTTACAACCAACAATATTTATACCCCTTTCCCATATTTGGGAGCTACTCTCTTCCCTGTTCCAGCTTTCTGGTCCTTTTTCCAGCCATGACATCATTTCCCCAGACAATAACTTGGATCCACATGCATATCAGATTTCAGGCTTGGGAAAAAAGAAAGAAAAAAGAACTAGTATAGCCACAGTCTCTTTGGAATTTAACTAAAATATGCCTGCTAACTATCTACAAAATGGAGGACCCCCCCCCAACTCTTCATTGCACTTTTCCAGCCTTTAGGTCCATGACTGGTCAACAATTTGGCTTTCTCTCTTTCCAGCCACCAGGTTCCAGATGCTAGTATGATGCTGACCAGACTTCCCTGGACAGACAACCCCACCAATGTGTCCTGGAGCTCTGTTTCCCCAGAGCCCTCCCCCACTGGGGAAAGAGAAAGACAGGCTGGGAGTATGAATTGACCTGTCAACGCCCATGTTCAGCGGGGAAGCAATTACAGAAGCCAGACCTTCCACCTTCTGCATCCCTCAATGACCTTGGGTCCATATTCCCAGAGGGTTAACGAATAGGAAAGCTATCAGGGGAGGGGATGGGATACTGAGTTCTGGTGTTGGGGATTGTATGCAGTTGTACCCCTCTTATCCTATGGTTTAGTCAATGTTTCCTTTTTATAAATAAAAAAATTTAAAAAATAATTTTTTTTTTGCGCCAGCATTTAGTAAGTAGATATTGCTGTCATCAGTGTTGTCATGGTCACAAAATTGCGGCTGCAGATCCAAGTTTTACAGCTGGTAAGAAGAAAGGAACTTAGATTAAACATTTAAAAATTTAATATACTTCAACTTGCTTGGAATAAATGCTGCCAACAAGTTAGCAATTGTACAATAAAGCTAAGACCAGCACAGAATTATATTACCACTTAAGGATGAAGCATAGCATAATCCTAGGTTTTAGAATTAATATCTGTTGAGAGTTGGGCGGTGGCGCAGTGGGTTAAGCAAAAGGTGGCGCAAAGCGCAAGGACCAGCCTAAGGATACCGGTTCGAGCCCCCAGCTCCCCACCTGCGGGGCAGTCGCTTCACAAGCAGTGAAGCAGGTCTGCGAGTGTCTATCTTTCTCTACCCTCTCTGTCTTCCCTTCCTCTCTCCATTTATCTCTGTCCTATCCAACAACAATGATATCAATAATAACTACAACAATAAAACAAGGACAACAAAAGGGAATAAATTTTTTAAATTTTCCTTTAGAATTAATATCTGTTGAGAAATAAAAGAGGCTGAGCTCTGATTGTGACCTAGTTAACTTGGACATGACAACATGTTAATATGAGTGTGACAGAGATAAGTTCTTAGAAATAATAAAGAAGTGGGATATCACTCACTTTGTAGAGCTCACAGTTTGCCATGTGCAAAGGCCCAGGTTCCACACGAGGGGAACGCCCACCAACAGAGCAGCAGTTCTATAGTGTCCTTCCTCTCTTTCTCTCGTTTCCTTTCTGTCTCTATCCGAAATTAAAAGGAAAAGTTCACCAGGAGCAGAGGAATCACACAAGTATGAGTCCCACTAGGACAAAAATAAATCAAAAGAAAACTTACCATTCATTTGTCACCTTTGAAAGAGCAGCAACTGCATGAGGGTAGGTATCTTGTCTAACTTACTCACTACAACACTGTGGCAGATTATTTTGGGTGTGTAGCTCAAATTTTTTTTTAATTGTATTAGTGATTTAATATTGATTTATAAAATTACATGTCAACAATGGTATAATTCCATACCTTTCCCACCACCAGAGTTATGAATCCCCAATTCCTCCACTGCTAGCCATAGCAGTTCTCCTAAGGTTGCAAACATGGGTTAACTATCATTTCCACAACTATCTGCCTAGATTTGTACATAATTGCCCCCTTTTTCTTCCAGGTCCCATCTTCTTTTCACCTCTAAGCCACACATAACCCTATTACTGTATCCAAATGCCCTCCCCTTTTCCTCCTCTCTCTCTGGGTCCTGATGGAGCTGGAGATCAAATCCTTCTTATTTTCTTCCTCCTATCATTTTTCCCCTACTGGAAGTACAGATCAAATGTGTTTTAGGGGTGCAGAAGGTAGTTCTGGCTTCTGTAATCGCTTCTCCGCTGAACGTGGGTCTTGCATGACAGGTCGATCCATACCCCCAGCCTTTTTCTATCTTTCCCTAGTGCAGTAGGGCTCTGGAGAGATGGACATACTGATGAAGCCATTTACACAGAGAAGTCAGGATAGAATCATGATGGCATCTGCAACTTGGTGTCAAGAAGACGTCAGGATACAAAGTGAGACAAAATGGATATTCAGGCCCTTGGTCTCCACCTGCAGGAGGAAAGTTCCATGAGTGGCGAAGCAGAGCTGCAGGTGTTTTTGTATCTCTATCTACCCCTCCCCTCTCAAACTCTCTCTGTCTCTCTCCAATATATATTTTTTTTAATTGAAAAATTGGTGTATTGCATTAAAGTAAAAGACTCTGGGGTGGGTGTGGGGGAAAGTTCAGGTCCTGGAACGTGATGGCAGAGGACCTAGTGAGAGTTGTAATGTTATGTGGAAAACTGGGAAATGCTATGCATGTAAAAAAATATATATTTTATTTACTGTCAACTGTAAAACCTTGATCCCCCAATAAAAATAAATTTTAAAAAATTTTAAAATTGGATAATGAATAGGAACCAAAAAGTAGTAACAGAGCAGATGAGATTGTGGATCTTAGGGTGGAAGGAAGCTAGGCAGTCCATTTTAGGCATGTTTCTAGGGGCCCATGACTATGGCAGTTTTTGCTTGAGTTTGATAGCATGAAGTTGGGTAAAAATATTGTCTGAGAAAATGGTGTCAGAGTAAAGAAAGTGGCTAGGAAGTTGGATTAGGGCAGAGAGTAGCTCCCATTCTTGAAAAAATTCTATGAATAAAATGTAACTACCCCCAACCAACCCAGGGCCTATATAACCTCTAAGTCCCTATTGGTCTGAGCTCTAAGCTCCTTGGTCACTAGCTCAAAATATTTTCATCTCTCCATTTCTTTCTTTCCTTCTTTCCTCCCACTCTATCCCTTTTGCTCTTTTTTTCCTCCCTCTCACCCATCCCCATCCCCCCCCCCTTTTCTTTTTCCTCCTAAGAAATCCCAAAGTATGTTGAGGGTAGCAGTATGCCCAGTTAAAATAACATTTGCTCAAGGTTCTTTGTAGTCATGGGTGACCAAGTTATAACATGTAAACAGAAGTAGCTGGGTGGGACTTTAGGAAATGCTATTTCCCAAAAACAAAACCTTCTGATGGTCTCCCTTTGGCCTTTTGCCCCCTTTGCCCTCTGTCTTCCTTCCTCCTTGGAATGTGACCTTTTTCATAGAAATTCTACCATCTTTTAACCACACAAAAAAACAAAAAACAAAACATTGTATCAGAAGCAGACCAAAGTAGACATGCAGAGGGAAACTGGACGTTGTTGGTTTCTTTCAGCAACCATGTAACCTATACTTTGAAGTTTTTGCTGTTTGAAGGGGGAAGAATCATCCGGTTGGTTAAACTATTTTATTTAGAGTTTCTATTATATCATCTGAGCCCAATATTTTATTTATTTATTTATTTATTTATTTATTTATTTATTTATTACTGTTCTTTTACCCAAGCACTGCTCAGCACCGGCTTCTGATGGTGAGGGGGTAGGGTATTGAATCTGGGACTATGGAGCCTCACTTTGCTTAACACTTAAGCTATCTCCTAGCTCAAGCTGAGCCCAATCTTAAAGCAAACAGTTGGCAGTAGCATAGTGGATTAAGCGCACATGGTGCAAAGCGCAAGGACTGGCATATGGATCCTGGTTCGAGCCCCTGGCTCCCCACATGCAGGGGAGTTGCTTCACAGGTGGTGAAGTAGGTCTGCAGGTGTCTATCTTTCTCACCTCCCCCTCTCTGTCTTCCCCTCCTCTCTCCATTTCTCTCTGTGAACAATGACGACAACAACAATAACTACAACAACAAAACAAGGGCAACAAAAGGAAAAACAAATAATAAAAATTTTTTAAAAGCAACCAGTTGTGACTGCAGCTTCTAAAAACTGGACTGATGTTGAAGGCTCTCAATAACCACCGGTAAAAAGATAAGTAAAATGAAAATATAACACAAAGACTTTGTGACAGTTTTCTGTTTGCCCTATCAAGTAAAATAGAAAGAAACATGGGGTTGGGGGGATAGCTACTTGGGAGCAATCAATTCATCTGCTGGCATTGAGCCTTAGCAATAACCCTGGTGACAAATCAATCAATAAATAAATAAAATGAGGGACGAAAAAATTGACCCCAGGAGACTGCTCAGCACCTTGTAAAATTAATTAAGGTTTGAGCCCCTGGCTCCCCACCTGAGGGGGATCGCTTCACAAGTGGTAAAGCAGGTGTCTTTCTCTCCCTCTCTCTATGTCTTCCCCTCCTCTCTCGATTTCTCTCTGTCCTATCCAACAACAACGACATCAGTGAGGACAGTGATAATGACCACGGCAACGATAAAACAACCAGGGCAACCAAAGGGGAAAAAGAAAAGTTAATTAACTGAGGGCCAGGTGGCAGCGCAGCAAGTTAATGCACATGGCACGAGGCACCAGGAATTGGCAAGGATCCTGGTTCCAGCCTCCTGTCTCCCCACCTGCAGGGGGGGGGGTCACTTCACAGGCAGTGAATCAGGTCTGCAGGTATCTTTCTCTCCCCCTCCCTGTCGTCCCCGCCTATCTCGATTTCTCTCTGTCCTATCCAACAACAACAGAAATGACAACAATAACAATAATAACAACAAGGGCAACAAAATGGGGAAAATGGCCTCCAGGAGCAGTGGATTTGTAGTGCAGGCACCAAGCCCCAGCAATAACCCTGGAGGCAATATTATTATTATTATTATTATTAAAGTGTATTGGAAAGAGTCTGAGAGTATCATGATTATTTTTTTAACTCCCTTTCTTCACACTCCACCATCACCATATATCCCAGGATGTAAGCTCCAGGAGGGTTGGGGACTTAGTTTTATTCACAAGTATCTAGAGCACTGCCCAGTACTGAATAACAAACACTTCATGAGTAAACAAACTGGCCATGTGATTGCACACTGAAGACCTAACTGTTCATAAAGGATTACTGTTTGGAATGTAAGGGTAAATTATTTTATCCATAGGATAAGAATAATTTAAATTATAAAATATATAGAAGATTTCTTGAAGATTTTCCCCTGCAGGTGGGGACCAGATGTGATTTGATCAAAACAAACTTAGGTATAACTGCTGACTTTTTTTTAAAATCTTTATTTATTGGATAGAGACAGCCAAAAACTGAGCTGAAAGGGGTGATAGAGAAAGAGAGAGAAAAAAAAACTATATATGCAGTCCTGCTTCACCACTCACAAAGCTTTCCCCCTGCAGGTGGGGAGCAGGGGCTTGAACCTGGGTCCTTATGCACTGTAACATATGTGCTCAACCAGATGCTCCACCACCCAGTCCCCCCCCTTTTTTTGGTGATATCAATAGCATACAAATGTTAAGTCTAGGCCTGCTCTGCTCTTCCTCTTATAACTTCAACATCCTAGCTACCTGGTAATACTTTATTTATTTATTTATTTATTTATTTATTTATTTATTTATTTATTGTGTGTGTGTGTGTGTGTGTATGATGCTGGAGAGTGAACCCAGGACCTGGCACATAAATGATACAAATTCTAAAGTTCAATTTCCATACCATTATCAATCATTTAAGGAAAAAACCTGCCAAGTGTGAGCTGAGAGTAAAACTGATAAGACTTTGGTGGCAATAGGCGGCAATTTCCTCCACCCCTGGTATCTTCTTGCATCCAATGGTTTATATATATGTGGTGAAGGGAATTCCTCCAGATGTCCAGCTGCTGTGGGAGATCAAATATCAACAGTGAGATACTGATGAACTGAAGCCACTGCCAGAGAGTTATACAGTGTCTAACCAGACTTAGATGTCAGTAGAGCTGCTCAGGGGGTCATGCAGATGAGCCAGTGAAATGAGGTATCCACTGAAATTTATTTTATAATAAGTTGTGATAGATAGCAACATTTTTATATGGTTTAAGGAACTTGGCTATAAGAAAATAAACTCAAATATGTAAGTTCTCCAAAATACTATTCCTTAAAGTGAGAATCCAATTTAGACACACCCAGATAATCTGTTGGATTTTAGGGAGGAAATGCTAACATTTATAGTTACATCTAACTCACCTTTTAATTACCTATATATTTATTACTTTATTATTGTTTTTTAAAGAGTGCTGAAGAGTGAATTCAGGTACTCACATCTGCATGATATCACTGAGCAGCTTCTTGCACCCAAATTTTTTTTCATCTTTTTATTTAGAGAGAGACTCAGAGAGAAGAGAAACAGCCCAATATCACTCCACTATTTATGAAGCTCCTCTGGGACCAGGGCTTGAACCCAGGGACTAGTACATAGTAAAGCTCACATTCTAACAGGTGAGATACTTCTCAGCCCTCTACTACTTTATTTTGTATGTTGTATATTGGTATGTGGGACAGCACCATGGAAGCTCCATGAACAGTGGAACAGTTCTGGGGTCTCTCTCTGGACCTCTCTCTCTTTCCTCTCTTTCTAAAATAATGAGATAGCAATGCTTACTATATCATATATATGCACACACTATATATAAATATATTAAACAATATATTTAAATGTATGTATTAAATATATATTTTAATTGATTTAATAATGATAGACAAGACTGTAGGATAAGAGGGGTACAATTCCATACAATTCCCACCACCAGAGTTCCATATCCCCTCCCCCCCATTGGAAGCTTTCCTATTCTTTTTTTTTCTAAATTTTTGAAGTTTTTTCATCTACATTTTATGTTTTTAATTAATTAATTAATTTATTCCATTTGTTGCCCTTGTTTTATTGTTGTTATTGATGTTATCTTTGTAGGACAGGACAGAGAGAAATGGAGAGAGGAGGGGAAGACAGAGAGGGGGAAAGAAAGACACCTGCAGACCTGCTTCACCCCTGTGAAGCGACTCCCCTGCAGGTGGGGAGCCGGGGGCTCGAACCAGGATCCTTAGGCCGGTCCTTGCACTTTGCACAACCTGTGCTTAACCCGCTGTGCTACCGCCCGACTCCCTACATTTTATTTGTTGGGTAGAGACAGACAGAAATTGAGAGGGGTGGGGGAGAAAGAGAGAGACAGAAAGACAACTGCTGGTCTGTTTCACCACTTGTGAAGCTTTTCCCCTGCAGGAAGGGCCTGGGGATTCAAATCTGGGTCCTTGCACATTGTAACATGTGTTTTAAGTCAGGAGAGCTACAACCCAGTCCTGGAAGCTTTCCTATTCTTTATCCCTCTGGGAGTCTGGACCCAGAATCATTATGGGGGTGCAGAAAGGGGGGAAGGTCTGACTTCTGTAATTGCTTCTACACTGAACAGTTCAATTAGCAAGTCAATCCACACTCCCAGCCTGTTTCTATCTTTCCCTAGTAGGGTTCTGGAGAGGTGGGGTTGCAGGACACATTGGAGAGATAATATGCCCAGGGACATCAGCCTGGTGTCATGGTAGTATCTGCAATTTGGTGGTTGAAAAGCATTAAGATATAAAGCAGAACAAATTGTCGAATAATCAGAAACCTAAAGGTAAGAGTATAGCAGATAAGATTTGGAGTCTTCATTTTAGATAAAGCTAGTAGGTCTATTTCAGGTAAGGGGCCCATGACTTTATTTTTTAAATTTTCTTTATTGGGAGGATTAATGGTTTGCAGTCAACAGTAAAATACAGTAGTTTGTACATGTGTAGCATTTCTGTTTCCCACATGACAATTCAACCCCCTCTAAGTCCTTCTCTGCTATCATATTCTAGGACCTGAACCCTCCCCCTGTGGGAAAGCTTGTGAAAGCTTGATAGAGCTTAGGGGAACTCTCCCATCCTTGGATGGAGGTCTGGAAAGACACCCCACTTGTTGGCCTCTCCCGTATAGGGATGAGCTAAGAGGGAAAAGTCTTCCGTGATTGAGTTTCCCTTTGTTAGTCTCTCAAGCCCACAGAAAGCCTACAAGCCTCTCACACTTAGTTCCCCCTGATAGCAGGCCAAATGGCTGCCTGCTTGAGGATTCACTCAAAGTTCACTATAGTCATTCAAAGTTCACACATTCTCTATTAGCTTCACCTTTTGATCATATAGGAGAACATACACTGTTATACACCTCTGCCAGTACCCGGTAATGAGACCCCATATTCTATTTCCTTGTGCTCCTTGATATCTGTGATTTACATCAAGCTTTGTTTTTCTTCTTCTCTACCTCACCTTACTGGTTTAACCCCTGTTCTTTTCTCAAATTCCTTTGGATAATTAACTTGCCTGCATCATGGAAACTAATTGTCTTGACCTTTATGTATCTCATCAATTCTTATCATACCAACCCCCTACCATGGGGACAAGCTGACCTTTAAGAAACCTGTAATTTCTGACATATGTGAAAAATGTTCTTTGTTTAACTCAGTATAAAAGCCTTTACCCATCTCCAAATAAACGGATGTTCATACTAGAATATCTCCTGATGCCTCTTTCTATTTCACACAGTCACTAGAGCTGGTGAGGGAGGGTTGGAGGCTAACCCCCCCCCCCAGTTGGAGCCACTCCATGTGAGCGCCAGCATCCCCCAACCCCAGAGTCTTTTACTTTGGTGTAATACACCACACCCATCCAAGTCCTACATTTTTTCCCTATTTTTCAGCTTCTTTCTTTCTTTATTATTATGATTGATTTAATACTGATTGACAAGCTTGTGGGCTAAGTGGGGCATGATTCACAAAACTTCTACCACCAGCTATATACCCTCCCCTCCACTGGAAGCTTCCCTATTCCTTATCTTTCTGGGAATATGGACCAAACATCTTTATGGGGAGCAGAAGGTAGAAAGTCTGGCTTCTGTAATTGCTTCTCCACTGAAAATGGATGTTGACAGGTAGATCCATACCCCTAGCCTGTTTTTCCCTAGTGGGGTAGGGCTCCAGGGAGGTGGGGTAACAGGACACATTGGTAAGGTTGTCTGACATCACAGTAGCATCTGAAGTTTGGTGGCTGAAAAGCATTAAGAAAGAGAGTTGGAGAGGAGCTGGTGGTGGCACACCTGGTTAGCAGACACACTATAGTGCGCAAGGATCCAGGTTCAAGCCCCTGGTCCCCACCTGCAGGAGACAGCTTCACAAGTGGTGAAGTAGTGCTGCAAGTGTCTCTCTGTCTCTCTCCCTCTCTATCACTGTCTTTCCTCTCGATTTCTGGCTTTCTCTATCCAATAAATAAATAAAGATAATAAGTTTTTTGTTTTTTAAAGAGAGATTTGGAGTCTCCATTTTGTAAAATGCTAGGATGCTGTGCAGATGTCCCCTCAGGCTAGTGCCAGTTCCCGCAAGAGTTGGGACAATCTCGGAGCGCCTGTTCTGCCATGTTGTCCCCTCAGGCTAATGCCAGTTCCTGCAAGAGTTAATACGATATTCTCGAAGTGCCCTTCCCAACCAATCCTGTCCTGGCTCGTCACTCCCGGTTTTTGCCCTATAAAGCCCTTCTTCTTCCGCCCCTCACTCTCTTGCCCACTTTTCACTTCGGTGATTAGACGCAGGAAAGGTTGCTGTGTGAGGTGGCCATTTTGGCTAGCTCCACATGGCCCGAACCACTGCGCTCTCATCCAACTCTGAGGTGCCCACGAGAATAAAGAATTGTGTTCCCTCTCCTCTCTGGATCTCCTCTCTCTCTCTCCTCTGTGGCACAGCACAACACTAGGAAGTCTATTTTAGGTAAATTCCAAGGGCCCCCATGACTTCACTAATTTTTGCCTGGGATGAACAGCTAACATGCATTGTAGGTTAAAATTATTGTCTGGGAAGATGATGTCAGAGTTGGAAATAGGACCAGAAAACTGCATCAGGGCAGAGAGTAGCTCCCAAATATGGGAAAAGCATATAAATGTCATTAACTGTAAACCCCATCAATCTGACCTAGGGCTCATGTCTATTCATAGTCAGCACAGCAGCCTGTGTAACCTCTGCATCCCTGTTGGGCTGATGTTGCTTTCCGTGATCATTCTAGTGCAGTTAGGAACATTCTAGGCTGCACTCATTTTTGGACCAGTTTTCCTCGAGTGGCAGAGTATGTTGACACAGTTGGGCAGTCCCTACCATTGTTGTTCCACATTAAGGGCAGTGTGTTGTAGAGACCCACAAGAGGGTTGGCTTATGATGCTATTCCTGATGGAGATGACCAGTGATGGTGGAGGGATCTGTTAGAGGTCTAGACCCATCATATTTATGTGGGAATCCTAGGATTCCCTGACCAGTGACCCAATGAGGTGTCCTGTTAGTGACCAAAATGGCCACCATTAAAGTGTGCCAGTCTCTTGCCCTTATCCAGCTTTTGTAGTCCGTGCTTTATCTGATATGGTTGGACTTAAGAGTGATTGAAGCGGGGTCAGGTGGAAGCACAGCAGGTTAAGCTCACATGGTGCAAAGCACAAGGACTGGCATAAGGATCCCGGTTAAAGCCCCTGACTCCCCACCTGCCGGGGAGTCACTTCACAGGCGGTGAGGCAGGTCTGCAGTTGTCTATCTTTCTCTCCCCTTCTCTGTCTTCCCCTCCTCTCTCCATTTCTCTCTGTCCTATCCAACAATGAACGACATCAACAACAACAATAATAACCACAACAAGGCTACAATAACAAGGGCAACAAAAGGGGGGGGTAAATGGCCTTCAGGAGCAGTGGATTCATGGTGCAGGCACTGAGCCCCAGCAATAATCCTGGAGGCAAAAAAAAAAAAAAAAAAGGAGTGATTGAGAGAAGTGAAATAGGAAGTAGGTGAGGAGAGTAGGTATAAGTAGAAACTATTTGATTTAGTACTTTATGTTGTCTTTTTTAGGTCCTTCTACTTGTTTGCTGCACTTATTGAGGCACTGAAAACTATTGTGCACTTTTACTTTAAGGTATATTATATATATTTAAGGCAGAGAATTAGTAACAAAAGAAACAGTAAGGTTGAGAATTTCCTTTGTTTTGTGTGCTTGATTTTTTTTTGTATGACCACATGTTCATAGCTGTCATTTTTATTGCAGATGTATAATATGAATACCTGTTTATGTTTACTTTGTATGATGAATTAGACACTTTAAGGATGGGCAAGGTCCTCCTAACTACCAGCATATGCTGATGCCTGGAAATGCTTGAGAAGCATAATTTTATTTTATGATTCTGTTATCTGTTAATAGCTCTTGCGAGAGTAACTTTTGAGCTGACATAAATCTTATTTATGTACAGATAGTTTCAGTAGCAGATTTGGAGAGTAGGCAAGGAAAGAAAGTGAAGGTCATAGGTAACTTAGGAAGAAGGGAGTCTCTCAAGGAGTTGTGATAAACAAATGTCTGCCTACCTACTTGAAGGAGAGGCTATTTTACAGATCTGTTAGTGATATGTTCCTCAAACTGAACTGTTTCCTTCTATTATTTTCACTAACTGGTGCTTTCTTACATGAAAAAAAAATCATATGGGGATCACATTTTTTTTTTACTTATTTATAAAATGGAAATATCATCAAGACTCTAGGATAAAAGGGGTACATTTCCACACAATGCCCACCCCCAGAGCTCCATATCCAGTCCCCTCCCTTGATATCTTCCCTATTCTTTATCTCTCTGGAGCATGGACCCAGGATCATTGTAGGTGCAGAAGGTAGAAGGTCTGGCTTCTGTAAGGGCTTACATTTTTTAAGATATGTATTTGCAAGGTCAAGACAAACAGCTCTCAAATAACCATATCTTTCAATTCTCACTGGATACAATCACTCCAATCTAGTTCAGCAACAAAGCCTGTGCCAGGTTCGGGAAGCCTAATGAAAGAACACAGACAAATAAACAAATACATAAAGAATGTTTGATAAATATGTCTCAACATGGGAACCACTAAGGACCTCTTTTGGAGTAAAACTCTAATAAACAAAGCATAGAAGAAATAGAACTACAAACAATTAACACATTGTTTGCTATAATTTATCCATCCAAACATAACAAGTTAATTCAAACTTATGATTGAATATACAGACATTTTAGCACAAAGACTGAATGACAAATTTTGATCAGAAAGAAAAATATATACTGTAAAAATAATATTATAAAGATAATTTTGAGTGGGAGAAAACCTCTAAGATTTACTGTCATAAATTAATAGGAAGGTAAAATTCATAGTTAAATGCCCATATGGTGCTAAATTTAGCAGCTGAGCTGTGCAATAACATTGAAATGCTGAATAAAAAGAAAACCCAAAAGGATTTTTGCAAAGCTATGTAAAGAACTTAGAATTGACATTAGAAATAAAATTAATTTGGCTGGCATAGGCAAATACATTAGTTAATACTAACTGAAAATATACTTCAAGATAAAAGTAAGCTGACTTTTATTTATTTCTCTTTTTACAGTTAGGTTTCTACATAAGCCAAATACACCAGATGATTGTGAAATTTCCACATTAACTTGCATGTTTAAGCATAGTATTTAGTACATTAGAAATGAGAACAAAATGAAATGCAGCCATTAAAGTGAAAGGGACTATATCTCAGTTAAAAAAAAAGAACCAACTATTACAAATTGAAGAATTAGTGCTCTATGTCAATAAAAACAAATTTAAACTTATGCCATAACTATATACTGATAATTCTTTTTTTTTTTTTTCTTTTATACCAGAGCACTGCTCAGCTCTAGCTTATGGCGGTGTGGGGGATTGAACCTGGGACTTGAGAGCCTCAGGCATGAAAGTCTCTTTGCATAACCATTATGCTATACCCCCACCCTATACTGATAATTCTATAACACATCTAACTTGATTGCTAATTTTTTCCCATTGTACCCCTAGTTAAAGTGATATGACTAAATTGATTAAATGTTTGGCTCTTTTTGGACATTAACTTAAAATTTATTGCCAAATTCACAAACAGTATATGTAAATTTTGGCACAGTGATATCCTTTTTTTTTTTTTTGCCTCCAGGGTTATTGCTGGGGCTCAGTGCCAGCACTATGAATCCACTACTCCTGGAAGCCTTTTTTTTTTCCATTTTACTGGACAAGACAGAGAGAAATTGAAGGGGAAGGGAAGATAGAGAGGGAGAGAGAACGAGAGACACATGTAGATCTGTGTTATCACTTGTAGGAGCAGGTGGGGAGCTAGGGGCTCGACCCTGGATTCTTGAGTGGGTCCTTGCACTTTGTACTATGTGTGCTTAACTGGGTGTGCCACTGCCTTGTCTCTTAATGATATCTAAATGTGATTCTGATTCCTAAAATAACAGCAAGCTGTGGACCAAAAAATACTTGATTTTAAAAATATAGTCACAAAAATTGGGATTACTAATGATGTTTCACACATATAAGAAGTCTCAAGCAATGGATTTTTTAAAGTATTTATTTATTTTTACCACCAGGGCACTGCAACTTTGTGCTTGCAGCATTCTACCACTCCCTAGCAGACTTTTAAAAAAATATTTATTTATTCTCTTTTGTTGCCCTTGTTGTTTTATTGTTGTAGTTATTATTGTTGTTGTTGTTAATGATGTCGTCATTGTTGGATAGGACAGAGAGAAATGGAGAGAGGAGGGGAAGATAGAGAGGGAGAGAGAAAGATAGACACCTGCAGACCTGCTTCACCGCCTGTGAAGTGACTCCCCTGCAGGTGGGGAGCAGGGATCTAACAGGGATCCTTATGCTAGTCCTTGTGCTTTGTGCCACATGCGCTTAACCCGCTGTGCTATTGCCTGACTCCCTCTTTTTAAAAAATAAATAAATAAATAAATAAATAAATAAACACTGAAGGGTAGAGAGACATCACAGCACTGCTCCACTGCTCATAAAGTTTCCTCACTGCATGATACTCCTATGTGATGGCCAGTGGCTAAAAGCCAGGACCTTGTGCATGTTAAGATGTGTGCTGGGGGTCGGGCGGTGGCGCAGTGAGTTAAGCGCATGTGGCGCAAAGCGCAGGGACTGGCGTAAGGATCCCGATTCGAGCCCTCCGCTCTCCACCTGCAGGAGAGTCCCTTCACAGGCGGTGAAGCAGGTCTGCAGGTGTCTACCTTTCTCTCCCCCTCTCTGTCTTCCCCTCCTCTCTCCATTTCTCTCTGTCCTATCCAACTACGAAAAACATCAACAATGGCAATAATAATAACCACAACGAGGCTACAACAACAAGGGCAACAGAAAGGGGGAAAAATGGCCTCCAGGAGCGATGGATTCATGGTGCAGGTGAGCCCAGCAATAACCCTGGAGGAAAAAAAAAAAAAAGATGTGTGCTCTACTATATTAGCTAACTCATTCATTTCTTTTTGTGAAAACAATCAAGAGAAAGACAAGAGCTCTGTGCCAAAATTTACATATTCTCAAAAATGACAAGTACTACTAACAAAATAATACTAAAATGTAAAAATAAGCTATTAACTTGTTATGTGCATATACTGTCAGTGAATTTGGCAATAAATTTTAAGTTAATGTCCAAAAAGAGCCAAACATTTAATCAATTTAGTCATATCACTTTAACTAGGGTACAATGGGAAAAAATTAGCAATCAAGTTAGATGTGTTATAGAATTATCAATATATAGTTATGGCATAAGTTTAAATTTGTTTTTATTGACATAGAGCACTAATTGCTCCATTTCTAGTAGTTGGTTCTATTTTTTAACCAAGATATAGTCCCTGGCGATTGAACCTGGGGTTTTAGTTCTCCTGCAACTTTTTTTCAAGCTGGAGTCTTACATAAGTGCAATTCCACTGCTTTAGGTTGTTTGTTTTCCTCTCTGCCCCTCCCTCCCTTGCTTCCTTCCTTTCTCTCTCTCTCTCTCTCTCTCTCTCTCTCTCTCTCACCTCTATGGCTATCTTTGGGTCTCTATGCCAGCACTACAAAGCCACAGCTCCTCTGACCCACAGCTCCTGGAAGCCATATTTCCTTTTTTACCCCCTCCATTTTATTTTATAGAACAGAGAAGTTGAAAGGATAGAGGGAGATAGAGAGGTAGAAAGAAACACAGACACCTGTAGACTAAACCACTTGGAAAGCATCCCAGCTCTTGGTGGGGGGCAATCTCCTTGACTGGATCTTTGCACATAGTAGTATGCGTGCTTATATGTGCTTAACCAAGTGTGCTATGACCTGGCTCCACCCTCCTCTCTCTCTCTCTCTCTCTTTCCCTTTATTCCTTTCTTCCTTTTGTATTTCTTCTTTCCTTCCCCTTTCCCCTCTTTCCCTCCTCACACTCTTCCCCCTCCCTCCTCCTTCTACCAAAGCTCTGTTTGATTCTGGTTTATGGAGGTACTTTATTGAACCTGAGACCCTGTAACTTCAGCCATGAAAGTCTTTTGTAGAATCATTATTCTCTCTCCCCAACCCTGAATTTTCATTTTGTTAAAAGTACCATAAAAAAAGCTTTTGGCCTTGAGTATGAAGAATTAAAATAGTACATTGTTGGATAGTATGCCAGCTCCCCCTGGCTTCTGCTTAACCATATGCCTATATAGGGATAGATTTAATCCCATTCAAAGCTTTGGTCTATTTACATAAATCACTTTTACATTTACATAAAGCACTCCAGGGCATTGGTGGTTCAGTGATAGGATTCTCTCCTGCTCTGCCCTCTCCTTGTCACACTCTGATTTTCACCAGTCACTTTTCTCTCCACCCTCTCTATGTCACATCTTGTTTCCACCCTACTTGGCAAGTATATATAAAGACAACATTGTGAGTTTTGGGGTACTTGAGTTTAGCTTAGCTTGTCTTAGATTGTGCTGCGTCCTGCATGAATAAAGAGATACTGCCTACAGCTCAACCATGAGTCCCTGGCCGTCTGTTACCCGCCTGTGAAGCCAGCCCGGCAAAAACAACCTAGCCCGGCAAAAACAACCTAGCCCAGCGAAAACAACAGTACATTGTTGTCATCTTTACACTATTCAAAAAGCAATTCAGGGACTAGGAAATAGACCATCTGGGAGAGTACACACTTGACTATGCACAATGATCCAGGCTCAAGGCCTGAACACCTCATGAAAGCACCATTAATAACAGATGCTGTGGTATCTCTCCTTCTATCTCTGCCTATCCTTCCTCTGTTGTCTCTCTTCTGTCTCTTTCCATTTTAAATTTAGTAACTGAAAAAAAGTTGTCCAGCTGTAGTGGAAATACACAGATTGGAGACCTAGTGTACACACACACCCTCCCCCCCGCAATAACTGAAAAGCTAGTCCATTTTTGGAGAATTTTCTCGAGTGAAGACATTGACTGCCATAGTGAAATATAAGTAATATATATATTACATATATATATATAATATATATATATTGCATAATGTTGTTACCATCTTGGTCATTTAGTCTAGGTAACAAAGGCTCTAGTCTTATCATTTTAATATTATTATATTTATATGTTTATTAGATTTCTGATCTTTGAATATATCTGGTCTCTTTAAATTTATGTTTTAGATATATTTATTTATTATTGGGTATAGACTGAGAGGAGAGGGAGAGATAAAAAGAGAAAGAGATATAAAAGCACCTGTACCTCTGCTTCACCACTTATGCAATTTTCCCCCTGCAGGAGTTTGAACCTGGGTCTTTATACACTGTAATGTGTGTGCTTAACCAGGTGCACCATCACTGGTCCCGATATATCTGGTCTCTCAGTCTTGTTTTGTTTTGTAGATCTCATTCATCTCCCTCTGTTCCATCTTATGATAAAATTTCACAGTATAAAATAGAAGGCTCTGCTTTTCCCAGAAAGAATTTTGCATTGAACACGAAACCATCTGGAGTAGGCTTTTAAAGTGAAATTGGACTAGTTTGCCTTCAGATTACAGGGCTCTTGTTCTATTTTTTTTCTTGGTATCAGAATTATTCTACATATCAATGAAACTAATCTTACTAAAAGTGATTTTAAGCTGTAAGATTTCAGTAGTAGAGAGCACGCCCAAGGCCCTGAATTCTATGCTCAGCATAGAATAACTTGAAGAAATATAATGAGCACTGAAAACTCACATCATAAAAGCCTGAGGGGTATGCTTGTCTCTTTTTCCCTGACATGCACACACACTAAAAATAAACTTTAAATTATCTCTACTTTTAAAATAAATCATGGATGCTAAGAACTCTCACTAACTGTAGACATGTTTGCAAAAGATTTCACATGGAGATTAAGATATTTTATGAGGGCACAAAAGATAAATGCAATTATAAGAGAGAGAGAGGCAGGGGGGATAATAGGCCTGGACCTTGTATGCACAATTCCATCACTCCCAGGTCAACTTTTTTTCCATTTCAGATAAAGGGGGGGGGCAGAATTGCCCCACCATCATTGGGCCCTAAGTCCTCCTATGTGGTACAGTGGGAATTCTACCAGGTAAAATAGATCCTAGCCCCTCTTCTGTATAAATTTCTAAACTGTCATCATGAATTTTTCATGTTAAGGTATATATTTAAATAAATTATAGGAACACAATATTATTCTTCCTCTTTCTTTTTTTCCTAATATTTATTTTCCCTTTTGTTGCCCTTGTTGTTTTTTATTGTTGTTGTAGTTATTGTTGTTATTTATGTCGTTGTTAGTTAGATAGGATAGAGAGAAATGGAGAGTGGAGGGGAAGACAGAGAGGGAGAGAGAAAGATAGACACCTGCAGACCTGCTTCACCGCCTGTAAAGCTACTCTCCTGCAGGTGGGGAGCCGGGGGCTAGAACTGGGATCTTTGAGCCAGTCCTTGTGCTTTGCGCCACATGCGCTTAACCCACGGCGCTACTGCCCGACTCCCCATTCTTCCTTTTTCTTTTGACTACTATGGTTATTGCTGGGGCTCAGTATTCCATATCATATCTTTTTTTTTCTTTTTTGATATAAATTGATAAAGATGGGGAAAGAGAAGGAGAGAGAAAGAAAGATTCCAGCAGGACTGCTCCATGTCTCATGGGGCTTCTGCCTGCAGTTGGGGACAGGGCTTTGAACCTCACCCCTCATGCATGATAATGTGTGCAAGTGCCAAATGAACTAGATATCACTTTGGCCCTTGCACTGTTAGGGATCAAACTTAGGACCTCTTGCCTGAGAGTCTAGCACTTTGTCCACTATGCCACACAACACATTATTTTTTTTCTTTTAATTTTTTATTTATAAAAAGGAAACATTGACTAAACCATAGGATAAGAGGGATATAACTCCACACAACCCCCACCACCAGAACTCTGTATCCCATCCCCTCCCCTGATAGTTTTCCTATTCTTTATCCCTCTGGGAGTATAGACCCAAGGTCATTGTGGGATGCAGAAGGTGGAAGGTCTGGCTTCTGTAATTGCTTCCCCACTGAATATGGGCATTGACAGGTCAATCCATACTCCCAGCCTGTCTTTCTCTTTCCCTAGTGGGGAAGGGCTCTGGGGAAGCTGAGCTCCAGGACACATTGGTGGGGTTGTCTATACAGGGAAGTCTGGTTGGCCTCATAGTAGCATCTGGAACCTGGTGGTTGACAAGAGAGTTAACATATAAAGCCAAACAAATTGTTGACCAATCATGGACCTAAGGGCTGTCATAGTGCAGATGAAGAGTTGGGGGTTCCTTCGTTTTATAGATAGCTAGTAGGCATATTTTAGTTAAGGGCCTGTGGCTATACTAGTTTTTTTTTTTTTTTTGCCCTTGAGCCTGAAATCTGATATGCCAGTGGATCCAAGTTATTGTCTGGGGAGATGATGTCATGGCTGGAAAAAGGACCAGAAAGTTGGATCAAGAAAGAGAGTAGCTCCCTAATATGGGAAAGGGGTATAAATATTGTTGACTGTAAACCCCATTGATTTGATGTGATCTGGGACCTATATTCAGCTTAGGAGCCTGTGTGACCTCAGCATCCCTCTCAATCTGAGCTCACATTCTGTGGTCATGAGTAGGAACATTCTAAGCTGCTCTAATATCGACCCATCTTCCTCAGGTGTAGCATAGAGTATGTTGTTCAGCCTCCCTTCGGAGGACAGAACATTCTCTTCCATTGTTGATCCAAGTTGAGGGCAAGGTCCTATGGGGGCCCACAAAGGGGTCTATTTTGTTGCTCCTGATAGGAATGATGGGTAACAATAGAGAGAGGGATTTATTCGAGGTCTAGGCCAATCAAGTCTGTTTGGGAATCTTAGGACTCCCCAACACATTATTCTTATATATGTATTATTGCTTCCCAAAAGGTGTCATAGCAGATAGAGCATTGAACTTTCAGGTATGAAGTGCTAAATTCAATCCCAGTGTCACATATGCCAGGGTGATGCTCTGGTTCTCTCTCTCTCTCCTCTCTCTCTCTCCCTCTCTGTCTCTCTCATTAATAAACATACAAATATGTCTTCACATATGCAGTACCACATCTTGAGGATATTGTTCCTAAGTCTTTTGCTACCAAAATAATCTTTTCAACAACATATGGATTTCTGCAACTCTATAGTTTAAACTCTATGAGAAAGTATTTTTTTAGTACTTTTAATTAGAGATAAAGAGGGGAGGAGAGAAAGTGAACTAGATATCATTTTGGCACTTGCACTGTCAGGGATCAAACTTAGGACCTCATGCTTGAGAGTCTAACACTGTCCACTATGCCACACAACACATTATTATAATTTAATTATAGAATTAGAAATAACAAATTCTTTTTCAAGCCTGTTTTTCTGTTTCCTGGTTCTCAAGACTAAATTGGTTGTATATGAGCAAATTTATTTCTAGTTAAGTCACTAGATAAGGATAACTAGTTACTTAGTATGCTACATACAAATATAGGATATTTACTGATTCATATATACAACCAATGAACAATTGCTAGATTTTAAACAAAAAAAAAATCAGAGCAATTATTTCTTGCATTTAAATCTCAGCTGAACTTAAAAAGTTATTGATAAAAGTTAATGAAATATGAAACTAAATGCTGTAACAATCAAATAGAAGACTTTAAAAATTATACAATTTCATAGCCGAAAGGTGACACAGTGATGGAATTCTTAACTTGGTATCATGAGGGCCCGTTTGATCCCTGGCATCACATAGGCCAGAGTGCTGCTCTGTTTCTCTTTCTATGTCTGGCTCTGGCAGTCTCTATCTCTGTCTCTCTCTCATGAAGTAAATAAAATTTTCTTTAAGCTATACAATTCTTATTCAATCTAGACCTTTTTAATAAAATACAGGTATCAATTAAAAAGTCTAGTAGGATACTGTTTCTGTGATAGATCCTATGATTTATTAGTCACATTATTCCCTCTATTAAACCCACAAGTATTTATATCTCTTGAAATAGACTTCAAGATATCTCATCACAAACCTTTACTCTTACTCCTAAATTAATGTCAAATATAGCATTCTGATAACATGTAATATTTGGAATGTCTTTCATGTATTTTTTTTCTCCTTTTATACAACATTCAATAAATATCAAGCATGTAGCATGCATTAAACATAGTAGTATTTCTACTATGAGGAAAAATATATCAAATTACTCAATATGCAAGTTTTGGTGTACTAACAGGGAGGAAAGACATTGATTAAACCTTTTTGTGCTAAGTATTTTTTAAATTTTTATTTATTTAATTTAATTTTTTGCTTTTTATTTTTTTATTTATAAAAAGGAAACATTGACTAAACCATAGGATAAGAGGGGTACAACTTCACACAGTTCCCACCACCAGAACTCTATATCTCATCCCCTCCCCTGATAGCTTTCCTATTCTTTAACCCTCTGGGAATATGGACTCAAGGTCATTGTGGGATGCAGAAGGTGGAAGGTCTGGCTTCTGTAATTGCTTCCCCACTGAATATGGGCATTGACAAGTCCATCCATACTCCCAGCATATCTCTCTCTTTCCCTAGTGGGGAAGGGCTCTGAGGAATCAGAGCTCCAGGACACATTGGTGGGGTTGTCTGTCCAAGGAAGTCTGGTTGGCATCATACTAGCATCTGGAACCTGGTGGTTGAAAAGAGAGTTAAAATACAAAGTCAAACAGATTGTTGACCAATCATAGACCTAAAGAGTTGGTGGGAGGGGCTCTCTGTTTTGTAGATAGCTAGTAGGCATATTTTAGTTATATTCCAAAGGGCCTGTGGCTATACTATTTTTTTTGGCTGAGCCTGATATCTGATATGCAGGTGGATCCTTATATGTAGGTGGTTATTGTCTGGGGAGATGATGTCACGGCTGGAAGAAGGACCAGAAAGCTGGATCAGGGAAGACAATAGCTCCTATATAAGGAAAGGTGCCAGTCCCTGTTCAGGGCGCCATTTGCCAGGCTAGCTTCGTGGGCAGGAGACAGACGACCAGGGACTCATGGCTGAGCTGGGAAGCAGTATCTCATTTATTAATCAGATACGTCGCCTTTTATGCATCTCTTCACTGGAAGTAACAAGGGAAAGGAAATGACTAGGAGAGGGAGCAGAGCAAAAAAAGAGCATGAACAGAACATAGAAAGCTTCCATATAACCAGTGGGGATTAAACCAATACCCTGCAGGCAGGGCGGGACTCAGGTAAAACAGTGATTATTTGAATAGACCACATCATAAGTAATACAAGCGAACCTAATGTGATGATCAAAACAGAAGGTCTTATAAGCAGAATTTAGAAGCATACTACCATTTCCCCCTTTCTTTTTAACTAATGACCATAGTATCAGGAGTGTGGGGTGAATAGAAACCTATATTGTACAGGCATTTTCAAAAGAACTGGCAGAAGACATGGAGGAACAAGTAAGAGAGCAACAAGAACCAGTGTGATGCCAAGGGGAGGCCTGAGGGGGTGTTTCCTGCCTCAAAGGGCAAGGCCTATCAGACAAAAGGGCATTTCTTACCTCTGGGGGCATCTCTTTCCTCTGGGGGAGTTTCATGCCTCAAAGGGCGTTCCTACCCCTGTGGGAAGAGCCTGCAGATGAGGGGACGTTACCTATAGAGTCCCAAGGCTTTGGCTGCAAAGTCCATGGACTGTTGCAGTCAGTCTTTGAGAAACCCAGCAGTGTAAAGGGAAACTGCTGTAAAGTTGTGTAAAGTGTCCAAGAGGTGTACCAGTAAGTCCGATAGAAGTGTCAGTCCAAAGGAGATGACCACGGAAGAAATGCCAGGGGATGAAACGCTGCACGTCTGTCTCGATGGGGAAGGTCAACCACTGTAATTCCACTTTTCTGTAGAGAGTGAGCTTTGCAGTCTGTTTACATAACCATTATGCTATCTACCCTGGCTCTTACTGCTCTCCTACTTATCCCTTCCTGTTTTGTTATAGCATTCAGGTTTATGCCCAAAAGGTTTCTACTCACCCCTACACTACTATTCCTCTGGAGTCTTTTACAGACATTGAACCATCTTAATGTGATGAGTAGATAGAAAGATAAAAAAGATGTAGAAATATTGTGAGGATATGGTGGAGCCTGGCAGAGCTTAACCTATGAGATGAGTCCCTCCAGGTAAGTCTCTACAGAGGGTTGAGCACAGGGGCGACACATAAATCTCACAAGGTTAATGGCCATGTAAGTCTTCCCTCCCCCACAAAAACATCCTACATCTTCCCACCTGAGCATGGTATTCCTTAAAAAACATTTAAGCCTGCTCCACTCTAAATTTCCTATACTGTGGCCATTAGGTAAAAAGAAAGGGGGAGATGCTGTGCAGATGTCCCCTCAGGCTAATGCCAGATCCCGAGAGAGTTAATACAATATTCTCAAAGTGCCCTTCCCAACCAATCCTGTCCTGGCTCATCACTCCTGGTTTTTGCCCTATAAAGACCTTCTTCTTCCACCCCTCTCCCACTTGCCCGCTTTTCACTTCAGTGATTAGACGCAGGGAAGGTTGCTGTGTGAGGCGGCCATTTTGGCTAGCTCCACGTGGCCCGAACCACTGCGCTCTCACCCAGCTCAGAGGTGCCCGCATGAATAAAGAATTGTGATCCCTCTCCGCTCCGGATCTCCTCTCTCTCTCCTCCATGTCACAGCATGACAGAAAGGTATATAAATATTGTTGATTGCAAACCCCATCGATTTGATGTGATCTGTTCTGGGGCCCATATTTAGCTTAGGAGCCTATGTGACTCTGCATCCCTGTAGATCTGAGCGCACATTCTGTGGTCATAATTAGGAACATTCCAAGCTGCCCCAATATCAGGACCCATCTCCTCAGGCGTAGCATAGAGTATATTGTCCAGCCTCCCTTTGGAGGATGGAACATTCTCTAGCATTGTTGATACAATACAGGACAGAGAGAAACTGAGAGGGAAGAGGGGGAGAGAGGGAGAAACAGAGGGACACTTGTAGCACAGCTTCACTGCTTATGAAGCCTGCCCCCTGCAGGTGGAGACTGGAGGACTGAACCCTAGTCCTTGAGCACGATAACATGTGCACTTAACCAGTTGTATCACCACCTGGCCCCATGCTAAGTACTTTTGTAAGCATCTCACTGAGTTTTTTCATCATGTGCATCTAAGTGTAACTCATTGTACGAATGAAGAAACGGGTTCAGGATAACTCCATCTTGTAAGGAGTACTCAATGAATGGCAGGAATTGCAATAAAGTGAGTCCACCATTATCTCACTCTAATCCTATGCTTTACCAATTCATTTTGAGTTTCCTGTTTTACTGTATCTTAGGGAAGAGATTTTGAAGTTTGAGAGGCAAGAGAGAGTTGATATGAGAGAGGAGGTGGTATTTCAGGTGCATCTCTAATGAACTACTAATCAGGCATCTGTGGCAGAAGGAAAGGTTTGAACAGAAATTTCAGCACTGAGAAGAATACTCCAGGCAGGTTCTGTGATGCATTTCCAAAGGTGTAAAGCAGAATGGCAGTCATGTTTGCCAAAATGCTGGTATAAGTCCACCTAACCTAGGGTGAGACTGAATCTGGGTGGTTTAGTGGAATGCTCTGCAAAGCTCATTGGATACCTTCTGTAATCTTATCCATAGATATTGAGGCAGAGCCAGGACTGAGTGAATTTTAATGGATTTTAAGAAACGTGTGTTTTACATTTGTGCCTTAAAAAATAACTGTCTGAGAAGTGTGGATGAAGGTAGATTGAAGAAGATGGGGGCAGTGGTGGGGGGGAGCCAGGGTGGTGGTGGTAGGACTGGCTATGGGAGAACAGGGGATAGGGAGCCCACTGTTCACCTATCAAGATGGTCAAGTTATAACAGACAGAAACAGAAGTGAAGGATTTGGGGGGTGGGCAGTGGCACACCTGGTTGAGAGCATATAATGCTATGCAGATGCAGAAGGTTGTAGGTTCAGGCCCTGCTCCTCCCATGCCCTGCAAGGGGGAATGCTTCATGAGCAGCGAGGCAGTTCTGCGGGTGTTTATTTTTTTCTCTCCTTCTCTATTTTCCCTTCCCCTTTCAATTTTTCCCTGTCCTTTCAAATAAAGTCACATTTGCAAAAAAGAAAAAATGTAACCGGGAGAAGTGGATTTGTAGTCCTGACATCAAGCTCCAGCAATAACCCTGGTGGCAATTAAAAAAAAAAGAAGAAAGAAAGTGAAGGATCTAAGATACACCATTAGGTTTTGCTGCCCAGCTAGATGCAGAATCCAAAGGATGAAAGGAACCTGGGTAGTATGACCCTCAGATTTCTGAATTAGGACACTGGAGGTGTGATATCTATATCCTGGTGGACCTCTAGAAGGAGGAATAGTTAAAGGAGAGAAAGTACTAAGTTTGGGATGTAGTTTGGGACTCAGAGTGACCGTGAGCCAAGAGGCAGTCACTTAGACTTTTGCTATGTCACTCAAGAAGTAGTTATTTTTTCTCAGTGCAGGAGCCTCACACATACATGATTCCGCTGTCCTGGGTCAGAATTTTAATTCTTTATTGTTTCATAAAGGAGAAAAAGAGGGGTAGGGGCAGGAGAGTAAAGGAGAGACACTATAGCACTACTCAAACATCTGTGTAGCTTCCGTGATGCCATTCATGATGCTCCTTTGTGATGCTAGAGATCAAATCTGGATCCTTTTACATGGTAAGCTGTATGCTCTACCTAATAAGCTACCCCCTGGACACTTTTTTTCTGTTGGGAATTCAGTAAGCTTTCATGCCTTTATAATTCCACCACTCCTGGTGAATTCCCCACCAACAAAAAAGAATGGGGGGTGGTGCGGGGGGTAAGGAGAAAAAGGACACACTGCTCTGGGGCTTGTGCTATTTCCCTTTTGTGACATGGTCCTATGTGGTGGCAAGAAACCTGAACCTTGGTCATAGTGCACAACAAAGTGTGCACTCTACTAGGTGAGATGCCTCCCAGTCTCCTCCCAGATTTTTTCTTTTTGATATTGTATTCATTTTTAAAATGTATTTATAAAATGGAAATATTGACAAGACCATGGGATAAGAGTGGTACAATTCCGCACAATTCCCATGACCAGAACTCTGTATCCCATCTCCTCCCTTGAAAACTTTCCTATTCTTTATTTAAAAATTTATTTATAAAAAGGAAACACTGACAAAACCATAGGATTAGAGGGATACAACTCCACACAATTCCCACCACCAGAACTTCATATCCCATCCCCTCCCCTGATAGCTTTCCTATTCTTTATCTCTCTGGGAGTAAGGATCCAGGGAAGGTTGAAGGTCTGGCTTCCGTAATTGCTTCTCCGCTGAACGTGGGCGTTGACTGGTTGATCCATACTCCCAGCCTGCCTCTCTCTTTCCCTAGTGGGGCAGAGCTCTGGGGAAACAGGGCTCCAGGACACATTGGTGGTTGTCTGCCCAGGTAGGTCCTGTTGACATCATGGGAGCATCAGGAATCTGGTGGCTGAAAGAAGAGTTAACATATAAAGCCAAACAAATTGTTGACTAACCATGAACCTAAAGGCTGGAATATTGCAGATGAAGATTTGGGGTCTCTGTTTTGAAGATAGTTAGTAGGCCTATTTCAATTATGTTCCATAGGGCTGAAGACTATACTAATTTTTCCCTGAGCCTGAACTCTGATATACAGGTAGACCCAAGTTATTGTCTGGGGAGATGATGTCATGGTTGAAAAAAGGGCTAGAAAGCTGGTTAAGGGAAGAGAGTAGCTCCCAGATATGGGGAAGGTATACAACTATTGTTGACTATAGACCCCATCGATCTGATCCTATTTTTATCCCTCTGGAGTTATGAACCCAGGATCATTATGGGGTGCAGAAGGTGGAAGGTCTGGCTTCTATAATTGCTTCTCTGCTGAACATGGGCATTAGCAGGTCGATCCATACTCCCCACCTGTCCCTCTCTTTCCCTAGTGGAGCAGGGCTCTGGAGAGGCAAGGCTCTAGGACACATTGGTGAGGTTGTCTGCCCAAGGAAGACAGGTTGGTGTCATGGTAGCATGTGCAACTTGGTGGCTTAAAAACATTAAGCTATAAAGCAAATAAATTGCTTAATAATCAGGAACCCAAAGGTAAGAATAGAGCAGATGAGAATTGGGATCTCCATTGTGGAAAAAGCTAGTAGGTCTATTTTAGGTATATTCCAAGGGGCCCATAACTTTACTAGTTTTTGCCTGAGCCTGACAGAAATATGCAGGTGGACCAAAGGTATTGTCTGGATAGATGGTATCATAGTTGGAAAAAGGACTAGAAAACTGGATGAGGGGAGAGAGTAGCTCCCAAATATTGGGAAAGTATATAAATATTGTTAACTGTAAGCCCCATTGATTTGATCTGGGGCCCATATTCAGCACAGGAACCTATGTAGCCTCTGCATCCCTGTAGGTCTGAGCTTGCATTCTGTGGTCACGGCTAGGAACATTCCAGGATGCACTAATTTCAGGACTTATCTTCCTCGGGTACAGGATATTGTTCAACCTCCCTTCGGAGAATGAAACAATCCCTACCCTTGTTGATTCACTTTGAAGGCAAGGTCACATAGGGGGCCACAGAGGTCCATTATGTTCCTGATGGAGATGACCAGTGATAGTGGAGAGAAGGATCTGTTAGAGGTCTAGGCCCATCATGCCAGACTTCAAAAATGTGGCACTATGGAATGAACTTAGAAACTGCCTTCCGAAATTTTAACAACACACACATGAATGTAGAGGCTTGAATATTCATATTACTGAGTGTCTTCTCATTCTTTTTCACTATTAAAAAAATTGTTTATTTTTCCCTTTTGTTGCCCTTATTTTTATTGTTGTTGTAGTTATTGTTGTTGTTATCATTGTCATTGTTGTTGGATAGGACAGAGAGAAATGGAGAGAGGAAGGGAAGACAGAGAGGGGGAGAGAAATACAGACACCTGCAGACCTGCTTCACTGCCTGTGAAGTGACGCCCCTGCAGGGGGGGAGCTGGGGCTCAAACCGGAATCCTTACACGCTTTGCGCCACGTGTGCTTAACCCACTGCACTACCACCTGACTCCCTCTTTTTCACTATTCTTAGTTGGAGAGGGAGAGAGAGACAGAAAGTAGAGACACCACAGTACTAGTATACAATCCATTGGAGTTCCCCTGCTGCAGGTCAGGGGTGCTCCCATGTGATTGTGGGGTTTGAACCCAGAGCCTTGCTTTCATACAAGCACTCTCCAGTTGAGCTATTTCCTGGTCCTTCAAGGGTTACTCTTTATCATTTGTCTTTTTTTGTATGTGCTAACAGTTGTCAAGGCCTATCAGTCCTATATCCTTTAATCCCCACTTACATAATTCTCTAACTTGGATTACTATGTGCCACATCCAGTAAACACCTTTGTGTTTCTACAAGGTCCTTGAGAATCACATACTCTTCTACTTCATCTCTCTTGATACCACTCCACATGGAGCTTACATTGCAGTCACACTGAAGCACTTATTTTGCTCAAGAGGTCATGGTCTCTCACTTCTTGATGCAAAAGATCATGTTCTCTCATTTCTGGATCAAAGCACAAAATCATATCTCCAACCCCAACCCCCAACCCTATCCAGGGAGAGTTCAGGATGAGTAACTCAGGGCTCACCCTCCAAGAGCACCTAGAAGACAACAGAAAATTATGACTCAACTTAGTCATACTCTTACCCATAGTTATTTTTTATTTTGTCTAAAATAAATTAGATTAATTAAATTTATTTTTTATTCAATATGCTCCTTTCATTCTCTAAAACATCTGAAAAGTTTTGACTTTTCAGTTCATAGAAGGAATTATTTCATTATGTCAATAAATAGTAATACTTTGGTAAGACCATCTTCTATGTTCTGAGCTAAATAATCAGGCTTTTGACTGAGAGTGCAATCTACTGAGGAGAAGCAGATAGTAAACAAGTAAGAATAAGATAATTTCGGGACTCTGGCAGTAGCGCAGTGGGGTTAAACGCACATGGTGCAAAGCACAAGGGCCGGCTGAAGGATCCCGGTTCGAGCCCTTGGCTCCCCACCTGCAGGGGGGTCGCTTCACAGGTGGTGAAGCAGGTCTGTAGGTGTACGTCTTCCTCTCCTCTCTCCATTTCTCTCTGTCCTATCCAACACTGATGACATCAACAACAATAATAACTACAACAACAATAAAAAACAACAAGGGCAACAAAAGGGAAAATAAATAAATATTTAAAAAAAGAATAAGATAATTTCAAGTAGCAATAATTCTATGAACAGGATGATAAAAAGGTGAGTGTGGCACTGGTTATACTTCACTCTGAGTGGTCTAGAAGAAACTTCTAAGAAGATACAATTTAAATAAGACTTGAATGATCCCTGGGACCTACTACATGAAGATCTGGAGGATGAATGTTCTAAGTGAAGAGATGGTATGGTCAGTTTCTTCAGCTGGAAACAAACCTGGCATTTCACGGGGGTGGTGAGAATGATAGGATCACAGCATATATTGCTTCGAGACCAAGGCCTGGCATGTGATATTATCCTTAACACATAAAGAACACAATGATTTTTATACAGGAGCACATTATCTGATTTGCATTTTTATTTATTTAATTTTCATTTATTTTTCTTTATGAGGGAAGGTGTTGATGCATTACTTTACAACTGTTTTCACATGGGTCCAATTTTTCATCTTTCTGTAACAGGTATTTGCAAAACACTCATAGCCCAACCTAGGTTCTTTTCTACCACCAGGCACCAGGATCCCAAAGCCCCATGGCCCACTTCCCATCCTTTACCAGAGTCCTTTACTTTGGTGGAAACTCTGAACCCAGTTTTCTCTATTGTTTAAGGTTCACTGTAGCAAAAAGCCAGGCCCCTGTATGTTCATTTAAATTGAGTATGCAGAGGCATCCTGTTAAAGTCAGATGTTACCATGCTCAAAACTTGGGTTCGAGCTCCCAGTTTCATGAGTGGTGGAGCCATGTTGCAGATGTCTCCCTTTCTCTATTTCTATCTGTCTCTCTCTAAGATCAAGGAAAAAATGGTCATTAGGAGCTGTGGAGTCATTGTGTAGGCACTTGAGCCCCAGCATCGACCCTGCTGGCAACATAAAAACAAACAAACAAACAAACAAACAAACAAAGTAGGCAATCTTTTTCCTTCTGGTCATAGTGAGGCTTCATCACTCTGTGCCTACTTTTAATTTTTTAAAAACATTTCATATTATCATTATTAGATTTTGTAGTAGAATTCCACTATTATTATTATCCTAATTACTATATTTTCTTTTTTGAATATTTATTTTATTTATTCCCTTTTGTTGCCCTTGTTGTTTTATTGTTGTAGTTATTATTGTTGTTGTTGTTGTTGAATAGGACAGAGAAAAATGGAGAGAGGAGGGGAAGACAGAGAGGAGGAAAGACACCTGCAGACCTGCTTCACCGCCTGTGAAGCGACTCCCCTGCAGGTGGGGAGCCGGGGTTCGAACCGGGATCCTTATGCCGGTCCTTGTGCTTTGCGCCACCTGCGCTTAACCCGCTGCGCTACAGCCCGACTCCCAATTACTATATTTTCTGTCCCACTTTACTGGAGGACTAATGGCTTATAGTATAGTTGTTGACATATGGCTACATGAATGCCCCAAGGTCCTTTTAACACTCTCCCAAAACCTTCTTCCTCAGAGTCTTTTGCTCTGATGTAGTACACCCCACCCAGTCCAAACTTTGCATTATGTTTTCCTTTTCTGGTCTTGTTTATTAAATTTCATCTGTAAGTGAAATCATCTGGTATTTGTCTTTTTCTGTTTTACTTGTCTCACTTTACCTAGTGCCTTCATGTTCCATCTAAGACAAAGCAAAGGAGATTACCTCATCATTTTTAACAGCTGAGTAGTTTTCCATTGTATGTATAGATCACGGCTTTCATAGTCACTCATCTGTCATTAGGCATCTGGGTTGTTTCCACTAGTGAGATATTAAAAATTGTGCTGCTATAAACATAAGTGTACATAGATCTTTTTAGATGGGTATGTTTGTTTCCTATTGGGTCATAAGATAGGTCTATTTCTAGTGTTCTGAGATGTCTCCAGACTATTTTCCATAGGGGCTAGTCCAATTTTCATTCTCATTAGCAGTGTAGAATGGTTCCTTCTCCACATCATTACCAACATTTGTTGTTAGTGAACTTTTTAATGCTTAACATTCTTAAAGTTGTCAACTAGTATCTCACTGGTGTCTTTATTTGTATTTCTCTGACAATCAATGACTTTGACTTTTTTCATGTCTGTTGTGGGCCTTTTTTTTTTTTTGAGTAACAGAGACTGAAAGACAGAGGGAAGTACACCACAGGACTGAAGCTTCTTCCAGGGTGGTGGGAGCCAGGTTTCAGCCTGGGTTGCATGAAGGACAAAAGGCTCACTCTATATAGGTGAGCCCTAAGTAGGTAATCCTAATGTAGAGAATCTGACAGGCTACTTAATTATCACATTAAATGGATGGTTCATGTGCTTATTCTGCTTTATGCTCAAGAGAATCCAGACAGCATTGCCAGTTAGAAAAATCATTTATGAACACTACTTTAAACAGATACGTGCACAGTTATCCTCACTGCATCTCACCTGCAAGTGGGGGGCTTTGTAAGCAGCAAAACAGATCTGCAAACATTTCTCCCTCTGTTTCTCCCTTCTCCCTCAATTTTTTTCTGTCCAATTAGACAGAAAATATGACTGCCAGGAGCAGTGGATTCATAGTGCTGGCACCAAGCTCCAGTGATAACCCTTGAGGCAAAAACAAACAAACAAAAAACCTAAACATTGTCTGTAGATTCTAAAAATGATTGTAGACTGAGGGAACCTGCCATTGCTTCATTACTATATCATATGCAGAAAGCTTATTTATGGTTAGAAACAGATCTTATTATTATTTTTTTAATTTGAGATAGACTACTCAGTACAAAAAAAAAATTTTACATTTTCTTTCTGTTGGAAATAGTTTTGTTCTTAATAAGCCCAAGTTATACAGAACATAGTTGAGAGTTGAACTGTCATCATCCCACTTCCCCCCAAATTAGAGGGTAAATAAACTTTCGTCTGGTCCAAATATCTTTGGAAAATCCCTGTGCTACTTCAAAGAAGACAAAACCAAGAAAATAGTGTGTGCAACCCCAAACTTGTTTAACAAAGTTGTCTATCTTCAGGAATTCTATCTGGTGAAACAATACTTTTTTTTAGTAGACCTGGGTTTATAATTCAAAACCAGACTTATAGGATGGTTTTGTTTCTGTGTGGAATATAGGTAGTTGAGTGACACACATGGCCTAATAATAATAATGAGAAGGAGAAGAAGAAGGAGAAGGGAAAGGAGGAAAAGGAGGAAAAGGAGGAGGAGGAGAAGAAGGAGGAGAAGGAGGAGGAGGAGGAGGAGGAGGAGGAGGAGGAGAAGGAGGAGAAGGAGGAGAAGGAGGAGAAGGAGGAGAAGGAGGAGGAGGAGAAGGAGGAGAAGAAGAAGAGGAAGAGGAAGAAGAAGAAGAAGAAGAAGAAGAAGAATGAGAAATGTAGCCGAAGAGGGAGAGGGGGGAGGAGGGAGAGGAGGGGGGGAGAGGAGGAGGGGGAGGGGGAGGGGGAGGAGTAGGAATGGAAATGTAGCCAAACTGTCTCTTAAATTGGGAGAACTATATGGGGGGAAGGAAGGACACTGAGCTTCGGTGGCGCTTGCCTGTGGCTCTACACCCCTGTAATCCTATAAACCATGAGTAAATCACTAATAGAAGGCCTTTTTAAAAGTGATCATGAATTTTGAGAGGAAGAAGTAGGGCATATAAGGTTTATGCACTGGGGCTCTGGATTCTATTCCTTTTGCAAGTGAATCTTGGTTTCTGCTTAAGGGTAACCCTGTCAACTGCGGGGTTTCCCTTGTGTCGACAATGGGGACTGCTTAATCAAGTGAGGCCACAGGGGCCTAGGGAAGATGCCCGGGTCACAGAGTAGGCGAGCGGTCTCCACGTCAGGAGTTTCCCTCACCCTACCACTGGGCCTATCTGTCTAAGTATCAGGATAATAAATGGAAATGGCCCCAGAACTTGAGGGGGCAGGAGCCACGTGACCATCCACGAAAACCACTTGTGAGGAGTTCGCAATAAGGCTGGGAAAGAAAAGGCCCGCGCGCGATTTCCCGCCGCGCCCGCGGTGTCCGGGGCGGCGAAGCGGCTCGAGGGCGCCCGGGTTGCGGCGGCGCCGGCGGTGGCGCGAGCAGCGCCTCGGGCCCGTGAATCATCCCGGCAGACACCGAGCGCCGCGGCAGCAGAGAGCAGCAGCGCTGAAAAATGGCTGAAGCGGGCACGGGCTTTCTGGAGCAGCTCAAGTCCTGTATAGTTTGGTCTTGGACTTATCTTTGGACCGTGTGGTTCTTCATCGTGCTCTTCCTGGTCTACATTTTGCGGGTGCCCTTAAAAATCAACGACAATTTGAGCACAGGTAAGGCTCCCGGGGGGGAAGCCGGGCCCGCCGCGCTCGCCCCTCCCCCGCCCCGGAAAGTTAGTGCAACTCGGCGCGGGGCCGTGGCCGGCGGGGGCGGGCGGCCGGGCGCGCGCTCGGGGACGCGCCAGGGTCAGTGGCCGCCGCCGAGGACTCGGCGCCCCAGCTGGCGGAGCGGTGCGGCCGTGGGCCGCCGTGGGAGGGCGGCCGGGGGCCTCCCGGATCCTGCGGCCCCGCTGAGGAGGATCCGCGCCGCGTACACGCCCGGCAGGCGGCGACCGCCCCGCGAGCGGCTCGATCCCGACCCCTGATCCGTCTCGTTGGCGCGAGACCGAGGATCAGGGCGTCGCGAGTCCGGGGAGCCGTGGACGCCGACGGCCGCTCGCGCCGCGTCCGTCCCCGTCCCGGTCCCGGGCCGCGGACGCTGAACGCCCCACGCGAAGTGGGACCTGGGGGGGGTCGCTGCTTTCGGCCGCGGGGACTCGACTGATTGTGGGCGCCCCCGTGAGGTGCCACTTTGGGGCACCCAGTGGGGAAGCCCGACCCCGGGGTCTGGGCGGCAGGGCTCAGGTTTATACTCGGGGAGAGGGATTCCCTAAGGGGCTTTTTTTTCGGGTTTGGATGACGTGTCAGGTTGCCAAACAGAATGGGGCCCGGGCAGTCAGGGAGCGGGGAGCTCTGACGTTTGTAACAGGTCTTAAAAGCTGTCCGCCCTGCTCTCTCCCCGCCCATTTGGGGCTCTGGTAAAGCAGGCAGGTCCCCGACCTTCGCACACAGCCCCACGTGCTTAGAGCCGAGCCCCACCGCTCAGATCTGCGGTCTTCCGTGCACAAGGTAATTGGGACTGGATCTTAAGTCAACCTGCCGCCAGCCAGCCGGCTCATTAAAATACAACCGCAAAGAAAAACTCACACAGACAGTAGTGACACCCGAGGGACCATTCGAAGAAACACAAAGTATATTTTTGCAGGAAGGGTTACGGTCTTAAGTGATTGCAGGAAGATGCAACACACACACACACACACCGCACGGAATTTTTTTTTTTAATTTTAATTTTTTTGCTTCCAGGGTTATCGCTGGGACTCAGTGCCTACACTATGAATCCACTGCTCCTGGAGGCCATTTTCCCCATTTTGTTGCTCTTGTCGTTATTTTTGTCAAGCTGTTGTTGTTGCTGGATAGGACAGAGAGAAGTCGAGAGAGGAGAGGAAGACAGAGAGGAGGAGAGAAAAACACCTGCAGACCTGTTTCACTGCTTGCGAAGAGACTCCCTTGTGGGTGGGGAGCTGGGGGTTTGAACTGGGATCCTTACACCGGCCCTTGCACTTTGCGCCACCAGCGTTTAACCCGCTGTGCTACCTCCCAGCCCTCACACCACGGATTTTTAAAGAAAGTAGTTACCTCGTCTTCCCATCAACTTTAGAAACATTTTTAAACTTAATTTTAAAAAAATTATCTTGAGTTATGGGGTAGAGGCAGCCAGAGATCCAGAGAGTAAGGGTGGGGGAGAGAGACGGAGAGAGACACCTGCAGCCCTGCTTCACCACTTGTGAAGCTTTCCCCCAACAGGTGGGGATGGGAAACTTGAACCTGGGCCCTTGAACATTATAATATGTGCACTCAACCAGGTGCACTACCACCCAGCCCCTAACTCTAACATTTCTCAGGTAGAACATTTGTTTATTTATTTATTTACTTATTATTTATTCCTTTGCCTCCAGGGTTATTGCTGGGCTCCGCTCCTGTACTACGAATCCACTGCTCCTGGAGGCTATTTTTTCCACTTTTGTTGCCCTACTTGTTTTATCCTTGTGGTTATTATTATTGTTGTTGATGTTGTTGTTGGATAGGACAGAGAGAAATCTAGAGAGGAAGGGAAGACAGAGGGGGGAGAGAAAGTTAGACACCTGCAGACCTGCTTCATCACTTGTGAAGCGACCCCCCCTGCGTGTGGGGCCTGGGGGCTGGAATCAGGACGCTTGGCGGGTCCTTATGCTTTGGGCCATGTGCGTTTAACCCGCTGCACTAGCCCCCTGCCCCCACATTTGGTAATTTGTATAGGGTCATTTCTCATTTGGGGAATGAGATAAATAGACATGTATGAAATAAGATCAGAAAAATATAACAGCTGGACTGAACCTTATGGGACACTTGGTAGAGAGGGAGCCCGAGGGTGGGCTACGAATTTTTATTTTTCAAGTCATAAAAGAAGGTAAAAAGCCCACAGAGAGTGCTTATCTCCCTGGGCGCTGTGGGTGGGGGAGTTAGGCATCAGTTAGGAGATAGGATATTATAGCCACAAACCACCCAGAACAGGTAGATTTTTCAAAAGTCAGGGGCAGACATCAGAGACCCTTTTTCTTTTTCCTTTTAGTAAAAGTGGGATGTTACAGTAGGAGAACTTCCTAAAGATTGCTATAAGTTAACTCCTCCTTTCCTTGTTCTCTTTAAGAAAAAGCTTTTGTGTTGAGTCACTGGGAAGTTTCCCAGTCCATTTAAGCAAAAGACAGATAATACTTTCTCATGGGGAGCGGGTTCTTGCAGGAAGATCTGTGTTCTAATGGGAATTATTAAGCCCTGTGGTGCTTGCTCTCCGTGTGTAGAGCTGCTTTTAGGGAACTGTGGGTGGTGCAGGCCTGCTTCCTCAGGTAAGCTGACCACTGCATTGGTGAGGCTGCCAGGAGGTGGGACTTCCATGCCATGGGTGGAACACTGTACTTAGTGTGTTGAATTTGGTATAAGTGTTCTGGATAATTCTTGGGCATGTTCTTGTCCCTGGCACTCTTTAGTATTTCTGTCTCCATTTGCTCATATCTTGTGGTAAATGTGCTTAACCCTAGGTTTTTTTTTTTTTTTTTTTAGATCCCCCCCCCCCCAATGTCTCCTGGCAAGTTCAGATTGGGAAAGATATACAAGGTTGTAAAACACAGACCAAGTAGGGAATTTACAAACTGGCTACAGCTTCCCTGAATGCCAGATGGAATTAGGAAAGGCAGTGGGAACTTTTCTTGAATTAAGCCCTTGCAGGATGAAGGTGTGTTTCTGAGTTTGTTGCATGTTAGAGTCGACCTTCTAAACAAAGACACGTGGATGTGCATATCTTCAGAGTCATAGAATGTGGAATTACAAAAAAAAGAAAAAAAAGGACATTAATGTAAGAGATGCCTTTCCAGCTCTGACATGGTGTGTTTAAGTTACCATTATGATTCTTTTTATGATGTACCTCAGTTTCATTGTTCTGCTTTCCTATTCCAACCATGCAGATTTTTATTGTATTGAGTCTGTGATATTTATGGATAAAATTTAATGAGTTTTGGGATTCGGGCTGTAGCGCAGCAGGTTAAGCGCAGGTGGCGCAAAGCACAAGGACCGGCATAAGGATCCCGGTTCGAATCCCGGCTCCCCACCTGCAGGGGAGTCGCTTCACAGGCGGTGAAGCAGGTCTGCAGGTGTCTATCTTTCTCTCCTCCTCTCTGTCTTCCCCTCCTCTCTCCATTTCTCTCTCTCCTATCCAACAACGACAACAACAATAATAACTACAACAATAAAACAACAAGGGCAACAAAAGGGAATAAATAAATAAAAGTAAAAAAAAAATTTAATGAGTTTTACTAGCCTTTTCTAAGCCATACTGAAAAAACCTTACATAGGCAATGAGTAATGAAAAATAAATTTTAAGAAAAACAAAGGAGAAAGTAAATGTTAGTAAATGATAGTACACACACAATCCTTGGTAACTGAATTTTGTTACTCTGCTTTTGAGTTGGATAGGAGAATGTTAAAATAGTTTTATGATTCGGTGAAAATATACTGAACTTTTAGTGAGATTTAAACAAGTAATTTGCACTGTTGATGGTCAGCTCTCAGGTGAATTAATATCATAAAGCAGTGCTATTCCAAAACGGCAAGAAATTAATTGTGGATATTAAATGCAGAATATTATTACAGAGAAACCTTGAATGCATTCATATTTTAAAATGTAAGAACACAACTCTGTGCTGTATTGTTGATAGCACTTTCTCATTCATCCTGTGTCCTGAGGTTTTAGATAATGGAGTGTGAACACTGTATTATGACATCCTGTCTTCAACTGTGTACTATTATCATTTTTGCACAGAGTTTAAGTGATTTTCTGATTTTTTCTGTTTTCCTGAAAAGTAAGTTTCCAAAGATTTTGCTATCTTACAGCTTTTCTTTGATAAAACAAATACAATAGTCTGATATAGGCGAAAGGTCATAAAACAAATATAATAGTCTGATATAGGTGTAAGGTCATAAACATTTTTTGTGTTAGTTAATGCTAAATACAGATACAATGTTCTTATGTAATATTATATAACTGAAGTGTTATATAATATTAGACATAGCTCAGTTTTGACTATTGTAATATTGAAAATTGTTGCTAGAAATTATTATTACTGAGGACCAGTGGTGATGCACCTGGTTGAGTACACATGTTACAATGTGCACAGACCTGGGTTTGAGCCCCCAGTTTTTACCTGTAGGGGGAAAACTTTGCAAGTGGTGAAACAGTGCTATGGGTGTCTTTTTCTCTCCTTCTTTATCTTCTTCTCTCTCAATTCTAGCTGTTTCTATCCAACAAATAAAAAAAGATAAAATGAGTTAAACAATTTTTAAAAAGACATAAATTTTTTAAATTAAATTTTTTTAAAAAGTGAAATCACTATTATTTAGCATTTAATTAAATTTTTTTTTCCTACCAAGACTGTCTCTGGTTCTCAGTGTTATTCCCAGCAGTGTCAGGTTGCCCCTGAGAGAAGAGACCAGGAACTCTTGGCGGAGCTGGAATGCAAATCTTTATTCACTTGGGTGCCCCAGAGTTGGGTGCGTTTAGGCCACGTGGAGCTAGCAAAATGGCTGCCTCCCACTATGCTCACCGGTCCTTCTCCAGGTCAGGTCTCTGAAGTGAAAGAGGGCTAAATGAAAGAACCAGAAGTGGCAAGTCGAAACTGGATTGGCTAGTAAAGGGGGTGGAGAAAACAAGGCACTCTGGGAAGGTAGAAAGCTTCGGTAGCAATGGTCGCTAGGGTTTTAGCTGGCGGAAGGTCGATACCCTGAGGAGGTAATATGGTGGTGGTGGTGGAGTCATTTTAAAACAAGGCAGAATATTGATATGTAAATAATACTCGCATGGAAGTATAGTTTGTGGGCCCTGCCAATGTTCAACCACATCTGTACAAAGCAGTTGTTATTCTTTTTTATATTTTTATTTATTTATTTGATAGAAATTAATAGGGAAGGGGAAAGGAGAGAGAGAGAGAGAGAGAAAGAAAGACACCTGTAGCACTGCTCTACCACTCATGAAGCTTTCCCCCTGGAGGAGGGGACCAAGGGCTTGAACTCAGGCTCTTATGTATTGTAATATTGCCCTCTACAAGGTGCTCCACTACCTGACCCCCGCCATCCAAGACACACTTTTTTTTTCCTAATATAGGATGAGAGACAGGGAGAAAGTGGATGAGAGAGAAGGAGAGACACCTATAGCACTGCTCCACCACTTGCAAATCTTCTTCCTGAAGTGGGGACTGAGGACTTGAACCAGGGTCCTCTTGCATGGTGACATGTGCAATCTACAGGACAAGTCACCACCTGGCCCTAGTTTCTCTAAATTTAATTAATATTCTGGATTTCTCAATAGAAGTTCATGGTAGCTTGCCTAGTTCTTTTGCTTTTGTTGTGCTGATCATCTAAGATGTTCTCCTCTTTGGGGTTATGGGGACAAAAAAATGTGTTCTCATTTGTAAATGCCACCTGTTCTTCAAGGATCAGTTTCAATGTAGACCTATGGTCCTTTCAACTGAAAGTTGGATTTCCTCCAATTTTCACAGTGCATTATCTGAGAGACATGTTGGTAATGTACACACTAACATACTTGTATAATAATCTATGTATGTCAGTGTTTGTATACATTTATATCACTTTACACATGCTTAATGGTTTCTAATAAATCTCAGTTTGTTTTCCAGTGTATTTCCTTGCATATAGTAGGTCTTTATTATTCATTGACTGAGTGATCCAAATTACTATACATAGTGAATTGGTATTGGAACAAATTTTTTTTTCTTTTGCCTCCAGGGTTATTTTGCTGGGGCTTGGTGCCTGCACTACAAATCCACTGCTCCTGGAGGTCATTTTTTTCCATTTTTGTTGCCCTTGTTTGTTGTTAAAATTTCGGAAGGCTCTTGCCGGGCGGGTCTAGCTTCACGGGCGGGTAACAGAGACACGGAGACAACGGCTGGGCAGGGAAGCTGTATTTCTTTATTCAGGAACAACGATTCATAAACTAAGACAAACTAATCACCAAACAGAACTCTGCTGTCTCTTTGCGGCAGCGCAAGCACTCTCTCCTACTCTGGAACTCAGGAACTCCCCCAACTCTGGGACTCTGGAACTCTGGTGGGGTTCCTAGGGGCGGGGCCAAGTGGCCCGTGAAATTAACTGGACTGATCTAATTCTCTTGGTGGGGGAGGGCTAGAACAAACCAATGTAAAGCATACGACACTTGTTGTCATTATTGTTATTGTTGCCACTGATGTTGTTGGATAGGACAGAGAGAAATGGAGAGAGGAGGGGAGACAGAAAGGGGGAGAGAAAGATAGACACCTGCAGACCTGCTTCACCACTTGTGAAGCGACTCCCCTGCAGGTGGGGAGCCGTGGGCTTGAACTGGAATTCTTATACCATCCTTGTGCTTCATGCCATGTGTGCTTAACCCACGTGAGTGGCAGTCCAACCCCCAATTTTTTTTTTTTTTTACTTTAGATTAAGGTAGGAAACATCTCTAAAACTTAAATTTTATGAGGGCACATTCCTTTTTTAAATTTATTTTTATTAGTAATTTAATAATGATTGACAAGATTGTGGAATAAGAGGGGTACAATTCCAGAGTTGCATATCCCCTCTCCTCCATTGAAAGTTTCCCTATTCTTTATCTCTCTGGGAGTATCAACCAAACATCTTTATAGGGTGTAGAAGGTGGAAAGTCTGTTTTCTGTAATTGCTTCTCCACTCCACTGAAAATAGATATTGATAAGGTGATCCATACCCCCAGCTTATTTCTGTCTTTCCCTAGTTCTAGGACTCACTGGTGAGGTTGTCTGCCTAGGAAGTCAGGTTGGCATCATGGTAGCATCTGCAGTTTGGTGGCTGAGAAGCATTAAGATATAAAGCAGAATGAATTGTTTAGTAATCAGGAATCTAAATGTAAGAATATAGCAGATGAAATTTGGGGTCTCCATTTAGGAAAAAGCTAGTAGGTCTATTTTAGGTATATTCGAGGGGGCCCATGACTTCATTAATTTTTGCCTGGGCCTGACAGCTAATATGCAGGAGGGCTAAGAGTATTGTTTGGGAAGATGGTGTCAGAGTTGGAAGTAGGACTAGAAAGCTGGATAAGAGCAGAGAGAAGTTCCCAAATATGGGAAAAGTATATAAAGACCATTAATTATAAGCCCCATCAATCTGACCTAGGGCCCAAGTCTGTTCATATTTAGCACAGAAGCCTGTGTAACCTCTGCATCTCTGTCAGTCTGAGCTCACATTCCATGGTCATAGCTGGGAACATTCTAGGCTGCACTCATTTCAGGTCCCATCATCCTTCAGTAGCGCAGAGTATGTTGACCCAGCCGCCCTTCAGAGAGTGGGGCAATTTGTACCATTGTTGTTCTAGATTGGTTGTGTGCAATGTCCTGTAGAGGCCCACAAGAGGGTTTATGGTGTTGTTCCTGATGGAGATAACCAGTGATAGTGATAGTGGAGAGATGATCTATTAGAGGCCTAGGCCCATCATATCTGTGGGAATCCCAGGATTCTCTGACTAGGGCCCCAGATGATGGGGGTGACCTGGTTGTGACCAAAATGGTCATCATTAAAGTGTGCCGGTCTTTATGAGGGCATATTCTTTTTATTTATTTATAAAAAGGAAACACTGACAAAACCATAGGATAAGGGTATTACAATTCCCACCACCAGAAATTCGTATCCCATCCCCTCCCTTGATACCTTTTGCTATTCTTTAGCCACCTGGGAGTATGGACCCAAGGTCATTGTGGGATGCAGAAGGTGGAAGGTCTGGCTTCTGTAATTGCTTCCCCGCTGAACGTGGGCATTGACAGGTCCATCCATACTCCCAGCCTCTTTCTCTCTTTCCCTAGTGGGGAGGGGCTCTGGGGAATTGGAGCTCTAGGACATATTGGTGGGGTTGTCTGTCCAGGAAAGTCTGGTCGGCATCATGCTAGCATCTGGAACCTGGTGGCTGAAAATAGAGTTAACATGTAAAGCCAAACAAGTTGTTGACTAATCATGAACCTAAAGGCTGGAGTAGTGCAGGTGAAGAGTTGGGGGGGGGGGAGTCACCATAAAGTTCATAATGAAATAGTGTCTATTTAGACTTAGATACCCTACTCACCTACTATTACTTATTATTACTTATTACTTATTATTATTACTATTTAGACTTAGATACCCTACTCACCTATCTATTACTTAGATACCCTATTCACCTATTTCCCTCACTCACTCCAAAGCTAACCTTGTATTGCACTAAAGCAAAAGACTCTGGGGAAGGAGGAAGAGGAAGGGACTTTGGGGCCTTGGTGCATGATGGTAGAAATGGACCCAAGGGGCAGGGGAGATAGCATAATGATTATGCAAACAGACTCTCATGCCTGAGGCTCCTAAATCCCAGGTTCAATCCCCTACACCACTATAAGCCAGAGCTGAGCAGTGCTCTGGTGTTTCTCTCTGTGTCTTTCTTTCTCTCTCTGCATTTCTCTCAAAAATATAATAAATAAAATATATTTTAAAAAAAGAAATGGATCCAAGTTGAGGGTGAGAGTGTTTTGTATATACCTATCATGGGGAGATGAGAAATTTTACTCATGTGTCAATAACTATACTATAAACCATTAACCCACCAATAAAGTGATAAAGGGAAAAAAAAAGTTTGAAAACAAAACAAAACATCCGTTCATTATTTCTGCCTTTGGATTTTGCACTAATGGTGCCCTGTACCCAGAATGCTTTCCTACTTGATTTTCGTGCACTAGTTTTCTTACAGTGCTGCTTACATTTGCTTCTTTTGTAAGTACTCAGCCTAAAATGACAACTTAGTCACTGGATCAGAAGATTTGAATTCTCTATATAGTACTTAGCACTGTTTGATATACACTGCCGCCAGGGTTATCCCTGGGTCTTCTTGGTACCTACATGGTAGATTCACTGCTTCCAAGATTTTTATTTTATTTTAACTTATTCTTTTTGATCGAGACAGAAATTGAAAGAGAATGGGGAGATAGAGAGGGAAAGAGAAAGATACCTGGAGTACAACTTTTAGCACTCTTGAAGCTTCCCTCCTATAGATGGGGCCTGGAGGCTTGAACCTGGGTTAGTGTGTGTGTTCTACCAGGTGTACTGCTGCCCAGTCTAGATATACTATTTGTTTTTTACTTACTAAAATCTTTTAGTTGACTGCTGTGTGACTGTGAGCCCCATAAAATTAAAGAGACCCTGCTTATCATGCTTTGTCTATTTGTTGACACTCATAATTGTGAATACTAGTAGTTGAACTAACAAATGCTAAATATTTATTTGTTGAATGAATGAAAAACTATGTCATTTGATTGTGGTGACTCAGCAGTAAAAAAGTCCTTTGGGAAATGACTGATATTTATTACATAGTCATATATTTTAAAATATTTTATTTATTTATTAATAAGAAAGGAGGAAAAAGAGAAAGAGAAAGAACCAGACATCACTCTGGTACATGTGCTGCCAGGGACTGAACTCAGAACCTCATGCTTGAGAGTCCAATGCCTTAGCCACTCCCAGACCACATCATATATTTTGTTTATTTAAGAAATATTTGTCCATTTATTACCATGAGAGAAAGAGAAGGTGCAAGAGAACCATAGTATAACACTGGCACATGTGATATTGGGAGTCAAAGTCTGACCTCATTCTTTTAAGTCTGATGTTCTAGCTACTGTACTACCTCCTGGGCCTTATAATAATTTCTTAGAATGAGATTATGTTTGCCAAGTCTAAATTACAAAGATTACTCTGAAATATTTATTGGTATTCCAAAATACTAATATGTTTTTTTGACTGGTCTCCTGACTAGAATACAACTTTATATGAAGTAGTATAATGAATGAGAAAGTGCTTCGTAGCTTTCAAACTACTGTCTAAATCCATCTAAACCTATCTAAATCCAATGCATTAGTAGTTTGCATGTTGAGTTTATTGTTTATTTATTTATTTATTTATTTATTTATTTATTTATTTCCCCAGTAGAGCACTCTTTGGCTCTGGCTTATGGTGATGTAGGGTATTGAACCTGAGACTTTGAAGCCTCAGACATGAAAGTCTTTTTGCATAACTACTATGCTATCCTTCCCCACCTCCTTTCACCTCCCCCCACCCCAATTTTGCCTTTACAAGCTTGTCTTGTATAAGCTTTGTCTCTCACAGGAAGATGACAGGTTAAAATCTAAAGTGGGATGTAGAATTGGACTTTGTGGGATAGTAAATTAGTAGGTTGTAACCATACTACTGAATTTCTATTTGTGGTAAACATAAAATAATACCTTCAAACATAGTTATTGTAGTAGATGTAATTGTAAAGATAACGTTTATTTTTTTGCCATCAAGACTATTGTTGGGGCTCTGCACCTGTATGATTCCTCTGCTCCCTGCAGATTAAATTTTTTTTTCTCTCACAGTTATAAGTTTTAAGGTAGATGGTGATAGATGGGGAGAGAGACACACAGAATGAGAGAAGAGACATTGCAACACTACTCTATTTCTTGTGAAGCTTCTCCCCTACAAGAACTCCCATGTGGTGGACAGGGACTTGAACCTGGGCTCTTATGCATTGTTAAGTGTGTGCTCTACTGCGTGAGCCACCTCCTGGCCCTGATAATCTTTAACATTAAAAAAAAAATTAATTAATTAATCAGTCAGTCAGTTGTTGTCACCAGGGTCTATCTGCTGTAAGCTGATTTTTTTCGGATTGTGGCCAAGACAGACACAGAAGAAGAGACAGAATGACACTACAGCACCAAAGTTTTCCCCAGTGCAGTGGGGGCTGGGTTTGAACTTTGATCCCATGTAAGTAAAGCATATATCTTCCCAGGTGGGCTGTCTTGTTGTGTCTCAACCCCCACCCCCCAAACAAACACTTTTTTTTTTAACCAGAGCATAGCTCTGGCTTATTGGTTGTGCTGGGGGTTGAATCTGGAGCTTCAGAGTCTCAGGTATAGAAGTCTTTTGCATCTCCATCATGCTATTTCATCCACCCTGGCCTTATTATTACTATTTTAAGATTTGTTTTACTTGTTTAAGTTGTTTAGGTAGAGGAGGAAGGGAGAAAGGCATGGAAGGAGAGAGGGAGGGAGGGAGGGAGGGAGGAAAGGAAGAGAGAGAGATTATAATTGAAATTGAACACGAACTAGCATACTCATCACTAACAGAAAGAGGTACCTGTGGTTGAATTTGTGGCCTCTGGGATCTTAGGCTTCCAAGTTGGTGCTCTAATGGACTGAGCTATCTCTCTAACTCATGTAAAGACAGGAAGGACTTTTAGTTTTCTAAAATAGAGTATGTAATGAAATTCACTTTTGATGTTACATTAGAGTCAGTTGTTTGCTCTTGTGTTACTGTTGCCAATCATTCAAATATAGCTGACATTTGTGAACTACCTACTTTGCTGAAATAAGAAACCGACAGACCCAGTTAACTCTGACAGTGTTTTACACTGCTGCAACTATATAGAGGAGTTACTGTTTAACGTAGTTTACTACATTTTTTTTTTTTCAGCAAAAGAAGGCACTTTTTACCTGAGAGTATTTTTCCTTCCCCTTTGAGTTTTGGGAAACTGAAAGTGTACTGCTTACAGACATACTCTGTGGACAACACTAATTTTAATTATTAAATTGACCTTTAAATCTAATGAAGATCTTGGTTGTCGGGCTGAGCTTCACTGATGGGAGACAGACAACCTGGGACTCATGGTTGAGCTGTACACAGTTTCTCTTTATTCATGCGGAATGAAGCACAATCTAAGCTGAGCTAAGCTAAACTAAAACTAAAACTAAACTAAACGAACAATGCTGTCCTTATATATACTTTCCAAGTAGGGTGTGAACAGGATGTGACGTAGAGAGGGTGGAGAGAAGTGACTGGTGAAAATCAGGGTGTGACAAGGAGAGGGGGCGGAGCAAAAAGACATCATGAACCAGTGGGGATTAAACCAGTGCCATGCAGTGGTTATGTAAATAGAATATAGTGGTTATGTAAACAGAATACAGTGTTAAGCAGGGGGGATTAAACCAAATGAAACAGAAGGGGTTTTTAGAAGCAGAATTAGAAGCATACCAACAATTCCCCCTTTCTTTTTAACTAATGGCCATAGTATCAGGAGTGTGGGGTGAACAGAAACCTATATTGTACAGGCGTTTTCAAAAGAACTGGCATACAACATGGAGGAACAAAATAGGAGAGCAGCAAGAACCAGTGTGATGCCAAGGGGAGCGTTTCCTGCCTCAAAGGGAAAGGCCTAGCAGGCGAAAGTACATTTTTTGCCTCTGGAGGCATCTATTGCCTCTTGGGGCGCTTCGTGCCTCTGTGGGCATCTCTTGCCTCAAAGGGTGTTTCCTGCCTCTGTGTGCATGACCTAGTAAGGAGGGGGAGTTTCCTGGCTCTGGGAACAGAGCCTGCAGGCGAGGGGACATGGCCTATAAAGTCCCAAGGCAGTTGGCTGCAGTCAGTCTTTGAGAAACCCAGCAGCATAAAGGGAAACTGCTGTAAAGTTGTGTAAAGTGTCCAAGAGGTGTACCAGTAAGTCCAATGGAAATGTAAGTCCAAAGTAGATGACCATGGAAGAAAATGCCAGGGGATGAAATGCTGCATTTCTGTCTCAATGGGGAATGTCAGCCACCGGAATTCCGCTTTTCTGTAGAGAGTGAGCTTTGGGGTCTGTGAATCTGTTTTTTCAGGTCGTGCCAGGTCACATCATTGATTTCCGGGGGTGTGTTGTAGTCACTTCATCTTGTGGGCGATGTCAGAGAACAGGGGTCCAAATGGATTTCCAGGAATTCCATTTGAGTAGATGCTTTTTCATGTGAAGACTTGACAGCTGAAATTCACTTACTTGTCAAACAAAACTTGTAGCAGATTAGAAGTGTACTATAATTGATAACTCCATTATAATTGGAAGTCCTTTCTAGTATGATTTTAAGGTTGTTTAAACAGTTTAAACTCAATAAAATGTGGAAAGGTAAACAGAAGAACCACGGTTAGAAGCCTCAGGCATGAGAATCATTAACATAATCATTGTACTATCTGCCCCACCCATAACTCATACTGTTTTCAGGATTAAATGTTTCAGATTTATGCCAAGACGTAAAAAAAAAGAAATCAAAGGAGGGAAAAACAATTTTTTTTTTTATTGTTTCTGGATGTCTCTAGAAATCATGGCTGCATCCAGCATTTTTTTAAGTCAATGTCATACAAAAATTCAGTCATTCAAATCACTCTCTTACGAAACAGATCTCACCATGTAGCATCATGAGTCCCCGGAGGGCGTCCTAGTCCAGAAAGCTCCTTGAAATTCCATTTAGGGTGTTTCTGACTGTTCCTGCTGGATTGCTTCAGGCACCCATTTTTAAAAGTGTCTTCCCATCGAAGAAAGAATCCAATCAGGAGAGTAGAACTAACCACGTGTCTCCATTCTTGGGGACTGCCAGGGTACTGGAGAATGCTCCTCAAATTAAAGTAGTCCTTCTCCATGGGAAACATGCAAGAAGAAGTCCAAAAAGTCCCAGGGGAAATCTCTGTGCATATCCTAAGCTCTATGACAGTCAGAAAGAACCAAATTGTGGCCCGGAGCAAAATGTAGTCCTTTTCCTCAGGAAACATGGGAGAGGGAATCCAGAAAGTCCAAGGAGAAATCTCTGTACATCTCCCAAGCTCTATGATTAGGGTCACAAGAAACCAAAGTTCCCAGTCAGGGAAACAAAGTGTGGCCCAGAGCAAAATGTTCCAGAGACAGAGAAACTGTCTCATGATGAAACAGTAGAGGCTTTGGCAAACCTCTTCATAAGTAGAAAGGCAACCCATGGATGGGTAGCCAAGTTTACTTATCTGGGGGATGGGCTTCTTAGGTTCCACGTCGGTGCCGGTCCCTGTTTCAGGGCACCATTATGTCGGGCTGAGCTTCACTGATGGGAGACAGACAACCTGGGACTCATGGTTGAGCTGTACACAGTTTCTCTTTATTCATGTGGAATGAAGCACAATCTAAGCTGAGCTAAGCTAAACTAAAACTAAAACTAAAACTAAACTAAATGAACAATGCTGTCCTTATATATACTTTCCAAGTAGGGTGTGAACAGGATGTGACGTAGAGAGGGTGGAGAGAAGTGACTGGTGAAAATCAGGGTGTGACAAGGAGAGGGGGCGGAGCAAAAAGACATCATGAACCAGTGGGGATTAAACCAGTGCCATGCAGTGGTTATGTAAATAGAATACAGTGGTTATGTAAATAGAATACAGTGTTAAGCAGGGGGGATTAAGCCAAATGAAACAGAAGGGGTTTTTAGAAGCAGAATTAGAAGCATACCAACACTTGGTTGTCAGTTTTCTTGAAATATTGAGCAGGCCTGTAGAGGACTTTACAGGAATCTTTTAGGTCAGTAAGTGGGGACTATGTTTTTTCTTTAAAACTTAAAATAGCACAAACAGTTGAAACACTGAGCTGTTTTTAAAAAGTGGCCTTTAAAAATAAGCAGTTTGGATCTGTTATGGAGCTAGAGTATTTTTAAGTCATTTATACTACCATTCTAAAGTCTTTTTTTAAATTTTATTTTCCCTTTTTGTTACCCTTTTTTTACTGTTGTTGTAGTTGTTGTTGATGTCGTCGCTGTTGGATAGGACAGAAAGAAACGAAAAGAGGAGGGGAAGACAGAGAGAGAGAGAGAAAGATAGACACCTGCAGACCTGCTTCACTGCCTGTGGAGCGACACCCCTGCAGTGGGGGGAGCCAGGGGCTAGAACCGGGTGCTCAAACCCGGAAACTTATGCTTGTCCTTGTGCTTCTCCTGCCATGTGCGCTTAACCAGCTGTGCTGCTACCCGACCCCCTCTAAAGTCTTTTAAATTAGCAACAGGTAATAGTAGAGTGGTTACAGTTCTTTCCTCTCTGGTAAGGTTTTCTAGTTTCTAGCTACATTTTCTTGTGAGTGAGAATGCAATTTGTTTCCCTACCAAACTGATATACTCTGTTTATTTGCTGGGTGTTATTTACAGAGATTGAATAAATAATAAGGGTAATAAAACAATGCTTTGGGGCTGCTTTGCAATTTATTGCAGACTTCGGTCCAATTAGTGCTCTTTCTGTTATATACATTTAGATTACTTGAGTGTCGTGGTATAGTTTATACTTTTCCCTTGGGCCTTGCTAGAAAACTGTCCTCTATTACTGATGTATTTTACTTAATTTTACTGATATATTTTACTTAAAAACAAATTATATATATTTTTAGTTCGGACTCAGAGCCTTTGGCATTATGCTTTAGAGAGTAAAAAATGTCTTTGCTTAATTGGCTCTTTCAACAAAGATAATGTTTTATACTGTAGCTTTATAGTTGAGAGATGAGGTGTAAGAGGTCAGATTACAAAAACTAGAGTTAGAAATTTCTTTAAACTGGAAGTTATATATGTATTGTCATTTAGTAAGAGTGAAAATGGAACACAAAGGTTTTTTTTGTACTAAATCTAATCAGTTGGAGAGAATCATTATCCTAAGAATAAATTTTTCCTTTCTTTTACATTATTTGAAAAATTGAATAGAAATATAGCATCAGGTAGCAAGATATGTAAGTATCAGCTAGTTTTGCCTAAAAAAGTATTTATTAAAATGTTGGTGTTTGCTACATTTATCTCTTACTGCTTGCATATAGAAAATAATGTAACAATTTCTAGTAGTTTTTTAAAACCGCTAAAAGGATTATAGTTCTTTAGCTTTGACCATGAGAAGAGTAATAAGATACTTTAAAAAGATGGGAGTTGGGTGGTAGAGCAGCAGGTTAAGCGCAAATGGTGCAAAGCGCAAGAACCAGCAGAAGAATCCTGGTTCGAGCCCCTGGCTCCCCACCTGCAGGGAAGTTGCTTCACAAGAGGTGAAGCAGGTCTGCAGGTATCTCTCTGTCTTTCCCTCTCTATCCCCCTCCCTTATAAAATTCTCTCTGTCTCTATCCAAATAAATAAGTAAAATAAAAAAATATATATATATTTTTTCCTCCTCCAGGGTTATTGCTGGGCTCGGTGCCTGCACCATGAATCCACCGCTCCTGGAGGCCTTTTTTTCCCCCCTTTTGTTGCCCTTGTTGTAGCTTCGTTGTGGTTATTAATATTGCCCTTGTTGACACAATTCGTTGTTGGATAGGACAGAGAGAAATGGAGAGAGGAGGGGAAGACAGAGAAGGGGAGAGAAAGATAGACACCTGCAGACCTGCTTCACCGCTTGTGAAGCGACTCCCCTGAAGGTGGGGAGCTGGGGCCTCGAACCGGGATCCTTACGCCGGTCCCTGCACTTTGCGCCACATGCGCTTAACCCACTGCGCCACCGCCCGACCCCCAAAAATATTTTTTTAAAAAAGAAAATAGATCGTCAAAAAAAAAGATAAGACAAACACAATTTTTACTGTTCTGGATATAGAGCATCTAAATTCAAAGCCTTCTAGAAAATTATTCAGCTTCTACAGAAAACAAAGATTTATTATTATTCAGTCCAAAGGGGGAAAACTCAAGTGGTTTTAGTAAATATAATGATTAGTCGGCTGGGACTATCTGGGAAACAGAATTATATAACAGTGAAGCAAGGATTTTTCTTGCCTGCTATGTCTGGAATATCATGGCACCCCAGTGTTTCTTGTCTAAGTCACCTAGAAATAAACATGACTGAGGACCAAAATACAGAATTATTGTTTTTCGCATGTATTCTTTTGTTTGTAACCCCTTTGAAATCAGAAAATATGAGAGTAGATATTAAGATAGTATATTTTTTACATACAATGAAAATATTGCTATCGATAATTATACTTTAAAAAATTTTATTTATAAAAAGGTAAAACTCCACACAATTCCCACCACCAGAACCCAGTATCCCATTCCCTCCCCTAATAGCTTTCCTATTCTTTAACCCTCTGGGAGTATGGACCCAAGGTCATTGTGAGATGCAGAAGGTGGAAAGTCTGGCTTCTGTAATTGCTTCCTTGCTGAACATAGGCATTGACAGGTCGATCCATACTCCCAGTCTGTCTCTCTCTTTCCCTAGTGGGGCAGGGTTCTAGGGAAGCAGGTCTCCAGGACACATTGGTGGGATTGTCTGTCCAGGGAAGTCTGGTTGGCATCATGTTAGCATTTGGAACCTGGTGGTTGAAAAGAGAGTTAACATATAAAGCCAAACAACTTGTTTATTTTCTTTGAGGTGATCTAGCTTTATAAGCATCTAAGTATTTTAGAAGTACAGGTTCTTGGCCTGGGTACACTTGGTTGAATGCACATACTACAAGGCATAAGGATCTGGGTTAAAGCCCCCAGTCTCCACCTGCAGGAGGGAAACTTCATGAGTGGTGAAGCCATGCCACATGTGCCACTCTTGCTCCCTCCTTCCCTTTCTCCCCCTTCTATCTCAGATTGGCTTATCTAGTGTCTACCTGATAAGGGTGTGTGTGGTGGGGTTGATGTGGTGGTGGGGGGTTGCTGACTGTAGTCCTAAGGGAAAGGGGAAGGACTTTCTAAGTTCCATCACACTCATCTTAAGACATCCTTTCTGTCACTAAGTACTGCAGAGCTTCCCTCCTGCAGGGTGTATTTGTAAAGCTCATTAATATGATCCTGGGCTATCAGGATGACAAGGCATGTGCTCTACCCATTTAGCTATCTTCTTGACCCACAATTTTTTATTAACAGTAAAAAGGTAGTGGGCCTGGAGCTCCGCTTCCCCAGAGACCCATGCTACTAGGGAAAGAGAGAGGCAAACTGGGAGTATGGATCGACCAGTCAACGTCCATGTTCAGCGGGGAAGCAATTACAGAAGCCAGACCTTCCACCTTCTGCAACCCACAAGGATCCTGGGTCCATGCTTCCAGAGGGATAGAGAATGGAAAATCTATCAGGGGAGGGGATGGGATATGGAGATTGGGTGGTGGGAATTGTGTGGAGTTGTACCCCTCCTACCCTATGGTTTTGTTAATTTATCCTTTCTTAAAAAAAAATTTAAAAAAAAAGGTAGTGGGGGCTAAGTGGTGGCACACTCACTTAAGCACACACATTACCATGTAGGAGGACCTGTGTTTGCACCCTTGCTCCCCATCTTTGGGGGGAAGCTTTATGAGCAGGTCTGCAGGTGTCTCTCTCCCTCTCATTCTCCCCCTCTCCTCTCAGTTTCTGTCCTATCAAATAATAAGTACATAAATAAATAATAGAAGGAGAAATGGAAAGTAAGAACAGTTCCTTTCTAAGACAGGGCTAGGGTTAATTTGTGAGTCTGAGATGATGGATGGTGCTCTGCACTGAACCCCGGGGTTTGGGGGGGTTCATCTTGTTTTATTCTCATCCACTGTCTTAATACCTTACTGGGGTGTTGTTAAAATTCGTGGGCTCCAGCAGGCCAGGCTAGCATTGCAGCGGTAGAGAGAGACTTGAGGACACATGGCTGGGCTGGGAAGCTGTATTTATTTATTCATGAACAACGATTCATAAACTAACCCAAACTAATCACCACATAGCTCTCTCCTGCATCCTTCTCCTCTCGCGGCTGCTGCTGGTACTCTGGACATCCTTAGCATAGGGGGCGGGGAGAAAAAGGGGCGCGAAACTAGCAAGGGCCAAACCAATTCTCTCAGAGTTGGGGGGAAGGGGAACAAACCAATATGAAACATAGCAACAATTCCCCCTTCTGTTTTTAACTAAATGACCACAGTTACAGGGGTGTGGGGTGAACAGAAACCTATATCGTACAGGCATTTTCAAAAAAGAAGCTGGCACAAACATGGAGAAACATGTAAGCAAGTAACAAGAACCAGTGTGCTGTCAAGGGAAGGCCTGAGGGGGCCATTTTTTGCCTCTGGGAAAAACTTTATTAGCTTAAAAAAACATTTCCTGCCTCTTGGGGGCGTACTTGCCTCGACGGGCATTTTTTAGTATGGGGGGAGGGTGAGGCCTAGAGTACCAAGGCATGGCTGCAGTCAGTCTTTGAGAAACCCAGCAGCATAAGGGAAGCTGCTAGTTTTGTGCAAAGTGTCCGAGGTGTACCAGTGAGTCCGATAGAAGTCCAAAGCAGATGTCCACTGAAGAATTGCCAGGGGGTGAATTGTTGTACATCTGTCTCGATGGGGAATGTCAGCCATTGGAATTCTGCTTTTCTGTAGAGAACTTGACAGCTGCAATTCACTTACTTATGAAACAAAACTTGTAGCAGGTTAGAAGTTTACCACAATTGATAACTCTATCACAATTGGAAGTCTCTTCCAGCACGATTTTAAGGCTATTTAAAGTTTAAACAATAAAATGTGGAAAGGCAAATATGAACCATAGAAAGAAAAAAGGCTTCAGGCATGAGAATTATTAGCATAACCATACCACAATCTAACGTTTCTAATTGAGAAGGAATTTGATACTTTTACATATCAACAACGTCTTTTTAACCTTTTGTTACACCCATTCAAGATGGAGACACACCCTAGGTGTGCGCAGGTTTTTTTTGACCAACTTAGTTAAAATATATTGATATTTAACTAATTTTTACCTCAGACTTTAAATGTAAGTTAATTTTATCTTTAAGAGAATTACGTTAAAAACCTTTTTCATTTGACTTTGTCTGGTAAGAATTTAGCCTTAAAGTTACATTTTTAACCTTAAAGTTAATGTTACCAAGCTTTAAACACACATGTAAACATGTTCTTTAATACACAAGGAGAGAAACTTTTGTTACGAAGACATGTCATTTCAAACACGAATTCAGATCTGTACTGTCTTAGCCATTTGGGGAGTGCATTGTCCAGCAGTGGCCTCTTGGGCAGCTTCACTTCTAGGAATTGCAGGTTGCGATCTCTGGACGAGTCGCTGCGTATTCTAGCTTGTCTGCCTTCAGACCCAAGCTGGAGATCTTGGCCAGGGGGCCCAGTTTCGACAGGGAGCCCACGGTCTCCCGGAGGGGGGGGGTCCGGGATCTGCCCAGACTTCATAGCAGGAGGGCAGGCAGGCCAGCCGTGCAGAAGGCGTGGGCCGAGGTGCCCCAGGTTGGCGGCCAGGATAGGCTGCTGCGGCCCTGCCCCATGGCCCTGCCATGTCGGCCGAGCAGCGTGGAGGGAGCCGGTGCTCAATGCCTCGCGCCACGCAGCGGAAAACCGTCTCATGTGGGCTGGCGTTGGGCGGAAACCACAGAGTGGTCCAGAGATAAATGTTCCAGAAACAGTCTCGTGAAGAAAGGGCAGAGGCCTTTGGAGATCTCTTCACAAGCGGAAGAGAAGGCCATAGTACATAGGTAGCCAGATTGTCTTCACTTATCTGAGAGATGTGCAGGTCAGGTCCACGTGGGCGCCATTTGTTGTTAACGTTCGTGTGCTCCAGCAGGCCAGGCTAGCATTGCGGCGGTGGAGAGAGACTCACATGGCTGGGCTGGGAAGCTGTATTTCTTTATTCACGAACAACAATTCATAAACTAACCCAAACTAATCACCACATAGCTCTCTCCTGCATCCTTTTCCTCTTGCAGCTGCTGCTGGGATTCTGGAGTCCTTAGCATAGGGGGCGGGGAGAAAAAGGGGCGCAAAGCTAGCAAGGGCCAAACCAATTCTCTCAGAGTTGGGGGGAAGGGGAACAAACCAATATGAAACATAGCAACATTGGGGTTTTCCATTGCCTACATCTAGTTAGTCAGAAGCTAGAGGGCAATTAGTGTAGGGAAGATGGAAGAAATTTGGAGGTACAAATAAAAAACATTTAACATACGGTGTTTTTCTCTGATTCCTTTGACCACTTTTTGTCTCCCTTTTAAAAAAGAGAACAGTAAAAGCACTTCTCATTTTTTAGCAATCTTCTCATGATAATAAAATATTATCTTTCACCAATGTCATGGAGATGAAAGTCATGTCTAGGTTTATATTTCCTTTCTGATCTTTTTTCTAGCTTCTAGGCTTTCAGCTTTAATCATTTCTTGGTATTTTTGTTGAATTATAGGTCACTAATTTGCTTTCCTTTTCTTCCCCACACAGGTAAGTTTCTAATAAGAATCCCACCACTTTCAAAATTTATAATAATTTCATCTATTCTTTCTCTTAACGTGTTTAGTTTGCAAATCCTGCCAAATTGGTAGTGCTTCACACGTCTCTCTCTTCAGTTTCTACTTCTGCCTTTATTTCATTCTTTATAATCTTACTACAGTAATCTCCTAACTGAGCTTCCTGCCTCCAGTTGCTCCTAATCTTCCATACACACTAGGGTTTTGTTTTCAAATCCTTTATGTTTAAAATGTGTTGCTGGGGAAATGAATATAAGGCCTCAAGGCTTGAGATACCACTGGTAAGCTGCCTTCCCTGGAGAATTTTTCATTCTTTATTTGTGGGAGGGGACAGAGGAGGGAGAGAAAAGAGGGAGAACAGAGAGGATAGACATCATAGCACTGCTCCACCATCCCTGGAGCTTTCCTAGTGCTGTTTATGGTGTTCCCATGTGAGGCCTGTACTCTGTGGCCCCGAGCCTGGTAAGGCCTATGCTGTGATGGGTGAGATATCTCTGTTCCCCAGATCTTTTTAATATGTTTCTGTTGCCAAGCAAACAAAACAGAGACATCTAAATCTAGCATTTATAGGACTTCCCCCACTAGCTCCAGTGAGACTTTTTGACTTGGTACTCAATACTAAACTTCATATTCTATGCTTCACTCAAAGTTTATTTCCTTCATGTAACATCATTTATTTCCACCATGTTAATGTTCCTAGTCATCTTAAAGATTCTCCACTTTTCTTATCAAGGAGGTAAGTGGGATACCCCTGGTTTACCTGATCCCAAGTGGCTCCAAATGCTCCAAATTTTAAATATTCCATGTAACTCATATATGCCACTGACTCTTCACTCTCATTGTCCTGTGCTTACTGAGGACCATGACTTTCCTTTCAGAGTGTTAACTGTATGTCCTGGTGTTTCTAGCCTGTCATACCCTCCAGTCTGAGGACCCTGTGTCTCCTCCTATTACAAGATGAGCTCTTCTGTTTGCTGTCAGTCATCAGGATTAACTGATTATATGAAGGCCCCTCTAGCAGTCCTGATTGAATTATTTAAACTAAAAATTTTATAATAAAAAATTTGTCAGTAAATAATAGATTTTATAATAAAATAGTAAATTTTATAATAAAAAAGTTGACAGGCACAGTTTTGATTTTTTCTTTATGGAACTACTGGGGGAATATTGTTTATGTGATATGCAGATATTTTGTGTAAACAAGGATATTCTACATCACTATACTAAAACTATCAAAATAAAAAAGTTAATTAGATTGGACTAATCAGAAATTGGTACAGTGGGATTAGGAGATAGCTCAGAGGTTAGAACACAAACTTTGCTATGCATGAGACCCTAGGCTTACTTTTCAGGACCTCATGGGGCAGGATCATGACAGCACTAAGGGGAACTTTGTGGATGGTGGAGTGGTACTTTGTTTCTCTCCTTTCTTCTCTCTCTCTTCTCTCTTTTCTTCTCTCTCTCTCTCTGACTCTCAACATAGAGACTACAGAATTGGGCCATGGAGTCATCTGGTGATATTGTGTGTGTGTGTGAGGCCCTCAGTTTATTCCTCAGCACCCCATTAAAAAGAAATTGGTACAGTGTCACCATCTAGTTCTTAAACCTTTTTCAAGTTTTCCCAAGGGTTCTGATACTGTGCTTTGTATAATAAAAGTATTCTGTTTGTAATCATGCATCATATTTAGTTTTCATGACTGTTGAATTTCCATTAGTCTGGAATAGTTCTTCTGTTTTTCCTTGAATTTCATGACACTTTTGATGAAGATATGTCAGTTATCTCATAGATCTTCAGTAAAAAAAAAAAAAAAAGAATGCCCTTAATTTTAGATTAATACAGTGGCTCTTCATGACTAAGTCCAAGCTATGTAATAGATGCTTCCTTAGCTGAAATCTCCTGGTAGTGATGTGTTTTTTTCATTGCACCTTATCATGATGCTTTTGTCTCATTACTAATGGTGCTAATTTTGATTCCTTAATTAAGATGGTAGCTGTAAGTATCTATTACTGTAGCTATTGTTAGTACTTTTATAGTTAGTATCTTTTTTTGTGTAAGACCTTGAATCTATGTGCATAATTTCCTAGGCTTTTACTGTATTGGTTTATATCTTTGTGTTGGTATGACTCCTGATTTTCTGTTTTACAGTATTTATGTTACTGTACTTATTTTGTTACTCATATTGTCAAAGGTTTGTGCTTTGTGAGCCTCTTCAGATTGGCTTCTGTAGCCTTTGACATGTCTCTCATTATATGAGGATGTGATTATTAAGATGTCCCAGTCTTAACTTACACTTTACCAGTTCCAGGGACAGGGGCAATGGTGCACCCAGTAAGTGCACATATTACCAAGTGCAAGGACCAGGGAGGGTTCAAGCCCTCAGTCCTTACCTGCAGAGGATACTCTTCACAAGCGGTGAAGCAGGTCTGCAGATGGCTACCATTCTCTATTTTCTCCCTTCTCAATTGCTCTCTGTCCTATCCAATTAAAAAAAAAAGGTAAGAAAAAAGGGAAAAATGGCCACCAGGAGTAGTAGATTCATAGTGCTAGCACCAACCCCCAGCTACAAGCCTGGTGGCAATAAAAGAAAACAACAACAGCAACAACAACAAAAAACCCTTCCAGCATTAGAATTGGCAATTTCCTTGAGAATCTTTTTTTTTTTTTTTTTTAACTTAGTGGAGAGTAATAGAAGCCTGGACCTGAGCACAAGCTGTGCTGTGCTTATTGCTGCTGGCATGTTTCTATTCCTATTCCTTGCACACAACAGAACAAAATAATTGACATATTTCATATATATATATATATATATATATATATATATATATACACATATTTATATGTATATGTTTACACGACTATTTCCTATATCTGTCCCCTATATCTCTCCCTTGAAATCTTTAGTTCTCATAGCTATTTCCAAGTCTAGGATTCATTGCAGTTTTCTTCGTTTCCACATTTATACCTTCAGCAACATCGAGAAACCTGGGTCCTATTATCTTTATTGTATTTACTTATTTGCTCATTATATGTGTGTGTAACCAGTATCTGTTCACATCCTTTCTACCCCACTCTGAGATGGCTTTTCTTAGAGACTCCATTCATCCTTTTTGTGGGTGTTAACACCTTATAATCTCATCGTCTTTCCTCTTTGCCTTAAGGGTTGCCTTTCTCACACCACTCAGATCTGATACAAATCATGTGGGGGTCACTTTCTGCTCTTCTGACTGTCTTACTCTACTTGGGCTCTACCCTCCCAAGTAATGCTGCTTCCATGCATACATGTCCACATTCCTGTTCTGCATCACCTCCTACTGTGTGCCCCCCGTCCAGAGGGGATGCATATCTTGCTTGACCTTTTCTGAATTAAATTACTGATATTGAGGAAGAGAAACAAAACAGAAGCAGATTCACTTTTGTGACTGATCCCCTTTCTTCCTTTTTTGTTTAACCTTTAAGTAAATAATAATAATTAAATAAATAATTATTAGTTGCTATAGAACCAGAGTTTCAATAAGCCTGAATCTACAGTCTTGCTTCTTTCATTAAGCTGTACCTCCATAATCTGTTTGTTATATTCTCCAATTCTTTAAAAAAATATTTATTTATTCCCTTTTGTTGCCCTTGTTTTTTTATTGTTGTAGTTATTGTTGTTGTTATTGATGTCATTGTTGTTGGATAGGACAGAGAGAAATGGAGAGAGGAGAGGAAGATAGAGTGGGGGAGAGAAAGATAGATACCTGCAGATCTGCTTCACCATTTGAGAAGTGACTTCCCTCAGCAGGTGGGAAGCTGGGGGCTTGAACCAGGATCAACACCTGCGCTTAACCTGCTACGCCACTGCCCGACTCCCCATATTCTCTAGTTCTTAAAGTTGACTTCTTTGAAGATCCAAGTATTTGAAGAATCGAACCTTATTACAAAGGGCATGTCTACTGGAAAACAGAATTTTGAATCCAAGCTTTAGTTTGCACATAGTCATCTCAGTTGTATGTGCATGACAGATGGGAAAACAGAAGAAAAAATTTTAAGTTTGCACTAATAATTCATAAATAAATCTTTTGGGAACAAGACAGTATTTACAGAGTTAATCCCTCACCTAAACTCTTCTTTTTTTCATCCTCAGATTGTTAATTGGCATTTCCTAGTAGGCCAGTAGGACATTCTCATCCTTAATTTTTCCCATTAGACTGAAAGTCATTCAGGCATAGGAATGCAGAGGGTATCTGTATTCTGTACCAATTTGTTTTTAATGGGGGTGCTAAGGAATGAACTGAGGGCCTCACACATACATGATATCACCAAATGACTCCCTGGCCCAATTTTGTAGTCTCTATGAGAGACTATAATCTGAGAGAGAGAGGGGAGGGAGAGACAGAGATTGAGAGGAAGAGAGAGAAAGAGAGGAAGGAAGGGGAGAAACAAATGCAGAGGGTAAACTGGGTATCTCAATCTTAGGCACCCTTATGTTCTCAGCCCCAGCACTGTATAGCAGTCACTTAGTTAATACTAACATGGCTTGTACTAACATGGTTTGTACTTAGGTCTGGCAACAAAGTCCATGTCTTTCTACTGTTTCACTATTCTCAAGCACTAACTGATAATTGCCACCTTTAAAATACCAGTATGATTAATCGCAATGCGTGAGGGGTTATATGTAATCTAGTAGCACCTCTCATTTGTGCATATTGTGTCAGTTATATAGGGTCTAGATTAATTGCTCAGACTTTCTGGTTTGTACTGATTTTCCTTTCCCTGATCTTACAAATAAAGCCTTTCCCCTTATTTGTAAGTGGTAGATTCAAATATGCACAGGCCAGCTTCTTGTGAGTCTGTTTAATTCTGAGTGTGTTGAGTAGGTACTTTTAGCTGTTTGCAATAAGTCTGGGTCTCTCTTAGGTGACTTTTACATCAACTTGGTGCTGTCTTATCTTGTTCCTCCATGCTGCGGGTTCTCCACCACTACCTACTGTAATAGCACCACTTGGGAGCACCATGGGTAGCACTAGGAATGCACCATACCTGATGGAGTGATGCTGTGGTGTCTCTTGTTTTCTCACTCTCTTCTGTTGTTTCCTAAAAGAATGAAAAAATTAGCCTTCAGAGGTCATTTAGCTAGTGATATCATGCATGTGTGAGGCCTTGGTGTGCCACATTAAACTTTTTTTTGTGTGTGTTCATTCAGACAGAATTTTCATTTTTCTCATGGGACTACCATTGATCTTAAATTTATATTTCAGGGAAAATGTTTTGAGGTTGCTTATATAATTCCTCTTATTTGCACATTTGCTTTTAAAGGTGCCTACAAAAGTTAACATGCCCCCCCATTTTAAATTAATGATTCAACAGGGTTGTACTAAATTGTAACTTCACATGCTTACAGATATTTATATTGGCAAAAACTTGGCTCCTGAACAAGAAATATCCACTTTTTTTGGTTTGATTTGGTTCTGAGATTTGCACTGGTAAGATTTCACTGCTTCTGTGAATTTTCTCCCTTTTAATTTTAACATTGATGAGAAGGGAGAGAGAAAGAGGATACCATAACACTACTCCATCCCTTATGGAGTTTCCCCTGTAGAATACACATTTGACCATGCATAAGTATCCCAGACAATGGAACCGGCCCCTTATGCATGGTCAGATGTGCATTCTACTTGGTTGGCTTTCTTGGGCCCCTATTATTAGATTTTGATAATTTAGATTTAGTCAGTGGTAATATTCTATCTGGTGTTATTCTTTTTGCCACTAGATGGTGCTTGCCTATTCATTTGTGAGACTTTCCTACATGCTTTATCATTTGGGGGAACAGCAGAATTGTATATGTGGTATTTATGCTCACATGTATTCTGATGACTAGACATTTTAAGGTTAACCTGGATGGTAGTGACAGAATTAGATAAAAAATTTTAAAAATTCTTTGAGATCATTCTGCTTATTCGTATAATCCCAATGTATAAACACAGTACATTTACTAACAAGGAATGTAGAAAGAATTGTATGTGTAAATAAAGTATTCTTACTTTTGAGATGTGCACAAAATTTGACCTAGGCTAATTCATGAACAAGTTAGACATGTGAGGAACAAAACTCTTTACAGATGTTTATATTTTTCAGTATGATCAGAAAGACAGCAGATGATTTATAATTAGGTGGGTTAGCAATAGGTAATCAACATCATGTTTCGATCAGAGTGGATGTCATTTGGAACAGGGTGGTTATTTTAAACTGTGAAGCAGTTTCTGTTTACTTTCTGACAAGATTCAACAGGTACTTATCAAGTCTGCCCTCCAAAGGGATATAGATGTGAGAAGACACAGTTCCATCCTTTCATGAATTAATAATTGCTTGTGTTTGATTGAGGCCATGCTGCTATGCTAGAGATTGTGAGGGATCAGAGGGAGTGATCATCAGAATCTGTGATACAGAACTCTTTTCGATAAGCAGAAATATTTTTTTAAAAAAAATGTTTTTATTTATTTTTTTAATTATCTTTATTTATTGGATAGAGACAGACAGAAACTGAGAGGGAAGGGGTGAGAGAGAGGGAGAGAGAAAGAGAGACACCTGCAGCCCTGCTTCACCACTTGTGAATCTTTCCCCCTGCAGGTGGGGACCAAGGGCTCAAACCTGTGTCCCTGTGCACTGTGACATGTGTGCTCAACCAGGTATGCCACCACCCAGCCCCCCATAAGCAGAAATCTTAAAGTGACTTTCAGCCTTTCAGTATCACTCCTTTCAAGTCTTTCCCTACACAGCAGGACATTAGCCATTTCCCAGGAATTTCAAGAGATTTAGAGCCTAAGCTTTTTTTTTTTTTTTTCTTGTAGACAGCAAATAGAAGTACTATTTGAAGTTCTGTCTGCCTAAAGACTTGCTCTTATTTATTATCCTCAGTGCCACTTCAGAGAAGGACTGTAATTTGTAAGTTGGTGCTGGGATGTTATGTAGAGTCTTCTAAAGAGGTCAGGTGGTAGCACACCTGGTTAAGTACACACATACAGTGCACAAGGACCTGGGTTCAAGCCCCTGGTCCCAGCCTGCAGGGGGAAAGCTTCACAAGTGGTGAAGTAGAGCTGCAGATGTCTCTCTGTCTCTAGCCAATAATAAATAAATAAAATTTAAAAAATAAACTCCCCTATTAAAAAAAAACTAGAGTCATCTAAATGAGCTTGGTATTTTTTGGGGTATCTTTCATCCCTGGACATGTAATCTGGTTCTGGGAAAGTTCCTGTGAAACCAGGATGTGGATGAGGAGCAGGGTAGTATGGGCAGGAGTGCTCTTAGGGACCTTGCATCTTTTCATGAACTCAGTCTTCTCAGGCTTTTGAGTTGTGGCATAACTGGCCTGGCTACTCAAGAGCTACAAGAAAATTGCTTATCCTTCTCTTTTTGGCTTATCAGATGATTTAATTTATAGGCAGAACTTAAGAAACAAGGACAGAGAGGGAAAAGACAAAGTAAAACTTGGACTGGGCTTGGTGTATTGCACCAAGGCAAAGTATTCTGGAGGAGGACAGGAATAAGGAAGGGGGCTTTGGGATCCTGGTGTATGACTGTTCAAAAGGACCTAAGCTGGGATGAGAGTGTTTTGCAGACATCTATCATGGGGAGATGAGAAATTGTACCCATGTGTCAACACTGTACTGTAAACCATTACTCCTTCAGTAAAGTCACACACACACACACACACACACACACACACACACACACACACACACACACACACACACACAGAAATTTGCTTATCCTTGGATCTTCTATACCTAGTTTTATATACTTGCCACTGGAAACTGGCCTTTGCCTTGATTATAAACTCTGAACCATCCCTGAACTCATCCGTATTGCTTCCTGCAGGTGGGGGCCAGGCAGTAATGAACCCAGTTGGGTGCACAAGCTTCCATGTGCAAGGACCCAGGTTTGAGCCCTCAATCCCCACCTGCAGGGGGGAAGCTTCACAAGCAGTGAAGTAGGTTTGCAGGGCCCTCTCTCTCTCTCTTTCTCTCTTTCTCTTTCTCTCACTGTGCGTCAACCTCTTTATCCTGTCAGATATACAAAGGAATTAAAAAAAAGTTTATATCAGACTCTCCGATCTGTATATTCATTTACCAATCTTGCTACTTGCGTAGACAGACCTCACAGGAAGTCTGTTACCTAGGGGTTTCTTTTGCTTCCACTTTTGGAGTCAAGCTTTCTCTAGTGCCAGGAATCATTCACTGTGACCACACTTTTATTTCTTTATCAATCCATGATACATTATATTTATACTTGATTGCTTTATGGATACTGACAATACTTGTTCTGATCTGTAATAATTCAAACTGCTTGAGACATTTTTATAGTTCTGTAAAGACTTAATAAGTATTTTCATGAGTCAGTCCATCTCCCAACTTCATTAATTGCTTTGATGAATCTCTCTCTCTTTCTAGATTTGTTGATTTATTAATGGGGGGGGGACTGTGGCACATACAGTAATAGAGACTGAATTTGGGGCCTCATTCTTGAGAGTCCAATACCTTATTTACTGTGCCACCACCCAGGACAGAATATGGTGAGCATCTCATGAAGGATGCGTATGTAGGGGGGGCCAGGTGGTGGTGCACCTGGTTAAGTGCACATAGTACTATGCACAGGGACCAGTGCAAGGATCTAGGTTTGAGCCCCTCTTCCCCACCTCCAGTAGGAATACTTCACAAACAGTGAAGCAGATCTGCAGGTCTCTATATTTCTATCTTTTTAAAAATTATTTCTTTAGCCACCAAGGTTATTGCTGGGGCTCAGTGCCTGCACTATGAATCTTCTGCTCCTGCACCCATTTTTCCTCATTTCTTTTAGTGAGTAGGACAGAGAGAAATTGATAGAGGAGGGGAGGGAGAAAGAGAGGGAGAGAGAAAAATGGACACCTGCAGATCGGCATCACTGCTTGTGAAGTGACCCACTTGCAGGTGGAGAACTGGGGGCTTGAACCAGGATCACTGTGCAGGTCTTGGTGCTTTGTACTATGTACACATAACTCAGTGTGCCTGCACCCAGCCCCTGTAGTCTATATTTCTCTATCCCTCGCTATCTCTCCCTCCTCTCTCAATTTATTGAATAAAATAGGGGGTGGGAGCTGCAGGGTGTTTGCCATAGTGCAGCACTGACCCTGGAGGCAAAAAAAGGAGAAGGAGAAGGAGAAGGGGGGAGGTCAGGTGGTGGCATGTACCTGGTTAAACGTACACATCAGAGTGTGCAAGGACCCAGGTTCAAGCCCCTGGGCCCCCCATGCAGGGGGGAAGGCTTCACAAGTGGTGAAGCAGGGCTGCACATATCTCTTTGTTTCTCTCCCTCTACCTCCCCCACCCCTCTCAATTTCTCTCTGTCTCTATTCAATAATAAATAAATAAAGATAAAAGATAATAAAGAAGAAGAATGCATATATGGATTTATTTGTAGTAGTATTTAGTAGCAAATGAGTTGCAAGTTGGCCCATTTTTAAAACATGACATACATAATGATATATATATTAATCTTTTTATAATTTTTATTGAGAAGTTTAATGGTTTACAGTACAATCATTGACACATGGGTGTAATTTTATCATACACCAGGACCCCAAAGTTCTCTTCTGCTCATTCCTCCTCCTCTTTTTTCCTCCTCCTCCTTTTCTTTAATACAATATACCATGCCCAGTCAATTTATCCCTTTGTGTTCTCTCTCCCTGTCTCTATGTGTTAAGTCCTGCTTATAAGTGAAATCATTTGGTATTTGTACTTCTCTTTTTGGCTTATATCACTTAACATGATGTCTTCAAGTTCCATCCAAGATGATGTAAATGAAATGACTTCATCATTTTTTTTTGGATTTTTAAAAATTTATTTTGTTTATAAAAAGGAAATAGTGACAAAACTATAGGATAAGAGGGGTACAACTTCACACAGTTCCCACCACCAGATCTCTGTATATCATCCCCTCCCTTGATATCTTTCCTATTCTTTAACCCTCTGGGAGTATGGACCCAAGGTCATTGTGGGATGCAGAAGGTGGAAGGTCTTGCTTCTGTAATTGCTTCCTTGCTGAACATGGGCATTGACAGGTCCATCCATACTCCCAGCCTGTCTCTTTCTTTCCCTAGTGGGGAAGGGTTCTGGGGAATCAGAGCTTCAGGACACATTGGTGGGTCTCTCTGTCCAGGGATATCTGGTTGGCGGCATGCTAACATCTGAAAACTGGTGGCTAAAAAGAGAGTTAACATACAAAGCCAAACAAGTTGTTGACTAATCATGAGCCTAAAGGCTGGAATAGGGGGTGTGTGTCTCCGTTCTGAAGATAGCTAGTAGGCATATTTTAGTTATATTCCAAAGGGCCTGTGGCTATACTAGTTTTCTTTTTTCTCCTGATCCTGAAATCTGATATGTAGGGGGATCCAGGTTATTGTCTGGGGAGATGATATCATGACTGGAAAAAGGCCCAGAAAGCTGGATCTGGCAAGAGAGTAGCTCCCAAATATGGGAAAGGTGTATAAATATTGTTGACTGTAAACTCCATCAAGAGATGTGATCTGGGGCTCATATTAAGCTTAGAAGCCTCCTCAGCATGCTTCACTTTAGACTGTGTCCAGAGACGTCAGGCATGGAATGTCAACCCTTCACCCTCATTACAGACCTTTCCTTTCATAGGATTCTCTAATTCCATTCCAGGAGGTTCACTTCCTAACAAAGTCCCAAAACCTAGCTATAGATCAGGTCCCATGAGATAGAGCATATGTTCACATGAATCCACAAATTAAGGCAAAATATATACATGAAAGCAAAGGTACACAGTTGTCTGCAGTGAGTCAGTATAAAGTTCCTAATGAAATAGTGTCTACTTAGACTTAGATACCTCCCTCACCTACTTCCTATTACAGTTCTCTCACTCACTCCAAAACTAATCTCATCAAAGCAAGGACTGCAAAAGCTGAATAAGGGCAGGAGACTGGCATACTTTAAGGATGACTCTTTAGTCACTATCAGGCCACCCCATCAGCTGGGCCCCTAGTCAGGGAGTCCTGAGATTCCCAAACAGACAGGATGGGTCTAGGCCTCGAATAAATTCCTCTCTCCATTGTTACTGGTCATCTTTATCAGGAACAACACAATAGACCCCTTTGTGGGCCCCCATAGGACCTTGCCCTCAACTTGGATTATCAATGGTAGAGAATGTTCCATCCTCTGAAGGGAGGATGGACAACATACTCTATGCTATAGTTGAGGAAGTTGGTTCCTGATATTGGGGCAGCTTGGAACATTTGTACTCATGACCACAGAATATGAGTTCACATCTACAGGGATGCAGAGGTCACATAGACTTCATCATTTTTAACAGCTGAGTAGTATTCTATTGTGTGTCTCACAGATTTTTTTTTTTTTCCTTTCTGCTACTCATATGATATTAGACATCTTGGTTTTTCCAAGTTTTAGCTATTACAAATTGTGATGTTATGAACATAGGTATATATAGATCTCTTCTGGTAGTATTTTCCCCCATTGGGTAAATCCCCAGCAGAGAAATTTCTGGGTCATAGAACAGGTGAATTTCTAGTGTTATGAGAAATCTCCTGATTGTTTTTTCACAATGGTTGGGTGAATTTACACTCCCATCAGCAGTGCAGAATATCCCTTTTTTTCCACACCCTCTTCAACATTTGCTGTTACTGTTCTTTCTAATGTGTGACATTCTCACAGATGTAAAGTGGTTTCTCATTGTCTCTATTTGCGTTTATCTGATAATCAGTGACTTGGAGCACTTTCTCATCTACCTTTGGCCTTCTTTATCTCTTCCTACATCAAGTTTCTGTCCATTTTGCCTTACCTCTTTTTCTTATGTTTTTGTTGTGCTAAGCTTATTGAGCACTTTGTGTATTTTGGTTATTGGTCCTTTATTTGAAGGATGTCATATAAATATCTTCTTCCACACTGGAAGGTGTCTTTCTGTTTGGGTGATGGTATCCTTAGCTGTGCAAAAGCCTTTCAGTTTGATACAGTCCCATTGATTTATTTTTGTTTTTGTTTTCTTTGCTGTTGGATTTGAATCTTTGAAGACTTTTTGAAGCATAGATGCTGAAATGTTTTGCCAGTGTTTTCTTCTATGTATTTGGTAGTTTCTGGTCTAATCATGTCTTTGATCCACTTGGAGTTGATTTTTGTGCATACTGATTGGTGGTCCAATTTCATTTCATTAGTAAATTTCAATCTAATCTTCCTAAGAACAGTTTTTTAGAGACTCTGATTTCTCTGATTTTGGGCTCCCTTGCCAAAAGTTAGTTGTCCATAGATGTGGAGGCTAGCATCTGGGTTTTCAATTCTATTTGACTTGTCTATATATCTATTTTACTTCCAGTACTAAGCAGTTTTAATTACAATAGATCTGTTTTATAGTTTGAGGTCAGGAAGTGTGAATGCCTCCCGTCCTGTTCTTTTTTCTCAAGATTAGTCTGGCAACCCTAGGGACTTTTTGGTCCCACATACATTTTTGTAGCTTTTGTCCTATTTCTTTAAATAAAATTGGTAGCATCTTGATGAGGATGGCATTAAATCTGTATATGGCTTTAGGTAAGATGGTCATTCTGATTGTGCTAATTATTTCTATCCAAGAGCAAGGGATATCTTTCAGGGATATCTTTCCATTTCTTTGTATCTTGCTATTTCCTTGAAGTGTGAAATTATTTCACTTCCATCGTTAACTTTGTTCCTAAATATTTATTCTTTTTGCTTCTATAGCAATAGGGATTGATTTCTGGATGTCTTCTTCTGGTTTAACATTTGCATAGAGGAATGCCACTGATTTTTAAAAATTTATTTATTTTTATATTACAGAATTACATGTTGACAGGGGTTTGAATCCACACCATTCCCACCACCAGAGTTCTGCAATCCACCACCATTCCCCTAAGGTTGTAGATATGAGCCAACCATCATCTCTACAGCTATTTGTCTACATTTATGCATAGTTGCCTCTCTCTTTTCTGATTCAATCCTCTTTCGCCTTCCAAGCCACTCATGACAACATAACTACTTCCATATATCCTTCTCCTTTTCCTTCTGTCTCTCTGGGTGCTGATGGAGCTGGAGTTCAGAGCCCTCTTATCTTCATCCTATTACTTCTCCCTCGCTGGGAATATGGATAAAGGTTGTATTGGGGGATCAGAATAGGAGTTCTGACTTCAGTAATTGATTCTCCACTGAGCATGGGTGTTGACAAGTAGATCCATACCCCCAGCCTGTTTCTATCTTTCCTGAGTGGACTAGAGCTCTGGAGATGTGAGTGTCCAGGACACATTGGTGAGTTCATCTGCCCAGATAAGTTGGGATGGAGTCATGGTAGCATCTGTAGCTTGATGTTTGGAAGGTGGCATGACCTAAATTGAGACAAAATGGTTAGTGAACAGGAACCAAAAAGTAGGATTAGAGCAGATGAGATTAGGGATTTTAGGGTAGAAGAAAACTAGGGAAATTATTTTAGACATGTTCCTTGAGGCACACAGTTATGATAGTTTTTGCTTGAGTTTAGTAGCTAACCTGAGATTGGATAAGAATATTATCTGAGGGAATGGTGTAGGAGTAGAGAAAAGGGCCAGAGAGTTGGATTAGGGCAGGGAGTAGCTCCCATTCTTGAAAAAAAAAATTCTGTGACTAAAATTAACTATTTACCTTCATCCCCCTGCTCCAGGGCATGTATATATTTAGCACCAGAGCCTGTGTAACCTTTAAGTCCCTATTGGTCTGAGTTTATAGTTCATGGTCACATCTGAGGAACCTTGCAGGCTGCACTCATTTCAGGACCAGTCTTTTTTGAGTGGCAGGGCGGGATACCCCAGCCTCCCTTCAGAGTTATGATGAGGACAAGGTCCTGGAAGGGCTCACAATTTGCCATTCCTTATAGAAGTGACCTGCCACTGATTTTTGTATATTGATTTTTGTAGCTTGCCACTTTACTATATTGCTTAATAATTTCCAGGAGTTTTCTACTAGATTCCTTAAAAGTTTCTATATATAAACTCATGCTGTCTGCAAACAGTGATAGTTTAACTTTTTCTTTTCCAATCTGAATCCCTTTAATTCTTTTCTGTTGCCCAGTTGCTATATCTAGGACTTTTGATACTATGCTGAGTAATAATAATAATGGATAGTCCTGTTTCTGTTTGACTTCAGAGGGAAAGCTTTCAATTTCTCACCATTGAGAATGATGTTGGCTGTAGGTTTGTTGTATATAGATTCAATAAGTTTGAAGAATTTCCCATCTATGCCCATTCTTTTAAATGTTTTGATCAGTTTTTTTTTAAACTGGTACTTTAAAAATGTGTTCTTTATCTTCATATTAACTTAAATTTTTGATATTTTATTTTCTCATTTAAATTAAAAACATTTTTTGGGGATCAAGATAGAATTTGAGAGGGGAAGGGGGAACAGAGGGAAAGAGAAAGAGTATTCACTTGAATCCAGGTCCTTGTGCATGGCATTATGTATGTTCTACCTGGTGGGTCACTGCTGCCTGGCCCCCCTTTAAATATGATTTAGAAAACAGCACTAAAAGGTATTTGTTGTTATTGTTGCTGTTGTTGTTCTTCTCTTCCTCCTCCTCTTCTTTCTTCTTACTCCCCATTCTCCTTCTTCTTCCTTTCCTTAAACTTCCTAGTTTAAGTCAGATAAACTGGCTTACTTGAGTTCAATATTTTAGCTATATACAACACATTTTTGGTGTGTTTTCTGAGTCTTCTAACATTTTTAGGTGCCGATTTCATAGTTAAAATTGTTAGACGTTTTATTGTAAAACAAATTCACCTTTTGGACAAATATATTCTAATAATATTACAAACACTAGAGGGCAGACTTTAAAAGGTATGGCAGTACATCTCTGCAATTTTTAGTTTTGGAAATCTCTGATCTTACTTATTGAATTAATCGGGGCTAGTTGATTGGAATGATTTTTGTATTCTAATAATGTCTGAGAGGAGTAAATCATAAAGTATAAATTTTTACCAAAATACCTTTAAGTAGCCCACAAAAGATGGTATTAGAAAGTTCATATTACTTAATCTTTAGAGTTTTATTTACTATGGGGGGGGGAGTCAGAGAGGAGGAAGAGACCAAGTACTGCTCTCTGGTATAAGTTGTTGCTAGTGATCAAATATGTGACTTCTTGTGTCTCAGACATACAAGTTAGTGCTCTGACAGACTGAACCATCTCCCTGGTCCTCCTAGTTACTTTGTCTGTATACTTTGTCTTAGAATAGACCTCCAGAATGCTCACAATCAAACTGATATACTTGTAAACAAATGCTATGAAAACACAGATTATTTAGTCAGCAGTTATTTACTGAAGACCTGCAATCCCTAGAGGACACAGAAATTATTTAGCTACAGCTTTCGTCTTCACTAAATATATAATCTTATAAGCTGTGTCGAATTTCGCAGCATAAATATACAGTTGCACAAGAGCAACATATGAAAATTTAAATTTTCTATAAGGCACACTAAAAAAGTAAAGAGAAGCAGATAAAATGAACTTAGATAATATACTTTATGTTAATCAGTATAGCTCAAACATTGTCATTTCAGCATGCACTGAATTAACAATAAAAGATTCTATCAAAAATTAATGAATCAGTTTTTTATACTGACTTTGAAATCCAGTGTGTAGTTTTGCAGTACATCTTCAGTCAATATGGCCACATTTCAGATGTTCAGGTGCCACCTGTACAGGATAATTCAATTTCCTATCACTTTTATCAGACGGCATCTGTGAAATTTAGATCATGACTTCACTATCCTCATAGAGTTAACTGTAAATTAAGAAATTCACCAATTGTGGATTTATTATCCCTTTTAAAATTTATTTATCTTTAATTTTTTATCTTTTTTCAGGTAGGCTTGCTAGACTCTGTGTTTTAGGGGTACATTTTCTTTCTTTCTCCCTTCCTTCCTTCCTTTCTTTCTTCCTTTCCTTCTTTCTTTTTCTACCAGAGCACTCACTGCTCAGCTCTGGTTTATGGTGGTGTGGAGGATTGAACCTGGGACTTCGGAGCCAGGGGTACATTTTATACCTGTTCACAGTATGCTGTTGTTCATTTTTAAAAAATGGTATCTGTTTTATTTCTAAGAATTTAAGATTATTTCTCTCTCTGAGAATGTTTTTAAAAATAATAAAATTATTGCTTGTTTCACTAAAAACATTTTTTTTATAATTTAAGGATTTATTTATTTATTTTTGTGAGAAATAAAGCACAGCAGAGTGAGCAAGAGAGCAAGTGTGAAAGCAGATCATCTCTCTGCTCTGGCTAATGGCAGTTCTGGCATATGTGTCCTGTGCTCGAATATTGAACTGTTTTCCTGACCACAATGCTTTTTTAAAAAAAGTATTTTGTGGGAGCAAGGTGGTGGCACACCTGGTTAAGGAGACATATTACCATGAGCAAGGATCTGGGTTCAAGCCCCCACTCCCCACCTGCAGGGAGTGGTGAAGCAGGTCTGCAGGTGTCTATTTTTCTCTCTTTCCTCTCTCAATTTCTGTACTATCCAATAAAAGAGAATAAATAAACAAACAAACAAATAAATAAATGGCTGCCAGGATTGGTGGATTTGTAGTGCTGGCACTGAACTCTAGCAATAACCCTGGTGGAAAAAAAGTATGTTGCTTGTTACTTTTGATACTATATCTATATTTTTACTATAACATTTCCTCATATTTCTGTTAACCCTTGATGGATAGATAACTGTATATGTTTATCTGTGCTTGCACAACCAACCATTCAGGGAGTACCGTCACAGTTAGGGGAGATTGGGGAAGAGAAAATACCTAGTCATATTTATGTCCTCCACTAACTGAACTCTCTGACAACAGAAATCTTTACTTAATCATATTTGAAACTTCAGTGCCAGGCACATAGTAATCTAAAAACTGGTTCTGAGGCATTTTATGAGCCTTTATTCTTAAAATGAGTGCTAGCAATAGTTGAAGTAAGAGTTTATTTAGAATACGCAGGGATTCAGTTGAGTCTGTGTGAAAGGTTTAAGCTCTACAATAAGACATGTTTAGATGCATTAAAGACAGAATTTTGGATAAAGAATATATGGTACATGTTGATTATTTTATTTTACTTTTTTCCTCCAGGGTTATTGCTGGGGTTGGTGCCAACACTATGAAATCCACTGCTCCTGTGGCCATTTTTTAAAAATTATTTTTATTTTTAAAATTTATTTAAGAAAGGAGACATTAACAAAACCATAGAATGAGAGGGGTACAGTTCCGCACAATTCCCATAACCCGATCCCCACATCCCATCCCCTCCCCTGATAGCCTTCCCATTCTCTATCTCTCTGGGAGTATGGACCCAGGGTCATTGTGGGTTGCAGAGGGTGGAAGGTCTGGCTTCTGTAATTGCTTCCCCGCTGAACATGGGCGTTGACTGGTTGATCCATACTCCCAGTCTGCCTCTCTCTTTCCCTAGTAGGGTGGGGCTCTGAGGAAGTGGTGCTCCAGTACACGTTGATGGGGTCGTCTGTCCAGGGAAGTCTGGTCAGCATCCGGAACCTGGTGGCTGAAAAGAGACTTATTATAAAAAGCCAAACAAATTGTTGAACAATCATGGACCTAAAAACTGTAATAGTGCAGATGAAGTGTTGGGGGTATTCCCTGCATGCTCTTGTGTACTTCTGCTTTCAGGTATATATTTTTCCCCTAGTTTATGGACACGGGTGAACCTATGCTCTATCTCAGGGGACCTGGACTATATCTAGGTTTGGGGACTTTATTGGGGCGTGGAACACCTGGAATGGAATTAGAGAATACTATGAAAGGAAAGGTCTCACCTGAGTGATGAAGCTGAAGGGTTGTCTTTCCACACCTGAAGTCTCTGGTCACAGTCTGAAGTGCAGCATGCTGGGGTGGCACTTGTTGTGTTGCACGGATACAATATTATTTGATTTGAATTGAGAGCAGCATGCAGAAAAGTGGGCCCCACCCTAAGGTTCCAGGACTGGGGGAAATATAGGCTCTATAGTGGAAATGTGAGGTTCCTGCTGTCTTAGGGTTCAAGAAGACAATGGATAGGTATTGTTAACATTGCATTATTTGGTAATTGGGTTAAGGGTTAACTTTGAAAAGTTCCTTTGTTAGACATATAATCAATTTTCCCCCTCATTATTAATTAAATAGTGATTTATATGACTACAATTTAATAGGAGTGCACATAAACACCATTCCCATTACCAAAAGATTGTGACCCATCCCACCACCCCCAACCTCCCCAGGAAGCCACATGTCCACCCTCCCCCTCACCACAGGGTTTTTACTTTGGTGCCCTACTTTCAATTTAGTCAGATCCTGCTTTTTGTTTCCCTCTCTGATCTTCTTTCTCAATTTCTGTTGATGAGTGGGATCATCCCATACTCATCTTTATCTTTCTGACTTCGCTCACTTAACATAATTCCTTCTAGCTCTGACCAAGATGGGTCAGAGAAGTTGAGTTCATTGTTCTTAGTAGTTGCATAGTATTCCATTGAGTATATATACCATGGCTTTCTCAGCCACTCATCTGTTGTTGGGCACTTGGGTTGCTTCCAGGTTTTAGCTATTATGAATTGTGCTGCTATGAACATAGGAGTACACACCTCTTTTTGGTTGGGTGTTATGGAGTCCTTGGGGTAGATCCCCAGGAGAGGAATTACTGGATCATATGGAAGGTCCATGTCTAGCCTTGTGAGAGTTCTCCAGACTGCTCTCCACAGAGGCTGGACCAATTTACATTCCCACCAGCAATGTAAAAGGGTTCCTCTGTCCCCACAGCCTCTCCAGCATTTGTTGCTGCTGTCCTTTTTGATGTATGCCATTCTTATAGGAGTGAGGTGGTACCTCAGTGTTGTCTTTATTTGCATTTCTCTGACAATCAGTGACCTGGAGCAGTTTTTCATATGTTTGTTAGCCTTTTGGATCTCCTCTGAGGTGAATGTTTTGTTCATATCCTCTGCCCATTTTTGGATGGGGTCATTTGCTTTTTTGTTGCTAAGTTTGCTGAGCTCTTTGTATATTTTGGTGATTAGTCTCTTGTCTGATGTATGGCATGTGAAGATCTTTTCCCTTTCTGTGAGGAATCTCTTTGTTTGTGTGATAGTTTCTTTGGCTGTGCAGAAGCTTTTCAATTTGATATAGTCCCATTTGCTAGTTTCTGCTTTAGTCTTCCTTGCAATTGGGTTTGTTTCATCAAAGATGTCCTTGGGGTGTAGGTCGGAAAGTGTTTTACCAATGTTTTCCTCTAAGTATCTGATTGTTTCTGGTCTAACATCCAGGTCTTTAATCCATTTGGAGTTGATTTTTGTTTTTGGTGAGATAAAGTGGTTCAGTTTCATTCTTCTGCATGTTTCAACCCAGTTTTCCCAGCACCATTTATTGAAGAGAGCCTCCTTCTTTCATTTAATACTTTGGGCTCCCTTATCAAACCAGTCCTGGGACCCTAGGGTAGGGCCCACTTTCCTGCATGCTTTTCCCAATTCTTATCAAATAATATTGCATCTGCCAATCACAACCTAATCAACACAACGAGTGCCACCTCAACATGCTTCAGCTCAGACTGTGTCCAGAGACTTCACGTGTGGAATGACAACCCTTCAGCTTCATTACTTGGGTGAGACCTTTCCTTTCATAGTATTCTCTAATTCCATCCCACTTCCTAACAAAGTCCCAAAGCCTAGATATACACCAGGTTCCATGAGATAGAGCATATGTTCACACGTATCCATAAACTAGGGCAAATATTACCTGAAAGCAGTAGTATACTAGAGTTTGCAGTGAGTACCCCCCCCCCAACACCTCCTCTCCACTATTCCAAGCTTTGGGTCCATGATTGTTCAACAACTTGTTTGGCTTTGTATGTTAACTCTCTTTTCAAACACCAGGTTCCAGATGCCATCAGGATGCCGGCCAGGCTTCCCTGGACTGAAGACCCCTCCAATGTGTCCTGGAGCTCCGCTTCCCCAGAGACCCACTCTACTAGGGAAAGAGAGAGGCAGACTGGAAGTATGGATTGACCAGTCAATGCCCATGTTCAGCAGGGAAGCAATTACAGAAGCCAGACCTTTCACCTTCTGCAACCCACAATGACCCTGGGTCCATGCTCCCAGAGGGATAGAGAATGGGAAAGCTATTGGGGAGGAGATGGGATATGGAGATTGGGTGGAGGGAATTGTGTGGAATTGTACCCCCCTATCCTACAAATTTGTTAATGTCTCCTTTCTTAAATAAATAAAAATAATTGGATAGGACAAAGAGAAATTGAGGAGGGAAGGGAAGGCAGAGAGAGAGAGAGAGAGAGAGAGAGAGAGAGAGAGAGGGAGAGACAGAGGGAGAGGGAGAGAGAGAGAGAGAGAGAGAGAGAGAGGGAGAGAGAGACCTGCAGACCTGCCTCGCCACTTGTGAAAAGACCCCCCTGCAGGTGGGGAGCCAGGGGCTCAAACCACCAGGGTCCTTGTGTGGGTCCTTGCACTTGATACTATATGTGCTTAACCCAGTGCCACCTTCTGGCCCCCTATTTTAGAAGTCCTTTTCTGTTCGGGAAAGCAAGTCAAATAGACATTAAATGTGTATATATATATGTTTTTTTTTTTGCTTTTGTGTAGGGCAAATATCTTGATTTCTAATTTTTTATTATGTGACATATATGTATAAGCAATGTGAATTTTATCATTTTAACCTCTTAAACTATATTTAGGTGTGGTGATGAGCATATTCACATTGTTGTACAATGACCAGCAACTATCCATTTCCTTGCTGATTTCTTCTTCCCCAGCTGAAACTCTATACTCCGTAAACTCTTAAGATCTCCCATTCCCTTTCTTTCCAGCCCTTGGCAGCTATTATTGTACTTTCTGTTTTTATGAATTTAAGTACTCTAGGAACCTAGCATAAAAGGAATCATACATTATCCTTTTGTGGCTGACTTTTGTTTCCTGGCATAATATTTTTAAGGTTCTAAATTTCTTTTATAGCAAGTAGATTTTGGGCTGTTTTTCAATTCAATTAGTTAAGCCCACTTAACTTTCTGCTAGTGAAATACTTCCCCCCTAAAGTATCAAAGAAATTGGCGAACATAATTATTTGAAAACATTATTTGATACAATATCTAGTTGATCAGTGATTTTCATATTTTAAAATAATAGACACATGACTAAAGAAGAAAGTATAACTCTGGGGGGAAAGATAACCTTTTTTATAATAGGATTTGCTACATGCAATTGAGAAGTTATATTTATCTTGAAATAAAGAAAAAATAGTATATACAATATTTCACAATAAGAGAAAACTCTTGGTGATATTTTATACTAAAAATTATCAAACATGAATTTACTAGGGCAGTAGAGAAATATGCTGACATAGAGGAGAATAGGTTTCAAACATGAAGTGCTAGCTGTATCTCTGTATTGGGAAATGGATGCTGATAATACATCTTTTCCCCCACATAACATTTATGATTGCAGATTGCAATGTACCAGTCATTTATTTTCTGCTTGCTACTTCAGATTTACTTGTGTTTTATGAAACTTTAGAGCTTCCTGCATGCACCCTACCATTGCTGAACAGCCTCTCCAGGTTTCATTATTTTAGAGAGAGCAAGAGATTCCACATAAGAGATTCCACCATCAAAGGAGCTCCTCTGGTGTCATCTGTAGTGCTCCAGTGTGTTGCTAGACCTTGAGCTGGAGCGTGCTCTGCTGGGGAAACTACCTTCTAGATTCCAGACTCACTTTTACTCTCCAGTGTCCTTGTGTTCTGTCCTGGAGAGTGTCTAGTATGGACTTTTCAATCATCTCTCTTGTTTTCTCTCTTATTTTGATTTTGTCAATGTGATGAAACTTAGTTGGATTGGAGATAATTGGAGAATTTAGGGAGATTGAATCATGTAACTGTCCTCTTTCACCAAAGTCATAGCATCACTATTTAGTTTTCACTCTCTATGTGATTCTCCACTTCTGGTAACTCCCTCTTGCTCACAACACTCAGTGATGGTAACAATCCTAGGGTGTTGCACTAATCCTTGTAGTTATTCTCTGGCCCTTCAAAATTATTGTTCCTTTATTAACTCCTAAAGTATTCTAAGTTGAATATGGCCCATTTCTAGATATCTATATATGTTTGCTTGAAAGTTTTTTAAATAAGTTATCACGTATGAGAGGTGTTATTACTAATATGCTGAAGACCAGCATAGACTGCCAGATGAAGGAGTAAGTTCTTCCTGGTGAATTGATATGAATGGTCAGGAATGTGACCTATAAGTTGTAAGTGGCAAGGGATGGCACTTGATTGGGAGCCCAGGGAAACCAGCTGCAAGTAAGGATACCGTTTTACTGAATGGAATGGATTGACTGCAGACTACAAATCCCTAAATGCCTTGAGTTTTAACTATGCTTTCTCTTCCTCATTTCCAGTATTCACCTCCTGATATGGATTCTAAATTCGTGTGTATTACAGGGTTGCAAATTCAACAACCGTAGTAGAGGTCAGGAAGCTAAATAAAAGGAGGCTGCAAAATAAAGAAAATAAATAAAAATTTTTAAAAAGGAGTCATAAAAATATATATATTAGCCAGGTGTATGGGACTACGGATTATCAGTGGGTGGTATCTTCTGACGTTTCAGTGAGTCTGGCTAAGGGTTTGTCAATTTTGTTTAATTTTTCAAAGAATCAACATTTGGCTTCATTGATCTTTTGTATGGTTCTTTTATTTTTGATGTTTATTTCCACTCTAATTTTAGTGACTTCAGTCCTTCTGGATGCTTTAGGCTTCCTTTATTCCTCTTCTTGGAAGTCTTTAAGGTGTGCAGTAAGGTCGTTTACTTGAACTTTTTCTTGTTCTTTTTTTTTTTTTTTCTTGTTTGCCTCCAGGGTTATTGCTGGGGCTCGGTGCCTACACCATGAATCCACTGCTCCTGGAGGTCATCTTTCCCATTTTGTTGTCCTTGTTGTCATTGTCGTTATCATTGTTATTGTTGCCATTGCTGCTGTTGCTTGGAAAGAACAGAGAGAAATCGAGAGGAGAGGATACAGAGGAGGAGAGAAAGACACCTGCAGACCTGCTTCGTGTAACATGCACTTAATCCGCTGCATTGCCTTTCAACTCTCTCTTATTCTATCTTCAAGGAAAGCTAGAAATGCTGTTTATATATATATATTCTTTCAATATACAAATGTCAGCAACTAGTCCAATGAGATTTTTTCTTATAATACATAGTTTATTGCTTGAGTGCTATGTATTCAACTTTTGTGTTATTTACATTTGAATGAAATAATTTTTTCAAACTATTGTAAGAATGATTGGGGGTCAGGGTGGGGCATTGAGAAGACAGTTTATTATTTAACTTCCTGGAATTAGGTTGTCACACATAGCTCTGCCTTGCAGTCATGTTTTTTTTTAAGGGTACAAATGAGTAATAATTCCCTTTTTGCTGCTTGGTGAATAAAATCCTTAGATGGTATTTGGGCATTATTAAAACTTTCTAGTGTGCAACTGAATAGATACCTATAACTGATTTTCTTCCAATATGTTTCCCTTAATTTATTAAATATGAGAGATATGATGATGCTTTACAGGAAAATGCCTGTGGAGTCACAATACAAGTTTGTTTGGAAAAGAGTAAGAATCCCACAGGATGGAAGCAGCTAACTTTACCTAATCTGGATACTCATTTACCAACTTCTTTTTTTTTTTTTTTTGAGATTCTGCTGTATCCAGACATTGTGCTATTCTCCCAGGATATACTCTCCTATTGGAATTCATTTTTTTGCTTCATTTTTGTGGTGTCAGGTTCTCACACATGTACAATCAGACTGCTCCTGGGATGACTTTTTCATTCTCTTTATTTCAGATAGAGAAAGAGACAGAGAGGGGGGCTGGCCAGTGGCATACCTGGTTAAACTCACACAGTACTAGGTGCAAGTACCCGCACAAGGATCTGGGTTCTAACCGCCAGCTTCCCACCTGCAGGGTGGATACTTCACAAGCAGTGAAACAGGTCTGCAGGTGTCTTTCTTTTTCTCTCCCTTTCTATCTCCTCCCTTTTTCTCAATTTCTCTGTCTTATCCAATAAAAAATAAGACTAAATTTTTTAAAAAAAGAAAGAAATGGCTACCTGGAGCAGTGCAGGCACTGAGCCCCAGTGTGATAAGCCTGGAGACAAAAAAAAAAAAAAAAAGATAAAGAAATAGAAAGAGACAGGAAAAAAAGGGAAATCCATCATAATACTGCTCTACTGTTTGTGGAACTTCTGTTGGCATCATGGTGCTTTCATATGGCGCCAGGACTTGAATCCTAGACCTGTAAGACACTCAACCTATTGTGTTACCCATTCCACAGTCCCTACTCTTGGAATTTATGTTTTGGTGAGAAGATATTGAAGCTCTCAACTAGCATATAAATTTCCAATTAATTGATTAAAATATCAAGAAATAATTAAATGGTATTGTGATATGGACTAACAGAGGATCTTATCTGAAAGTGAGTAGTTGACAGGGTGACATTCATTCATTCATTCATTTTGACACACTGAAGGCTCATTCATATGTGATTTCACCACTCTGAGCCTACTTTTTTAGATGGATGCGGAAAGAGGGAGAGATGCCACCCCATTGAAGTTTTACTCCAGTGCTGTAGTACTCCCATGTGGTGTACTAGGGATTTGAATTTCAGGTGTGTGCATGAGAAGACAGGGTCACTACCAGATAAACCCCCAAAGTGACATTACACTGAGACTTAAAAACTGGGGGGAGCAGTGATCATGGCAATAAATTCCAGCCAGCCTGTTTTTAGGATCCCAGTAACCAATTATGAACCACTAGAAAAAGTGTTCTAGGCAGAAGGAACAATATAAACAAAAATAACATTAAGGAAATGATTTACCCAGCTCCCAAACAACAGATGAGTGGCTAAAAAATAGTGGTATATTAACAGGATGGAATACTACTCAGCTGTTCAATATATATGTTACCAGAGCACTGCTCAGCTCTGGTTTATGGTGGTGTGGGGGATTGAACCTGGGACTTCAGAGTCTCAGGTATGAAAGTCTCTTTGCATAACCATTTTGCTACCTACTTGTGCCCCTGTTTGAAATAATTAAGTCATCTCCTTTGCATCATCTTGGATGGAACATGAAGACATCAAGTTGAGTGAGATAAGCCAGTAAGTGAAGGACAAATACTGAATAATCTCACTTATAAATAGGACTTAATACATAGGGATAGAGAGAGGCAGAATGCAAGTGAAACATAGACTGTGCATATGTATTACATCAAAGCAAAAGCTTCTGGGGAGGTATGGGTGGAAGAGAATTTTGGGGTCTTGGTCCATAATGAAATTATACTCATATGCCAGTGACTGAACTGAAAAGCATTAGCCCCTTTGATAAAAGAAGGAAAAAGAATAAAAAGTGCCTCTACATTGTGTTAATAAGCTCTGTGTCTTTTACACATGAGAATCTTGGTTTATTGTGCAGTATTCCTAAGGTTTCAGAGTATGTCCGTTTCTCTTGGTACAAGGATGAAACTCAGGCATACCTATGCTGTAATGCAATTTGAATTACTTAAGTTGAAATAGCCTCCTCTCTATTTTTTAATAAAAAGACCATTAATAAGCAATATCATACTGTTTTGAAAAAAAATTTCTACATAAGGAATTACAACAGAATTACAGCCTGGATCTTAGGACTTAAAGTAGTAGAGAGGCATACTTTTATGGTTTTATCAAACATTTTCCCCTCCTCTCTTTTAATTATTGATTTCATAGTGTTTTCACAAAATTATAACCTCTCAGGTACATTTTGACTCATACATAGTATATAAATCACCACATCCTCCCCTCAAGTTCTGTGCCATCCCCCACCATGCTTGCTCATTCCCTTTCCCGATAGCTTTCATAGTTCTCACAGAGCCCAAGAGGCAGTATAGTCTAGCAGTGATAAGGGTTGCACCATTCTTTGAAGAGAGGTTGGGTCATTCTACTCAACCATTTGAGAAAGACTAATCCTGCATTGTGTGTAGCCTACAGTGTCCCCAGATGTGACTGTGGGCTATTGAGATCAGGTTGACAAGGACCTGGAGGTCATACAGACTCCTATGCTAAATGGGAATATACATGAGCTCTGGACAGATAGATGCATTAAGCATCTAATTAAATTTATATATCTTTTTAAGTTTGGAAGCCATTCTGCCCTAACCTGGCTTTCAGTTCTATTCTGCACTCTGACACCATCCTCCCAGATTGTATTCTAGTGTACCTTATGTCAATTATCAAGCTCAAGCAAAGATTACTAAAGTTCTGGGCTCCTAGGAACATACCTAAAATAAATATCCTAGCTTCTTTCTGCCCTGGGGCCTTACTGTCATTCACTGTATTCCTACTTCTTGGTTCATGTTTATTGAACTTTTTATCCTGCTTTATATCTTACTACCTTTCAACCACTAAGTACCAGATGCTAGTATGATCCCATCTTGACCTTCCTAGGCAGATGACCTCACCAACATTTCACAGAACTTCACCTCTCCAAAGCTTTACCCTACTAGGGAAAGATACAGTCTGGGCCTATGGATTGGCCAACCAGTGTTCATATCCTGCAGAGAAGTAATTACACAAGTCAGAACTCCTTCATTCTGCACCTCCCAAAATTTTTGGTCTATATTCCTAGATGGGGTGGGGGTGATGGTGTTAGGGGAATATGACCAGAGGGCTCTGAACTCCAGTTTGGACTCACAAGTTTCATTAAATGGAAACTTTCTTTCTTTCTTTTTTTATTTAAGAAAGAAGACATTAACAAAATCGTAGGATGGGGGGCACAACTCCACACAATTCCCACCACCCAATCTCTATATCCCGTCCCCTCCCCACTAGCTTTCCCATTCTCTATCCCTCTGGGAGCATGGACCCAGGGTCATTGTGGGTTGCAGAAGGTGGAAGGTCTGGCTTCTGTAATTGCTTCCCCGCTGAACCGTGGCGTTGACTGGTCGATCCATACTCCCAGTCTGCCTCTCTCTTTCCCTAGTAGGGTGGGTCTCTGGGGAAGCAGAGCTCCAGGACTCATTGGTGGGGTCTTCAGTTCAGGGAAGCCTGGCCAGCATCCTGATGGCATCTGGAACCTGGTATCTGAAAAGAGAGTTAACATACAAAGCCAAACAAATTGTTGAAGAATCATGGACCCAAAGCTTGGAATAGTGGAGAGGAAGTGTTGGGGGGGGGTACTCACTGCAAACTCTAGTATACTACTGCTTTCAGGTATATATTTGCCCTGGTTTATGGATATGTGTGGATATATGCTCTATCTCCTGGAACCTGGTCTATATCTAGGTTTTGGGACTTTGTTAGGAAGTGAACCACCTGGGATGGAATTAGAGAATACTATGAAAGGAAAGGTCTCACCCGAGTGATGAAGATGAAGGGTTGTCATTCCACACCTGAAGTCTCTGGACACAGTCTGATGTGAAGCATGCTGGGGTGGCACTTGTTGTGTTGATTAGGTTGCAATCAGCAGATGCAATATTATTGGATAAGAATTGGGAGAAGCATACTGGAAAGTGGGCCCTACCCTAGGTTCCCAGGACTGGGGGAAGTTTAGGCTCTATAGTGGAAATGTGAGCTTCCTGCTATCTTAGGGTTCAAGAAGACAATGGATAGGTATTGTTAACATCACATTATTTGGTAATTGGGTTAACTTTGAAAAGTTCCTTTGTTAGACATACAATTTTTCCCCCTCTCAATTTAATTAAATAGTGATTTATATGACTACAGTTTAATAGGTGTGTACATAAACATCATTCCCACCACCAAAAGATTGTGTCCCATCCCACCCACCCACACTCACCCCCACCCCCCCACCCCTGCAGGCCCAGGAAGCCGCATGTCCACCCTCCCCCTCACCACAGGGTTTTCACTTTGGTGCCCTACTTTCAGTTTAGTTAGATCCTGCTTTTTGTTTCCCTCTCTGATCTTCTTTCTCAACTTCTGTTGATGAGTGGGATCATCCCATACTCATCTATATCTTTCTGACTTAGCTCACTTAACATAATTCCTTCTAGCTCTGACCAAGATGGGTCAGAGAAGTTGAGTTCATTGTTCTTAGTAGTTGCATAGTATTCCATTGAGTATTTATACCATGGCTTTCTCAGCCACTCATCTGTTGTTGGGCACCTGGGTTGCTTCCAGGTTTTAGCTATTATGAATTGTGCTGCTATGAACATAGGAGTACACACCTCTTTTTGGTTGGGTGTTATGGAGTCCTTGGGGTATAAGCCCAGGAGAGGAATTACTGGATCATATGGAAGGTCCATGTCTAGCCTTGTGAGAATTCTCCAGACTGCTCTCCACAGAGGCTGGACCAATTTACATTCCCACCAGCAATGCAAAAGGGTTCCTCTGTCCCCACATCCTCTCCAGCATTTGTTGCTGCTGTCCTTTTTGATGTATGCCATTCTTATAGGAGTGAGGTGGTACCTCAGTGTTGTCTTTATTTGCATTTCTCTGACAATCAGTGACCTGGAGCAGTTTTTCATGTTTGTTAGCCTTTTGGATCTCCTCTGAGGTGAATGTTTTGTTCATATCCTCTGCCCATTTTTGGATGGGGTCATTTGCTTTTTTGTTGCTAAGTTTGCTGAGCTCTTTGTATATTTTGGTAATTAGTCTCTTGTTTGATGTATGGCATGTGAAGATCTTTTCCCTTTCTGTGAGGGATCTCTTTGTTTGTGTGATAGTTTCTTTGGCTGTGCAGAAGCTTTTCAATTTGATATAGTCCCATTTGCTAGTTTCTGCTTTAGTCTTCCTTGCAATTGGGTTTGTTTCATCAAAGATGTCCTTGGGGTGTAGGTGGGAAAGTGTTTTACCAATGTTTTCCTCTAAGTATCTGATTGTTTCTGGTCTAACATCCAGGTCTTTAATCCATTTGGAGTTGATTTTTGTTTCTGGTGAGATAAAGTGGTTCAATTTCATTCTTCTGCATGTTTCAACCCAGTTTTCCCAGCACCATTTATTGAAGAGAGCCTCCTTCTTCCATTTAATACTTTGGGCCTTTTATCAGAGATTAGATGTCCACAGGTGTGGGGGTTTAGTTCTGGGCTTTCAATTCTGTTCCACTGGTCTGTGTGCCTATTTTTGTTCCAGTACCATGCTGTTTTGATGATGATGGCTTTATGATAAAGTTTGAGGTCTGGGAGTGTGATGCCTCCATTTCTGTTTCTTTTCCTTAAGATGGTTTTGGCAATTCTAGGTGTTTTCTGGTTCCAGATAAATGAGTGTAGTGTTTGTTCTATTCTCTTAAAGAAGCTTGGTGGAACTTTGATGGGTATTGCATTAAATTTGTATATGGCTCTGGGGAGAATATTCATTTTGATGATATTTGTTCTTCAAATCCATGAGCATAGGATGTCTTTCCATTTCTAGGTATCATTTTCTATTTCTTTGAATAGTGACTCATAGTTTTCAGTATACAAGTCTTTCACTTCTTTGGCCAGCTTTACTCATAGGTATTTTATTGATTTTGCTGAAACAGTGAATGGGAGGGATTTCTTTATGTCTTCTTTAGATTTAGTGTTTGCATAAAGAAATGCCACTGACTTTTGTACACTGATTTTGTAGCCTGACACCTTGCTATATTGCCTAATAACTTCCAGTAGTTTTCTGCTGGATTCTTTATGTTTTTCTATGTATACTATCATATCATCTGCAGATAGTGAGAGCTTGACTTCTTCTCTTCCAATCTGTATTCCTTTGATTTCTTTCTCTTGCCTGATTGCTATGGCAAGAACTTCTAATACTATGTTGAAGAGTAATGGTGACAGTGGACAGCCCTGTCTAGTCACTGATCTGAGGGGGAATGCTTTCAGCTTCTGTCCATTGAGTATGATGTTGGTTGTAGGTTTGCTATATATAGACTCCACTATCTTGAGGAATTTCTCATGTATTCCCATTTTTTGTAGAGTTTTGAGCATGAATGGGTGTTGGATTTTGTCAAAGGCTTTTTCTGCATCTATTGAGATAATCGTGTGGTTTTTGTCTTTGCTTTTATTGATGTGGTGAATGACGTTGATTGACTTACATAAGTTGAACCAGCCTTGCATTCCTGGGATAAATCCCACTTGGTCATGATGAACAATCTTTTTGATATGCTGCTGAATCCGGTTGGCCAAGATCTTGTTTAATATTTTGGCATCTGTGTTCATCAGAGATATTGTTCTGTAGTTTTCCTTTTTTGTTGTGTCCCTCTGTGCTTTTGGTATCAGGTTGATGTTGGCTTCATAGAAGGTGGGAGTGTTCCTGTTTCTTCGATCTTCTGGTAAAGTTTTTTATTTTATTTTTTAGAGAGATTTTTTTTTTTAATTTAAGAAAGGATCAATTAATGAAACCATAGGGTAGTAGGGGTACAACTCCACACAATTCCCACCACCCAGTCTCCATATCTCACCCCCTCCCCTGATAGCTTTCCTATTCTCCATCCCTCTGCGAGCATGTACCCAGGGTCATTGTGGGTTGCAGAAGGTCGAAGGTCTGGCTTCTGTAATTGCTTCCCCGCTGAACATGGGCATTGACTGGTCGGTCCATACTCTCAGTCTGCCTCTCTTTTCCCTAATAGGGTGTGTCTCTGGGGAAGCAGAGCTCCAGGACACATTAGTGGGGTCTTCAATCCAGGGAAGCCTGGCCAGCATCCTGATGGCATCTGGAACCTGGTGACTGAAAAGAGAGTTAACATACGAAGCCAAACAAATTGTTGAGCAATCATGGACCCAAAGCTTGGAACAGTGGAGAGGAAGTGTTAGGGAGATACTCACTGCAAACTCTAGTGTACTTCTGCTTTCAGGTATATATTTTGCAGTAGTTTATAGATACGTGTGAAGATATGCTCTCTCTCACAGAAACTGGTGTATATCTAGGTTTTGGGACTTTGTTAGAAAGTGAACCACCTGAGATGAAATTAGAGTATACTATGAAAGGAAAGGTCTCATCTGAGTAATGAAGCTGAAGGGTTGTTATTCCACACATGAAGTCTCTAGACACAGTCTGAAGTGAAGCATGTTGAGGTGGCAATCGTTGCGTTGGTTAGGTTGTGATTGGCGGATGCAATATTATTTTATATGGATTGGGAGAGGCATATGGGAAAGTGAGCCCTATCCAATGGTTCCAGGACTGGGGGAAGTAGAGGCTCTATAGTGGAGATGTGAGTTTCCTGCTGTCTTAGGGTTCAAAAAGACAATTGATATTTAATGTTATCATCACATTATTTGGTAATTGGGTTAACTTTGAAAAGTCCTTTTGTTATGGTTTGCTGTACAGTACCCAGTATCTTATATATAGCTATGCTATTGGATGCTTCTGATCTACTTGGTCTAGGCTTTTGAGAGAGTCCGCATATCAAATACACAGCCTATATATTAAAAAGATTCAGTTTGTGTTTTGAAAAACTTTGAGACATACAATTGATTTTCCCCCTCTCATATTAATTAACTAGTGATTTATATGTCTACATTTTGCTAGGAGTGTACATAAACACCATTCCCACCACCAAAAGACTGTGACCCATCCCTCCCACCCACTCCCACCCCCCACTGGCCCAGGAAGCTGCATGTCTACCCCTCACCACTGGGTTTTTACTTTGGTGCCCTACTTACAATTTAGTCAGGTCCTGCTTTTATTTTCCCTTTCAGATATTCTTAGTCAACTTCTGTTGATGAGTGGGATCATCCCATACTCATCTTTATCTTTCTGACTTAGCTCACTTAACATAATTCCTTCTAGCTCTGTCCAAGATGGGTCAAAGAAGGTGGGTTCATTGTTCTTGATAGCTGCATAGTATTCCATTGTGTATATATACCACAGCTTTCTCAGCCACTCATCTGTTGTTGGGCACCTGGGTTGCTTCCAGGTTTTAGCTATTATGAATTGTGCTGCTATGAACATAGGAGTACACACCTCTTTTTGGTTGGGTGTTATGGAGTCCTTGGGGTATAAGCCCAGGAGAGGAATTACTGGATCATATGGAAGGTCCATGTCTAGCCTTGTGAGAATTCTCCAGACTGCTCTCCACAGAGGCTGGACCAATTTACATTCCCACCAGCAATGTAAAAGGGTTCCTCTGTCCCCACAACCTCTCCAGCATTTGTTGCTGCTGTCCTTTTTGATGTATGCCATTCTTACAGGAGTGAGGTGGTATCTCAATGTTGTCTTTATTTGCATTTCTCGGACAATCAGTGACCTGGAGCAGTTTTTCATATGTTTGTTAGCCTTTTGGATCTCCTCTGAGGTGAATGTTTTGTTCATATCCTCTGCCCATTTTTGGATGGAGTCATTTGCTTTTTTAGTACTAAGTTTGCTGAGCTCTTTATATATTTTGGTGATTGGTTACTTGTCTGATGTATGGCATGTGAAGATCTTCTCCCATTGTGTGAGGGGTGTCTTTGTTTGTTTAATAGTTTCTTTGGATGTGCAGAAGCTTTTCAATTTGATGTGGTCCCATTGGTTTGTTTCTGCTTTAGTCTTCCTTGCAATTGGGTTTGATTCATCAAAGATGTCCTTGAGGTGTAGGTAGGAAAGTGTTTTACCAATCTTTTCCTCTAAGTATTTGATTGTTTCTGGTCTGACATCTAGGTCTTTGATCCATTTGGAGTTGATTTTTGTTTCTGGTGAGATAAAGTGGTTCAATTTCATTCTTCTGCATGTTACAACCCAGTTTTCCCAGCACCATTTATTGAAGAGAGCCTCCTTTTTCCATTTAATGTTTTGGGCCCCTTATCAAAGATTAGATGTCCACAGGTGTGGGGGTTTAGTTCTGGGCTTTCAATTCTGTTCCACTGGTCTGTGTGCCTATTTTTGTTCCAGTACCATGCTGTTTTGATGATGATGGCTTTATAATATAGTTTAAGGTCTGGGAGTGTGATGCCTCCATTTCTGTTTCTTTTCTTCAAGATGGTTTTGGCAATTCTAGGTGTTTTCAGGTTCCAGATAAATGAGTGTAGTGTTTGTTCTATTTTCTTAAAGAAGCTTGGTGGAACTTTGATGGGTATTGCATTAAATTTGTATATGGCTCTGGGGAGAATATTCATTTTGATGATATTTATTCTTCCAATCCATGAGCATGGGATATCTTTCCATTTCTTGGTATCAGTTTCTATTTCCTTGAGTAGCGACTCATAGTTTTCAGTATACAAGTCTTTCACTTCTTTTGTCAACTTTTTTCCTAGGTATTTTATTGATTTTGCTTAAACAGTAAATGGGAGTGATTTCTGGATGTCTCCTTCTTCAGCTGTAGTATTTGCATAAAGAAATGCCACTGATTTATGTACGTTGATTTTATAGCCTGATACCTTGCTATATTGCCTAATAACTTCTAGTAGTTTTCTGCTGGATTCTTTATGTTTTTCTATGTATACTATCATATCATCTGCAAATAGTGAGAGCTTGACTTCTTCTCTTCCAATCTGTATTCCTTTTATTTTCTTTCTCTTGCCTGATTGCTATGGCAAGAACTTCCAATACTATGTTGAAGAGTAATGGTGACAGTGGACAGCCCTGTCTAGTCCCCGATCTGAGGGGGAATGCTTTCAGCTTCTGTCCATTGAGTATGATGTTGGCTGTAGGTTTGCTATATATAGACTCCACTATCTTGAGGAATTTCTCATGTATTCCCATTTTTTTGTAGAGTTTTGAGCATGAATGGGTGTTGGATTTTGTCAAAGGCTTTCTCTGCATCTATTGAGATAATCATGTGGTTTTTGGCTTTGCTTTTATTGATGTGGTGAATGACATTGATTGACTTACATATGTTGAACCAGCCTTGCATTCCTGGGATGAATCCCACTTGGTCATGATGTACAATCCTTTCGCTACAGTTGGCTAAGATCTTGTTTAATATTTTGGCATCTATGTTCATCAGCGATATTGGTCTGTAGTTTTCCTTTTTTGTTCTGTCCTTATCAGGTTTTGGTATCAGGGTGATGTTAGCTTCATAGAAGTGGAAGGCAGTATTCCTGTTTCTTCAGTCTTATGGAAAAGCTTAAGAAGTATGGTTACTAACTGTTTCTTGAAAGTTTTATAGAATTCATTTGTGAAGCCATCTTGTCCAAGACTTTTGTTGTTGCGGAAATTCTTAACAACGGTTTCAATTTCTTTTTCTGTGATTGGTGCATTTAGGTTTTGTAGTTCTCTTTGGTTCAATTTTGGAAGGGCATATGTTTTTAGGAATTGTTCCATTTCTTCCAGATTCTCTAGGTGGCGTATAGTTCTTCATAGAAGTTTCACATGATTTTCTGGATTTCTGTAGTGTCAGTTGTGTATGTCCTCTATCATTTACAATTCTATTAATTTGAATCTTCTCCCTTTTTTGTTTAGTGAGTCTGGCTAGGGGTTTGTCAATTTTGTTTAGTCTTTTAAAGAACCAACATTTGGCTTCATTGATCTTCTGTATGGTTCACTTATTTTCTGTGTTGTTTATTTCTGCTCTTATTTTAGTGATTTCCATCCTTCTGGTTACTTTAGGGTTCCTTTGTTCCTCGTCCTCTAAGTACTTGAGGTGTGCAGTAAGGTCATTTATTTGAGCTTTTTCTTGTTGTTTAATATGTGATTGTATGTCTATGAGTTTCCCTCTCAATACTGCTTTAGCTGTGTCCCAAATATTTTGATAGGCTGTGTCTTCATTTTCATTTGTTTCCAGGAACATTTGAATTTCTTGCTTGATTGACTCTCTGACCCAGTGGTTCTTAAGCAGTATATTGTTTAGTTTCCAAATTCTGTGTCTTTTAATAATTGTCTGTTTGTTGTTAAATGTTAGTTTTACTCCAGTGTGGTCTGAGAAGATACTAGGGATGTTTTCAATGCTCTTGAATTTATTGATGCTGTCTTTGTGGCCTAACATGTGGTCTATCCTTTAGTATGTGTTGTGTGGATTTGAGAAGAATGTTTATTCCAGTTTTTTTGGGTGAAGAACTCTGAAAATGTCCAGGAGGTCTAGTCTGACCATCTCTTCATTTAATTCTCTTGTTTCTTTGTTGGTTCTCTGCTTTGTTGATCTGTCTAAATGTGAGAGTGGGGTGTTAAACTCTTCCAATATTACTGTATTACTATTGATGTATTTTTGAAATTCTTTCAGTAGGGGCTTCATGTATTTAGATGGTCCCTCATTGGGTGCATAGATGTTAATAATTGTTAAGTCTTCTTGGCTGATTGATCCTCTAATCATTATGCAATGTCTTTGCCTGTCTTTTTTTACTTTATTTAATTTAAAATCTATTGTGTCAGAGATGAGAATGGCTGTTCCAGCTTTTTTTTTGTGGTCTGTTAGCCTGTATCATAGTTTTCCATCCTTTCACTTTAAGTCTGTGTTTATCCTGTTGTGTCAGATGGGATTCTTTCAAGCAGCATATGGTTTGGTTATGTTTTCTTATTCATCCTCCCACTCTGTGCCTTTTGATGGGTGAGTTTAAGCCATTGACATTTAGTGATATTATGGATTTAATGTATTGTAGTGCCATTGTTCAATGAGTTTTCATTTGCTCTGATATATGGCAAGTATTATAGTGAAGTTCTTGTTTATAAGAGGTCTTTTAGAACCTTTTTCAGGGCCAGTTTGGTAATGGTTGCTTCCTTTAACTGTTGTTTGTCTAAGAAGATTTTGATCTCTCCATCTAGTTTGAATGAAAGTCTAGCAGGATATATTATCCTTGGTTGAAACTCTTTTTCATTCAGGGCTTGATAGATGTCTTGCCATTCTCTTCTGGCTTTCAGAGTTTGAGTGGAGAAGTCTGCTGATAGTCTTATGGGTTTTCCCCTGTATGTGATTTTTGTTTTTCTCTTGAAGCCTTTAGGATCCTTTCTTTATCCTTACTTCTTTTCATTGTAACTATGATGTGTCTGTGTCTTCAGGTCTGGCTTGATTCTGTTTGGGACTTTGTGAGCCTCTTGAATCTTAATGTCCTTTCTGTTGTTCAGGTCTGGGAAATTTTCTTCTATAATTTCCTCTAGAATGTTTCCTTTCCTTTCCTCTCTTTCTTCCTCTGGCAGGCCAATTATATGAATATTACTTCTTTTGAGATCATCCCATATGTCTCTGTTGTTGTTTTCAGTGTCTTTCAATCTCTTTTTGAGCTCTTTCACTTCTTTCTTATTTTTCTCTAGCTCATCCTCTGTCTGACTAATTCCGTTTTCTGCTTCTGCTAGTCTGCTTTCCCTTCCCTCAGCTTCTTTCTTCATTTCAGCTATTTCAGCTTTCAGTTTTCTAATTGCCTCAAGATAATCAGTATTTTCCTTGGGGGTCTCAACTGTTGTTTCCCTAATACTGCCATTCCTTTCCTCCAATGTTGTTTTCATTTCTGTGATTAATAAGTTTATTATTGCTTGCATACTTTTCTTATCTATGGTTACTTCTGGCTGATTTGTAGTTTCTTCTGGGCTCTTGTCATCATTCATTGGAGTAGCAGTTTTATTTGTTTTTGATCTACCCATTTTTTTGATTTATATGTTTCTTTTTTTTATGCTCTGTTGTTCCTCAGTTGTTGTGTTTTGAGTACAAGTAACACTGTACTAAATACCTTTATGACAAATACAATCACCAACCTCCGAAATTACTGAATAGCAACTGAAGCAAGGATTGAAGCAGTTTAATCACTACCAGTTAGCCAAACAATGTCTCTAGTCCATGAAAACATTTCAACCAAGTCCAAGTGAAGAAGAAAGAGATAGGAAAAGAAAGAGAAAGGAAAAAAGGGATAGCAAGAATAGACAATTATGCAAATCTGTTATCCCCTATATATTCTAGGGGTAGCAAGAGGAGAAAGGGAAGTAGAGCAGAGATACACACATAGAGAGTATACTGTGTTGGATATCTTCCCCAAAATAAGAAAGACAAGAAAAAGAAAAAAAAGAAAAACAAGAGAGAGAAAAGATAAGAAAAAGAACTGTAATAAAAGAGCAGTGAAAGGAAAGAGTTTTTATTTTATTTTATTTTATTTTATTTTTTGATTAGCTAGGAGGAGGGAGAAGGGGAGAGTGGGTAGAGGAGGTAGGAGTAGTAAAACAAGTTCCTCTCGCGATGGGTAAGATGTCCGGTTTTGCACTGGAAAATACACTAAGAGTTAATTCTGGTGAACTTAAAGGAGGGGGGGAAAGGGATACACCTATATATATTAATAATAAAATAGAGCAGGGTAAAACCCTGTCCCAGATTGCCTCAAGCAGCCTGAGCAGAGGCAGCTGATTGTTTAGAAAGTAAAGCAAACATACCAAAAAAAGAAAAAAAAAAAAGAAAAAACACCTCAGGGCAATCTTTTCCTTTTGTAGGTCCAGTTGGCCACTTAGAAAGAAAGAGGGCCAAGGGTTTCAGAAAGGAATAGGAAAGGAATGGAACCCCTGTTGGGTCAGGAATCTTGGTAAAGAAAGAATCTCAGCAGGGGAGCCTGCTAGGAGCCTGCTAGGAGCAGGGTCTGGTTGTGGGGGGGGCGGGCAGGGGTGCACTTTGGGAATAATAAAAAGTTTTTCCTTTCTTTTTCCTCTATATTCTAACCCAAACTGAGCTATATATACCCCCTTGGTGTCACAGCTAGGACGTCGAATTTATTGTCCTTCTGAAGGCAAAAAATCCTACCATTTCCAGCAGTTTTTGTCGGGACTCAGGCCAGTAGCTCCATCTTGGTCGCCATCTTGGCTCCGCCCTCTAGAAACTTTGTTTTTATACCATTGCTGAGAGGGAAGAAATTCTGGAGAACACTTGAGGAAGTCAGAAGCTATTTCTCTTATCTGAGGGAAGAAGAAAAAGAAAGGACAATTATGAGGTGATTTTATTCATAAGAGAAATATAGAAAATTGAAATTCATGAACTTGAAAAAAGAAAAAAATATATAGTCAACTGGATCCTGAGAGTGCTGTGGTGGTTACCGTTGGGGGTGAGGGGCACATAGAACTTTGGTAGTTTGGAATTATGCCCCTATTATCTTATAATATTGTAAATCACTAATAAAAAAGAGAAAGTTTAGTTATCAAATGCTTTTTTATTTTAATGTATTTATTTATAATATGGAAACACTGACAAGACCATAGAATATAAGGGGTGCAATTCCTACCACCAGAGCTCTGTATCTCATCCCCTCCCCAATAGCTTTCCTATTCTTTAACTCTGTGGGAGTTAAAATTCATACTCTGTGGGAATATGGACCCAGGGTCATTATGGGGTGCAAAAGGTGTAAGGTTTGGCTTCTATAATTGCTTCCCCGCTGAACATGGGCGTTGACAGGTCGATCCATACTCCTACCCTGTCTTTCTATAGGGACGGGGCTCTGAGGAAGCAGAACACCAGGACACATTGGTGAGGTTGTCTGTCCATTGAAGTCCTGGTGGCATCATGGTAGCATCTGGAAATCAAATGCTTTTTAAAGAATTGACAAACAAACATATTAGTTATATGGACTCCAGCCTTTTGGGCCCATTCTTTGATATAATGCCATGGTGTAGTGAGTGTACAAACTATAAACCCTATGAGAAAGAGTACCCAGTAGCTGGTAAAAGACAATTGAAACAGCTTGGTGTCTTCAAAGTGCTGCAGAGTCTTATGAAGGGGACACAAGCTACCATCTAGCTCTTTAGTTAATGAAGTGTTAAATCCATAGTGCATGATATTTGGAGAAGAAAGGTGGGTGACTTCACAGTACTACCCCACTATCAAATGATGATTAGATGATTAACATTACCTTATAGACCAGTTTGATTAAGGAACTGTTATATTTCTGTTCTGTAGATCCTAACCAAATTGGTTTAATATTGAAGTTTCCATTTTTTATATTTTATTTATTTTCACTTTTGTTGCCTTTGTTGTTTTATTGTTGTAGTTATTATTGTTGTTGTTACTGATGTCATCATTTAGATAGGACAGAGAGAAATGGAGAAACTGAAGACAGAGAGGGAGAGAGAAAGATAGACACCTGCAGACCTGCATCACTGCCTGTGAAACGAATCCCCTGCAGGTGGGGAGCCAGGGGCTCAAACCGGGATCCTGATGCCGGTCCTTGTGCTTTGCGCCATGTGCACTTAAGCTGCTTAATCGCCTGACTCCCAAGTTTCCATTTTTTAATGTTGCTCATGTCTAGAATTTTGTTCCAAAGCAAATGTTAAGAGTTTGGAGTTGAATTATGATTGTACTAGTGATTTCTGTTGCTGACACTGAAGAACTCTCTGCTGTGAATTATTCTCAAAATGGCAATGAGAGGCTTTGTTATATATGAGGTTGTCAGAAAAGCCACGATGTATTTTTTGCTTAAAAAAACAGAAAAACATCATTACATTTCTGACAACCCAATAATACATAGGAATCGTAGAGAAGTACTGTCTGATACTGTGTCTTATGATAAAGGAAATGTTCTATAATAGAGTATCTGTGGCAGGTGTGATTTAGAAATGAATCATTGATTTAAATAGTCATAAATAACTAGTGTCTACTTTATTGGATACCTCAGGCATTGAGATTAACTTTGATATTTTTTTTAAAAAAGAATTATTTCATATAAATTAGAGGAACTGTCACATAAGCAAGAGAGAAAGAGAAGCCAAGAGCACTACTCTTGACACCTGAGGCACCAGTGATCTATTTCAGACCGCCTGACATGCAGCCCTCCCCCCTTGCCATTTGAGCTATTTCCTTGGTTACAAATTTAATGCTTTTATGAGGGACAATCAAGTGATAAAAAAGCTGTGACATTTAAAACTTTTCAAGCAGCATGTTACGAGTCCCTTTAGGGACTAGCTCTATATCCCACAGCATCTCATTTGTATCTCTAGTTACATCTGTGGTCTAGCAAAATGTTAATGCAATATTAAGAACGACTGCTTCAGAACTTTATATGGCTTCCTTAAAATGGCAAGGGGGTACACTGTTAAGGTTGGGAGGACACTGCTATCCTACTGTTGGTTATATGGAAATGTCTATGTGTGGGCTTTGTGTTGTCACAATGACTGGTCGGTGCTACTAGTGTTTAATGACTGGGGAGGGGGTCCAGGTATGTCAACTGCTTAAAATACTTATAGCGCTCTCATTAAGAAATACTGTTGGATCTTTATGATGGTAAGATCTTTATTAAAATTTAGTAATCATAGAATCTAGGGGGGGGTTCTCTCTTCTTTGAAAAACTCTGATGAATGCAAGATAGTCTCTGAAACTTTTGGCTGCGAGATTTTCCTTTTCTGTGGCTTATGGTGTTATAAATCTAAGATTTCTTTTGACTATCACTCAGTTAGTAGAACATTTGGATGCTGATGTTGGAGAATACTAAGCAAACTATTTTGATGCTCCTTTAGAGCATCTTATCTAGTGTGTGTAAGAATCCACGGGGTTGATGCAGTTAATAAAGCCTTGGACTTGGACATACGGTCTTTAGACCTCAGGTGTCTGTTTTCCTGGAAAGGAACCTTCCACTAGATAAATGAGCTGCAAAGAGGCTTTTATGTCTGAGAGAGTTACAGAAAAGAGTAGCAGCAAAAGTCATAAAATTGCAGGAGTCAGGTAATGATACTTTCAGAAACAATCCACAGAGTTTGTTAACAGAGCCTTCAAGCCTTCAAGAATAGTCCTGGGCCAAGCTTGGGAAAATTTTTATTTTGCCATTGAAATTAAAGACCATTTTTGATACAATCTAATATTAATGTATTTATATTTTTATAACTTTAGGTTATAGACTGATGATTTCAGTCCACTATACTGGGTGCATATGAAAAAGAAAAAGATGACAAATTTTAATTTCTTTCTTTTTAATAAACTATATTTGATTTGATAGAGAGAGAGAAATTGAGAGGGAGTTGGGGAGGAAGAGCTAGAGAGATACCCACAGTCCTACTTCACTGTTCATGAAGCTTTCCTCCTGCAGGTGGGACCAGAATCTTTAACCTGGGTCCTGGTACATTGTAATGCATGCACTTAAACCACCCAATTGGTCATGGGTGCCACCACCCGGCCCCATGACCAATTTTTCTTATCAGTACTAAAGTAAGGAACCACCTTTATCTTGCTTTAGCAAAATAAGTCAAAGTAAAATAAAAATCCAGGAAAACCTGAAAAGATATATTTTACAAACATTTTTCTTAAACATTGAAGTTTATTTTAATAATTTTTGCTGTGAGATAAGCACATCTATTTGAGAGGACCTCAAGTCTCTCATACAATATTGTTGTTTTTTATATAGTAGTTGGCATTGTTTCAAGGCTTGTTAATTACCTTCAGTTGCTAGCATGATGTATTTTTTTTATTTATTTATTTATTTATTTATTTTTATTTAAATTTTTAATTTAAGAAAGGATTAGTGAACAAAAGCATAAGGTAGGAGGGGTACAACTCCACACAATTCCCACCACCCAATCCCCATAACCCACCCTCTCCCATGATAGCCTTCCCATTCTCTAGCCCTCTGGGAGCATGGACCCAGGGTCGTTGAGGGTTGCAGAAGGTAGAGGGTCTGGCTTCTGTAATTGCTTCCCCGCTGAACATGGGCGTTGACTGGTCGGTCCATACTCCCAGTCTGCCTCTCTCTTTCCCTAGTAAGGTGTGTCTCTGGGGAAGCTGAGCTCCAGGACACATTGGTGGGGTCTTCAATCCAGGGAAGCCTAGCCAACATCCTGGTGGCATCTGGAACCTGGTGATTGAAAAGAGAGTTAACATACAAAGCCAAACAATTTGTTGAGCAAACATGGATCCCAAGATTGGAATAGTGGAGAGGAAGTGTTGGGGAGGTACTCACTGCAAACTCTAGTGTAATCCTGCTTTCAGGTATATATTTTGCAGTAGTTTATGGATACGTGTGCGCATACGCTCTCTCTCACAGAAACTGGTGTATGTCTAGGTTATGGGACTTTGTTAGAAAGTGAACTACCTGAGATGAAATTAGAGTGTACTATAAAAGGAAAGGTCTCACCCGAGTAATGAAGCTGAAGGGTTGTCATTCCACACGTGAAGTCTCTGGATACACTCTGAGGTGAAGCATGTTGAGATGGCAATTGTTGCTTTGGTTAGGTTGTGATCGACGGATGCAATATTATTTGGTATGGATTGGGAGAAGCATACGGGAAAGTGAGCCCTATCCATGGGTGCCAGGACTGGGGGAAGTAGGGGCTCTATAGTGAAGATGTGAGGTTCCTGCTGTCTTAGGCTTCAAAAAGACAATCAATAGTTAATATTATCATCACATTATTTGTTAATTGGGTTAACTTTGAAAAGTCCCTTTGTTATGGTTTGCTGTACAGTACCCAGTATCTTGTATATAGCTGTGCTATTGGAAGCTTCTAATCTACTTGGTCTAGGCTTTTGAGAGAGTCCGCATATCAAATACGTTGCCTATCTATTAAAAAGATTCAGTTTGTCTTTTGAGAACCTTTGAGACATACAATTGATTTCCCCCTCTCATATTAATTAACTACTGATTTATATGTCTACATTTTGCTAGGAGTGTACATAAACACCATTCCCATCACCAAAGGACCGTGACCCATCCCTCCCGCCCATTCCCACCCCCCACTGGCCCAGGAAGCTACATGTCTACCCCTCACCACTGGGTTTTTACTTTGGTGCCCTACTTACAATTTGATCAGGTCCTGCTTTTAGTTTCCCTTTCAGATCTTCTAAGTCAGCTTCTGTTGATGAGTGGGATCATCCCATACTCATCTTTAACTTTCTGACTTAGTCCACTTAACATAATTCCTTCTAGCTCTGTCCAAGATGGGTCAGAGAAGGTGAGTTCATTGTTCTTGATAGCTGCATAGTATTCCATTGTGTATATATACCACAGCTTTCTCAGCCATTCATCTGTTGTTGGGCACCTGGGTTGCTTCCAGGTTTTAGCTATTATGAATTGTGCTGCTATGAACATAGGAGTACACACCTCTTTTTGGTTGGGTGTTATGGAGTCCTTGGGGTATAACCCCAGGAGAGGAATTATTGGGTCATATGGAAGGTCCATGTCTAGCTTTCTGAGAGTTTTCCAGACTGCTCTCCACAGAGGCTGTACCAATTTACATTCCCACCAGCAATGTAAAAGGGTTCCTCTGTCCCCACATCCTCTCCAGCATTTGTTGCTGCTGTCCTTTTTGATGTATGCCATTCTTACAGGAGTGAGGTGGTATCTTAGTGTTGTCTTAATTTGCATTTCTCTGACAATCAGTGACCTAGAGCAGTTTTTCATATGTTTGTTAGCCTTTTGGATCTCCTCTGTGGTGAATGTTTTGTTCATTTCCTCTGCCCATTTTTGGATGGGGTCATTTGCTTTTTTGCGGCTAAGTTTGCTGAGCTCTTTATATATTTTGGTGATTAGTTTATTGTCTGATGTCTGGCATGTGAAGATCTTCTCCCATACTGTGAGGGGTCTCTCTGTTTGTTTAATAGTTTCTTTGGATGTGCAGAAGCTTTTCAATTTGATGTAGTCCCATTGGTTTGTTTCTGCTTTGGTCTTCCTTGCAATTGGGTTTGATTCATCAAAGATATCCTTGAGGTGTAGATGGGAAAGTGTTTTACCAATGTTTTCCTCTAAGTATTTGATTGTTTCTGGTCTGACATCTAGGTCTTTGATCCATTTGGAATTGATTTTTGTTTCTGGTGAGATAAAGTGGTTCAATTTCATTCTTCTGCATGTTTCAACCCAGTTTTCCCAGCACCATTTATTGAAGAGAGCCTCCTTCTTCCATTTAATCCTTTGGGCCCCCTTATCAAAGATTAGATGCCCATAGGTGTTGGGATTTACTTCTGGGCTTTCAATTCTGTTCCACTGGTCTGTGTGCCTATTTTTGTTCCAGTACCATGCTGTTTTGATGATGATGGCTTTATAATATAGTTTAAGGTCTGGGAGTGTGATGCCTCCATTTCTGTTTCTTTTCCTTAGGATGGTTTTGGCAATTCTAGGTGTTTTCAGGTTCCAGATAAATGATTGTAGTGTTTGTTCTATTCTCTTAAAGAAGCTTGGTGGAACTTTGATGGGTATTGCATTGAATTTGTATATGGCTCTGGGGAGAATGTTCATTTTGATGATATTTATTCTTCCAATCCATGAGCATGGGATATCTTTCCATTTCTTGGTATCAGTTTCTATCTCCTTGAGTAGCGACTCATAGTTTTCAGCATACAAGTCTTTCACTTCTTTGGTCAACTTTATTCCTAGGTATTTGATTGATTTTGCTGAAACAGTAAATGGGAGTGATTTCTGGATGTCTTCTTCTTCAGATTTAGTGTTTGCATAAAGAAATGCCACTGATTTTTGTACATTGATTTTGTAGCCTGATACCTTGCTATATTGCCTAACAACTTCCAGTAATTTTCTACTGGATTCTTTAGGTCTTTCTATGTATACTATCATATCATCTGCAAATAGTGAGAGCTTGACTTCTTCCCTTCCAATCTGTATCCCTTTGATTTCTTTCTCTTGCCTGATTGCTATGGCAAGAACTTCCAATACTATGTTGAAGAGTAACGGTGACAGTGGGCAGCCCTGTCTAGTCCCTGATCTGAGGGGGAATGCTTTCAGCTTCTGTCCATTGAGTATGATGTTGGCTGTAGGTTTGCTATATATAGACTCCACTATCTTGAGGAATTTCCCATCTATTCCCATTTTTTGTAGAGTTTTGAGCATGAATGGGTGTTGGATTTTATCAAAGGCTTTCTCTGCATCTATTGAGATAATCATGTGGTTTTTGGCTTTGCTTTTATTGATGTGATGAATGACATTGATTGATTTACGGATGTTGAACCAGCCTTGCATTCCTGGGATGAATCCCACTTGGTCATGATGAACAATCTTTTTGATGTGTTGCTGTATCCGGTTGGCCAAGATCTTGTTTAATATTTTGGCATCTATGTTCATCAGAGATATTGGTCTGTAGTTTTCCTTTTTTGTTCTGTCCCTATCAGCTTTTGGTATCAGGGTGATGTTGGCTTCATAGAAGGTGGAAGGGAGTATTCCTGTTTCTTCAATCTTATGGAATAGCTTAAGAAGTATGGGTATTAACTGTTTCCTGAAAGTTTTGTAGAATTCGTTTGTGAAGCCATCTGGTCCAGGACTTTTGTTGTTGGGGAGATTCTTAATAACGGTTTCAATTTCTTTGTCTGTGATTGGTGCATTTAGATTTTGTAGTTCTTCTTGGTTCAGTTTTGGAAGTGCATAGGTTTCTAGGAATTGTTCCATTTCTTCCAGATTCTCTAGCTTGGTGGCATATAGTTCTTTATAGAAGTTTCGCAGAATTCTCTGGATTTCTGTGGTGTCAGTTGTGATATCTCCTGTATCGTTTACAATTCTATTAATTTGAGTCTTCTCTCTTTTTTGTTTGGTGAGTCTGGCTAGGGGTTTGTCAATTTTGTTTAATCTTTCAAAGAACCAACATTTGGCTTCATTGATCTTTTGTATGGTTCTTTTATTTTCGATGTTGTTTATTTCTGCTCTAACTTTAGTGATTTCTGTCCTTCTGGTTGCTTTAGGGTTCCTTTGTTCCTCTTCCTCTAAGTCCTTGAGGTGTGTAGTAAGTTCGTTCATTTGGGCTTCTTCTTGGTGTTTAATATGTGATTGTATAGCTATAAGTTTCCCTCTCATTACTGCTTTAGCTGTGTCCCAAATATTTTGATAGGTTGTGTCTTCATTTTCATTAGTTTCCAGGAACATTTGAATTTCCTGTTTGAGTGAGTGTCTGACCCAGTGGTTCTTAAGGAGCATGTTGTTTAGTTTCCAAATTCTATGTCTTTTAATAATTTTCCGTTTGTTGTTAAAAGTTAGTTTTACTCCACTGTGGTCTGAGAAGATACTTGGGATGATTTCAATGCTCTTGAATTTATTGATGCTGTCTTTGTGGCCTAACATGTGGTCTATCCTTGAGTATGTGTTGTGTGGATTTGAAAAGAAGGTGTATTCCAGTTTTTTGGGGTGGAGGAGTCTGAAAATGTCCAAGAGGTCTAGTCTGTCAATCTCTTCATTCAATTCTCTTGTATCTTTATTGGTTCTCTGCTTTGTTGATCTGTCTAAGTGTGAGAGTGGGGTATTGAAGTCTCCCACTATTATTGTATTACTATTGATGTATTTTTGAAATTCTTTCAATAGGTGTTTAATGTATTTAGATGGTCCCTCGTTGGGTGCATAGATGTTAATAATTGTTAAGTCTTCTTGGCTGATTGATCCTCTAATCATTATGTAATGTCCTTGCCTATCTTTTATTACTTTATTTAATTTAAAATCTATCATGTCTGAGATGAGAATGGCTGTTCCTGCCCTTTTTTGTGGACCGTTAGCCTGTATGATAGTTTTCCATCCTTTCACTTTAAGTCTGTGTTTATCTTGTTGTGACAGATGGGATTCTTGCAAGCAGCATATGGTTGGGTTATGTTTTCTGATCCATCCCCCCACCCTGTGCCTTTTGATGGGTGAGTTTAAGCCATTGACATTTATTGATATTATGGATTTAATGTATTGTAGTGCCATTGTTCTAAAAAACAATTTGTTTACTCTGATATATTACAAGTATTATAGTGATGTTCTTGTTTATAAGAGGTCTTTTAGTACCTCTTTCAGGGCCGGCTTGGTGATAGTTGCCTCCTTTAACTGTTGTTTGTCTAAGAAGGTTTTGATCCCTCCATCTAGCTTGAATGAAAGTCTAGCAGGATATATAATCCTTGGTTGAAACCCTTTTTCATTCAGGGCTCGATAGATATCTTGCCACTCCCTTCTGGCTTTTAGAGTTTGAGTTGAAAAATCTGCAGAAAGTCTTATGGGTTTTCCCCTGTATGTGACTTTTTGTTTCTCTCTTGCAGCCTTTAGGATCCTTTCTTTATCCTTACTTCTTCTCATTGTGACTATGATGTGTCTTGGTGTTTTCAGGTCTGGGTTGATTCTGTTTGGTACTCTCTGGGCCTCTTGCACCTTGATATCCTTTCTGTTATTCAGGTCTGGGAAATTTTCTTGTATTATTTCCTCTAGGATGTTTGCTTCCCCTTCCTCTCTTTCTTCCTCTGGCAGGCCAATTATACGAATGTTACTTCTTTTGAGATCATCCCATATGTCTCTGTTGTTGTTTTCAGTGTCTCTCAATCTCTTTTTAAGCTCTTTCACCTCTTTCTTAGTTTTCTCTAACTCATCCTCTGTCTGACTAATTCTGTTTTCTGCTTCTGTTAGTCTGCTTTCCCTTGCCTCAGCTTCTTTCTTCATTACAGCTATTTCAGCTTTCAGTTCTCTAATTGTCCCAAGATAATCAGTATTTTCCTTGGGGGTCTCAACTGTTGTTTCCCTAATACTGCCATTTCTTTCCTCCAATGTTGTTTTCATTTCTGTGATTAATAAGTTTATTATTGCTTGCATACTTTTCTTATCTATGGTTACTTCTGACTGATTTGTGGTTTCTTCTGGGCTCTTGTCTTCATTCATTGGGGTAGCAGTTTTATTTGTTTTTAATCTACCCATTTTTTTTTTAATTTATGTGTTTCTCTCTCTTTTTTTTTTTTTAATGCTCTGTTGTTCCTCAGTTGTTGTGTTTTGAGCACAAGTAACACTGTACTAAATACCTTTATGACAATTGCACTCACCAACCTCCGGAATAACCGTAGCAATTGAAGTAAGTATTGAAGGAGTTTAATCGTTACCAGTTAGCCAAACATTTTCTCCAGTCCGTGAAAAAATAGTAACCAAATCCCAGTGAAGAAAGAGAAAAGGAAGAGAGGATAGCAAGAATAGACAGTTATGCAAATCTACTATCCAGTGTATATTCTAAGGGTAACAAGAGTGTAAAGGGAACTAGAGCAGAGATACACACATAGAGAGTCCACTCTGGGTCAGATTTCTTCCCCAAAGTAATTCACAAATTCAGAAAGGCAAAGAAGAAAGAAGTGTATGACAAGATTAAAAAAAAAAAAAAAAGAGAGAGATAGAGAGAGTTAAGAGAGAGAAAAGGGAGAAGATAAGAAGTAGAGTTGTAATTAAAGAGCAGTGCGAGGAACTTCCCAAATGTGTATCAGTGAATTAAAAAAAAAAAAAAAAAAAGGAAAGAGGAAAAAAAAAAAAAAAAAACCCTGTTTGGTGGTATGGGGTATCCTGCTAGTAGCTGGTCCCAGGCACTGCTTATGGGGGGGGGGGGCGGCGTGAAGGATGTATGCTTGAAAATTAAAAGGAAGAAAAAAGAATTTTTTCCCCTACTCTAATTCTTAACCCAAATTAAGTTATAGAAACATCCTTGGTATGACCGTTATGGCCCCTTATTGGCTGGCTTGCTAAAGGCAGAAAATCCTATTGTTTACACGAGATGTGTCCGGAGCTCAAAGGCTAGCCGCTTCTGCTTCTCCGGGCGCCATCTTCCGGGAAACCCCGCCCTCCAGACTTTTTTAAAGGATTTCTCAAAAATGAAAACTAGCTCCAAGTCCTTTGATCCAATGAGAGCTATACTCAAGAAGTCTTTGGATCCACCCTCAGGGTTGCGGTGGACCCGACTCCCAAGAGGCAGCCCCCGAGCTAAAGTGCTCTCTCCGGGTCCTCTGCCCGCCGCGCTCTGCAACTGGCGGCGGAGGAGCCGCCTTCCCGGGCTGGCGGAGGACAATGCCCGGCGCACTCGCCTTGCCTGGCGCCGCCTGGGAATTCTGGAGCCCCGCTAGTCCGTGTCCCCTTTGCTCTAATTTTTAACCCAAATTAAACTGTAATCACTTCTTTGGTGCTCCCCCCTTGTTGACTGGCCTGCTAAAGGCAGAAAATCCTACCTTTGCCGACGATGCTATCAGAGCACTCGCTGTTAGCGACTTCTCAGGCCGTCGCCATCTTACCTCCCCGCATGATGTATTTTTAATGTTGGCTGTTTAAAATTGATCAGGTACAGAGAGTGTTTGCTATTTCTCCAGGGTTGCAGTTTTTTTCTTTGTTTATTTTTATTTTTTATTTATAAAAAGGAAACATTGACTAAACCATAGGATAAGAGGAGTACAACTTCACACAATTCTCACCACCAGATCTCCGTATCACATCCTTTCCCCTGATAGTTTTCCTATTCTTTAATCCTCTGGGAGTATGGACCCAAGGTCATTGTGGGATGCAGAAGGTTGAAGGTCTGTCTTCTGTAATTGTTTCCCTGCTGAACATGGGCATTGACAGGTCGATCCATACTCCCAGCCTGCCTCTCTCTCTCCCTAGTAGGGTGGGGCTCTGGTGAAGCAGACACATTGAAATAGACACATTGGTGGGGTTTTCTGTCCAGGGAAGTCTGGTTGGCATCATGCTAGCATCTGGAACCTGGTGGCTGAAAAGAGAGTTAACATATAAAGCCAAACAAATTGTTGACCAATCATGGACCTAAAGGCTGGAATAGTGCAGAGGAAGAGTTGGGGGGGGAGGGATGTCCTCCTTTTGTAGATAGCTAGTAGGCATATTTTTTTAGTTATATTCCAAAGGGCTTGTGGCAATACTAGTTTATTTATTTTCTTTCTTTTTCTTTTTTCCCCTGAGCCTGAAATCTGATATGCATGTAGATCCAAGTTATTGTCTGGGGAGATGATGTCATGGCTGGAAAAAGGACTAGAAAGCTGGATCAGGGAAGACAGTAGCTCCCTAATATGGGAAAGGTGTACAAGTATTGTTGACTGTAAATTCCATCGATTTGATGTGATCTGATCTGGGGCCCATATTCAGCTTAGGAGCCTATGTGACCTCAGCATCCCTGTAGATCTGAGCTCACATTCTGTGATCATGAGTAGGAACATTCCAAGCTGCCCCAATATGGACCCATCTTCCTCAGGTGTAGCATAGAGTATGTTGTCCATCCTCCCTTCAGAGGATGGAACATTCTCTACTACTGTTGATCCAAGTTGAGGGCAAGGTCCTATGGGGGCCTACAAAGGGGTCTCTCTTGTTGTTCCTGATAGAGATGACTGGTAACAATGGAGAGAGGGATTTATTGGAGGTCTAGGCCCATATTGACTGTTTGGGAATCTCAGCACTCCCAGACTAGGGCCCTAGCTGATGGGGTGGCCTGATAGTGACTAAAGAGTCATCATTAAAATATGCCAGTCTCCTGCCCTTATTCAGCTTTTGCAGTCCTTGCTTTGATAAGGTTAGATTTGGAGTGAGTGAGAGAACTGTAATAGGAAGTAGGTGAGGAGGATATCTAAGTCTAATTAGATACTATTTCATTAGGAATGTTGTACTGACTGACTGCATACTATTATGTACTTTTGCTTTCATGTATATATTTTGCCCTAATTTATGGATTAATGTGAACATGTGCTCTATCTCATGGGACCTGGTCTATATCTAGGTTTTGGGTCTTTGTTAGGAAGTGAACCACCTGAAATGGAATTAGAGAATCCTATGAAAGGAAAGGTCTCACTCGAGTAATGAAGGTGAAGGATTGACATTCCATGCCTGGTGTCTCTGGACACAGTCTGAAATGAAGCATGATGAGGTGGTACTTGTTGCATTGATTAGATTGGGATCAGCGGATGCAATATCATTTGGTATGAATTCAGAGAAGTATGCAGGAAGGTGAGCACCACCCTAGAGATTCAGGGCTGGGGGAAATATAGACTCTATCTGGGTTGCGTTTTATGCAGGTTTGTATTAAAGGTGAAATTCTTTCATTGTGAACCATTGAGTGAAAAATATTGTACCAACTGGTAGCATAAGACTGATTCATTTTTCCTACAATGCCAGGTGCATTTACTGAATTAGGATTTTAGCTATTGTCTTTGTTTTATTTACTTATTTTTCCTAGAGCACTGCCCAGCTCTGGCCACTGACAGTACTGGGGATTGAACCTGGGGCTTTTCCTGTCTCTGGCATGAGAGTCTTTTTGCAGAACCGTAACACTGTCTCTCCAGCCCTTTGAATTAGGATTTTAGGATGTGCATTTTTGTTTCACTATGTTGTAGTGCATCCATGACTTCCAAAAAGATTCCTAAGGAAGGGTTCTGAGTAGGTTGCCCATAGGTCATAACTGCTGTGATATGGTTCCCGTCACATTGGTATATTTGGAGGCCAAAACAATCTCATTGGTGATCTCTCTCCATTTTCAACTATTTCTATAAATCTGAGTATAGAGCCTCTCAAAACTGTTTTGTTTTTAAGTTGAGAGGACTTTGAGCTATTACACTATAAAGTCTATTTAGGTTTTTTCCTTTGTAAAATATATATATTTTTAAGATTTTATTTATTTATTAGTGGGAAATATAGGAGGAAGAGAAAGAACCAGACATTACTCTGGCACATGTGCTGCTGGCGATCAAACTCAGGACCTCATGCTCGAGAGTCCATAGCTTTATCATTGTGCTACCTCCTGGACCACATAGTATAGATTTTTAAAAAATATATACCTTTTGAATGGTATAGATTTTTTTTTTAATAGGGTAACTTGAGCCAGATGGGAAATGATTGGCTTTTGAATACTTAACAGTTAAATTGTTGAAGTAAGGTAAAGAATGTTCAAGGTCCTGAAAATGATTTATTGGCCAGTGATAATTAGAAATCTCAGAAGATAACTTATGAATTGTCTGAGTTTTTTTGTTTGTGTGTGTGTAATCTACTTGGGTAAGAATCTTGCCATTTTATTATGTTGTCCATGGTCTCTGATGAGACATAATGGAACATTCAGCTTATTATATCTCTTAATTCAGAATTGTATATATTGAAAAGAAAAAAAAAAGGTCACCAGAACCTTTATTTTCATGGGTGAGGGAGAGACTATATAGGGAGAGACCAGCATATTGCTTAGTTCTGGCATTATGTAGTATTAGGGATTGAACCTAGGGCCTCTCACATTTAAGTTCTGTGTACTACTATTGTGCTATGTTCCTGCCTGAAAAAAACCTTTTAACCTTTAGTGTAATAGGGATTTTCATGATCATCTTGATAGCTTTTTAAAAAAATGCTTTAGACATAGACTTCATAATTTTTATGACAAAGATGAAGAAAATGATCATGGAATTGTAGCCGATGAAAGTTTCTGTGATAGTTTCAAATTGTCTCACACACTTAAACTATTAAGTGTTTTTGTCTTTTCTTGAAAGACCTATCTTTGTTGGAAATGCAGAACAAAATTCCTAGGATAATATTATGTAATTTCTATGGTTGTATATATTTTTGTCAAGTAATACAAATGCATTTATGCTCCGGTAAAACTGAAAAGAACTACTAAAAGAAAAACAGTTTCAATCTGCAGACACTGTCTTTTAAGTTCAATAGGTTCCTAACCCTCTCATATATTTTCACTAGTTCTTTCTTTCTTTCTTTCTTTCTTTCTTTCTTTCTTTCTTTCTTTCTTTCCTTCTTTCTTTCTCTCTCTCTTTCTTTCTTTCTTTTTTCTTTTTAAGATAGAAATGGAGGGCTGGGAAGGGGAGGGAGGGGAGAAAGAGAGGCACCACAGTACTGAATCTTCCTTCAATGTGGTGGGGCTATGCTCAAGCCTGGGTTGTGCACATACCAAAGCAGTGCACTATCCAAGTGAACTGTGCTTTTCCCCACCCCTGGTTCCTTGAGTGGCTCTAAGGGAGTGGTGAAACCAAGTTCTTGCTGTACGTTTAATACAGTGTAGAAACTATTACTATACTATCCTCTAGATGTCTTAAATGGTCCACACATCTTAAATACATCTCACTCTTAACAGGCATTAATTATTAATTTTATTAATTACTAATTATATGATTTGATGAGTACTTATGAAAATAGACTTCTTACAGAAAGTTAATTTTTCTGTTTAATATTTTATTGTACTTTATTGTCATGTTAAATAATAACCTGTGAACCTTTAATCTTTTTTGCAAGAACTGTAGAACTTTTTTTATAAGTTATTTATTCCCTTTTGTTGCCCTTGTTGTTTTATTGTTGTAGTTATTATTGTTGTTATTGGATAGGACAGTGAGAAATGGAGAGAGGAGGGGAAGACAGAGAGGGGAGAGACTTCATCATTTTTAACAGCTGGTGTGTGTGCACGTGCGTTTGTACCATAACTTTCTTAGTTACACATCTGCCATTAGGCATCTTGGTTATACTTCCATGTTTTGGTTTGTGTCACTGTGAACATAGGTGTACATTGATTTCTTTGAATAGGTGTTTTTATTTCCTTTGGTGAATTCATATTTATTTTGTTAACAAGAAAGAGAGAACCCAAGCATCATTGCAGCATATGAAGTGCTAGGGACTGAACTCAGGACCTCATATACACAAGTCTAACACGCTACCTGATATGCCACCAATGTGATTTATTCTCACTAACCCTCTTTATCATTCTTTTATTCTGACTCCAATTATTAGTATACTTTTTGGTTACATTGGTCAATCTTATTTAAAGACTAGTTGGATTCTTAATCCAGATTTTACAGGTTTCAGGTTTTGAGGCTTATTTCATTTCCAAAATGAAATGTGTTTTCTTTCTGGGTTGAAGGTTTTTTTTCCATGGTGAGTCACTCTACTTTAAAATCAGTGCCAAAGTAGACAGTGAAATATATGTGTAATCCTCTTACCACAGATGTTTACTGCATTTTTTTAAAAAAGAGTTTTTAAAATTACTTTATTCAGAAGACTGGGAAGATAGTGTGGTGGTAATGCAAAAAGATTCACTGAGCTTTCACATTGTCCCTAGCACTAACATAAGCCAAAGTTGAGTAGTTCTTCTGATTCAAAAAATTACTTAAGGGTCCAGGCGGTGGTATACCAGGTTAAGTGCACATGATATGAAGTGCAAGGACCCACACAAAGATCCCGGTTGGAGCCCCCTGATCCCCACCTACAGGAGAGTTGCTTCACAGGTAGTGAAGCAGATCTGCAGTTGTCTGTCTTTCTCTTTCTCTATTTTCTTTTCCTCTCTCAATTTCTCTCTGTCCTGTCCAGTAAAAAAGGAAGAAGTGGCCACCAGGAGCAGTGGGTTCTTAGTGTAGGCACTGAGGTCCATTGATAAGCCTGGAGAAAAAAAAAATAGAAGCTTTAATTGTGGTAAAATATACAGAAGATATAGTCTACTGTCTATCTAGTGTTTAAGTCATTCATATTAATGTACAACTAATTTTAAAAACCCTTCTTATTTTGCTGAAGTATTGTACCCATTAAACAATTCCCATTTCCCTCCCACCCCAGACTCTCACAAACATCCTTCTACTACTTTCTGTCTGTTTCATTTTGGACTTCTGTAGTGAGCTCAAATAAGTGCAGTCATGCATAAGCTGCCATTCTGCTACTGGCTCCTTCCACTTAGCAAAGCACCTTCAAGTTTTATCCATATGATAGCATGTGTTATAATTTCCTTTTTAAAAAAATCTTATGCATCTTCTTAATAAATAACCAAATGGTATATTTTCCCTATTACATAATTTCGCCCCCTAATCTATCAATGTATTGCAGATGTCTTCCCAAAGGCATCAACATTTATACACACTTAATACATCATTTTCATTGCTTCCAAGGATACTATCCCTGTTGTACAGATGGGGAAAGTGATTTTGGAGGTGATACTTTTCAGTTTATAAGTAGCAATAGCAGGAGGTCTTTTTAACTCTAGAGTCAGACTGCATTGTAGTCTCTATAGGTCAAGGATGTGATTGTTGTGGGAAAATGAAGCAATTTTGAAAACTTATTTCTGTGGTAGCTAAAGGACATGACTTAATGCTTCTGTTCTAGGGAAGCTCCACAATTTGTAGTAAACACAAATTTATGCCTCAGAAACATTTTCTAGGTATTCTACTGTATTACATTTTCTCTTGGAATTGCTTATAGCTGTATCAAGACTGGATTATTACTTAGAGGGCAGCAACTATCCTGATTAGAAATATATTTTCAGTAGTCCTTCAAAAAGCTGAAGATAAAAAGGTAGAGGAAATTGTCTTCCTTTCATCTGAAGGATTTTCAAGTTAAAAATGCTAAACTCTCATAGAAGAGGTCAGATATCATTAAGCTATCTCCCTAGCCCTCTAGCTAACAACTTTAAAAAACTATTTTTAATAGTTAGAAAATTGTAAAAAGTTCTATCATGCATAATAGATATCCAGTTTCTTAGTCTATAAATAACTAAACAATTGCACTCATTCATTTAAGTATTTATGGCTTCTTTAGCACTCATGTTACAGAGTTGAATAGTTGTGACAGAGATTAGGTAGTCTCACAAAATCTAAAATATTTACTATTCTGTTCTTTATAGAAGTAGTGACTTCTGTTAGGCATCAGGAATGATTTATGTTTTGGAGTACTCTGAAAATTTATGACTTCCTTTGCTAACTGAAAACTGGCTGAATACCGGAGCTTCTGGAAGAATTTTTCCTTTTAAAAATCACTTTATTGAGGTGGAATGTTGATTCACAGAACTGTTATCTAAGGAGTACGGTTCCACATCTCCCCAAGATGGGTGTCTGCAAACCATCCTCCTCCACAGAAGGGAGCTGTGAGAGACCACAGTCCTTTTTTTTTTTGCCTCTGGCACAATTAACAGTAGTCCATTTATAATTATTTTTTATGACTTTGCTTATTTTCCAGGGTTCCATTTGCCAGCCAGGTGAGTAGACCAAACCACACAGGAAGGTCTGTGGTTTGCCTAAACATATTCCTCCACCCCCCTGGAGGAATATGTCGTCTGGCTTGGGTATCTTTCTGTTTATTGTAAATCTTGGATTTTCACTTGGATTTTTCTACTAGAATTTTGATTCAGATATCTAAAATAGTTCTCACTTTCAAAGTTTAAAATGACTTATTATTGGACACATACTTGTGAGAGGTAGTATTAGTTTTTCATGCCTTTACTAGACATTTTAATACTTTTGTCAAGTTTTTGTGACTCTTAATTTTACATCAAGATTATTTGATGTACTTTTTTTTTTATTGGTTAGACAATGTATCTTCTATAGTCATCTTGTGATAAAGCAACCAATGTTTGGAAAGCTATGCTTCACCCCTTATAGAGATTATTTACCACCATTTCAACTTGGATTACATGATATAAGTTCTATTGGAACTCATGTAAAAAGGAAATGACTTTGCTACCTCATAAGATATTTTAATTTCTTCTTTTCATGCTTTCAGGGTCTAGTATTTACATGATTTCACTGCTCTTGGTGGTCTTTTTTTTCCTTCTCCATTCATTTTCAGCTAGAAAGAAAGACACACGGGGAGTCAGCTGGTAGCACACTGGGTTAAACACACATAGTATGAAGTGCAAGGACCCTGGTTCCAGTCCCTGGCTCCCCACCTGCCGCGCGGGGGTGGGGGGGGGTCACTCCACAAGCGGTGAAGCAGGTCTGCAGGTGCCTATCAAAGTAGTTTTACCAGCTTTCGCCATTTTGTTATAATTTTACTTTTGTGCTTTTTAAGGATAATTCCTAACTTTGTCTTGGAGAATGTTTAGTACTGGTTAGGTTGTTGTATTGAGTTGTTCAATAGAATTCCCTTTCTACTTCATAGAACTATTTCCTTACCCAGGTGGTGCTCGATTGTTCTGTTTTTAGTTTACTTAAAAGCTTTAAGTTATGGAGGGTAGTGTTCATTTGTGGGAGGAATTGGACTCATTTTGTTTAATTCTTCTTAATTCAAAGTTCCCTGTTATGTTTTGAAATCTTATCTTATTGTTGGACAGGCCATGAAATGGTTTTGGATTCCATAAGCAATGCCAGTGAAGGACTGCAGGGCATGAAAAGGAAATACTGAAGCAGATATAGCTGGATTGGGTGGTAAGAAACATGGCAGAGTAGAAATGTTTTAGGTAGGGGCTGAGCGGTAGCGCTGCAGGTTAAGCGCACACAGCACAAAGCACAAGTACCGGCATAAGGATCCTGGTTCAAGCCCCCGGCTGCCCACCTGCAGGTGGGTCGCTTCCCAAGTGGTGAAGCAGGTCTACAGGTGTCTATCTTTCTCTCCCCTCTCTGTCTTTCCCTCCTCTCTCGATTTCTCTCTGTCCTATCCAACAACAACAATGGCAATAACAACAACAACAACAAATGATGGGCAACAAAAGAGGAAGAATAGCCTCCAGGAGCAGTGGATTCATAGTGCAGGCACTGAGCCCGAGCAATAACCCTGGAGGCAAAATTTAAAAAAATGTTTTAGTTAAAGTTTATCCCAACTTAGTAAAGGGAGGTGTGATGAAACATTAAGGCATTTTGACTTAACTCTCTGACTTGCTGGTGAGGAGAATAAGAATTGAGACAGGAAGGAAAAGCCCATGTTACATTTTCTGAAATATAGGAATACAGTATTACTGCCTATAATCTAACCCTGGAATTTTAAAGTGCACAGTAAAGTGAGTTACTGCAGGGGTCAGGAATATATAAGATATGGCAAAAAAATATGTGTCAGGCCTAAGAGAGAAGGAAGCGGGGGAGTATTCTCTCATTCTTTGGAAAGTGGTGAAGGAAAGTGGAATCACATAGCAGGGACTACTCTAGGTAGAGGAACTGTGAAAGGGAGAGAGAAGAGAGCTATGTCTTAGTGCCTGAGCTGTCATCTACAGAACACTCAGCAGTTGTATGGGCTATCTGTCTTCTCCTATCTGGTCTCCTTCAGAAGTTTATTTTGACCTCATTGCCCTAAGAGGTTGATCCACCAGGCTGTGAGCTTTCAAGTAGAGAGAATCTTTAACAGTTATTTCTGGTTATATTTTGTGTTTGTGTTAAGCTGCTTATCTCTAGAGTGATGGCCCAGTCTAGAGAGGAACAGTATCTCTTTAAACAAGATGAGGATCTTGGGAGTAGCAGTCTTTCTGTGTGAATGCATTGCATTTGCACAATACAGCCTGGCTTCTTGGTTTTCCATACTTGAGATGGGGCTGTTCCCAAACACCTAGCCAAATGGAAGAGTCCTAGTATAGTGTAGGTTGGGGGGAGGAGGAACAATTTCTTGAGTTTTCTCATCCAACTGTAATTGGTTTAAAATAGAATCCCAAAGAGTTAACTAGATTTTTGGGGAGCATCTAGTTCAGCTTTCTTATTTTCCCAGTGAGGGAATGGTCATCAGTGGAGGATCCAGGACTTAACTGAGACCAGATTGGTAATGAATGACAATTAGAGTTGAGGCTATTCCCCAGTTCTCTTAGTTCAATAACTATGTTTCTTAAACCACTAAGGTTTAAGTCATACCAGGAATCTGGGATGCAGTTGGGGCTGTGGCTGAATAGGTATGCTAAAGTTATGACAGTGGCCCCTGGGCTGTAGGATGGAATGAGTGACCAGAGAAGACCCCATAATGTGTTACTGTGTATTGTGAAGTCTGTGATATGACTGTTGCTTTGGGTGGACATACATCCAAGTATGCTAGTGAGTGTTTTTTTGATTGTGAGAGGGGTGGAGGATGAGAGATCCAGTTGAAAGCTCTTTTTCTGAGCAAGATTTGAAGTTACAATCTGAAGAACTTGTTCAAACTCATTAGCACTTTTAGCATCTACTGTGACATTTGGAGAACTGAAAAACATGGGGTGATGGACTTAGTGGTTGCTAGGAGTACAGGGAGTTGGACAGGTCCTTTCATGGTTATAGTTTTTTGCACTTGAGTACTTATTTCTGCTTAACTGACTGGTACAGCTCTCACTTTAAATTATCACTATGAGTTTAAATAGTATCCCTTTCTATTTCCCTTTCTATTTCTCTGTTTAGTTTTTCTATATGTTGGAATTGAACATAATCTCTAAAAAGACAATCCTTATAAACTCTGAACTGAATATTTGACAAACTGGTCTTACTGGAAAGAATGAACTTAATTTTTTGAAATTCCACGCTATTAGTACAAAGTTTGAAAGGCATGCAATGAATGCTGTTTCCTATGACATCTGATAATGGTTATCAGTGTTTCCATAACTTGTAAGTTGTGAGGAAATTAAGACACTTAATATTAGACATTTTTGAGTTTATTGTTTTAAAATAATCATGGCATACATGACCTAACAATTTGTACTTTTTTATTACCAGGAAGAAACACACCAAATGTCTATGGTTTGTAGAGAGCATCTCAATCTGAACAGTAGATTAAGATAAAAAGAATTAAAGTCCAGTAAGTGAGACAGGGCTGCTTAGCAACTGTGACAAGAGAGGTTGATGAGAACTAACAGCTTTTGACTATGAACAGAGTCGTGGTGTAATAGGATCTGCTTATGTTAGTGAAGCATTGACTGAATGACTTTTTTCCATTTATCTTATATGTATCAGATACTTAGAAGTATCAAGAAATCTATTAAATGATGTTATTGAGCCTAAAGTTTTTAGATGTCTTATTACATATATTTTGTGTTGAAAATTCAAAATAATGACTTATACTGTTATCAACTTTGTAATTGTCTCATGAAGTAACTTGCTCAGTGGAAATAAAAATAGCAAAATAAAAGCAGAATGTCCCACTATTCCAACAAAATCGTTATTTTACCTTCTCCCAAGTAGCTGTCACTTGGGAGAATATTCTATTTAATGTATCTCTAAATTGGGGATCACCTATTCCGGCTTTTCAATAAAAGCAGATACAAATATATTATGTTTCTGTTTAAATATGTTTCTGCTACCCAGATGAAGTAACCACTGATAAAATTTATTTAAAGTTTTAACCAGAACACACTCAAGATCAATATGATTGCCAGCAAATGAGAAGATGGCTCAGGGTATGTGACATGAAAGATTACATCAGACAGTCTGTCTCAGGAATGACCATATGTCCTTTCCATCTAGTGTCTGTTTCGACTCAGACAAATTAGTCAAAGGTTTTATATATGCTTTTAAAGATTATTCTTTCATCACATTTACTAGGTTTGTTTAAAAGTTTTATTCTCTCAAGTTAATGAACACAACTACAAAATTTTATTCTTCATAAAAATTTAGATGCTTATTCCTTTCATGTTTTCTGGGTTTGTAATAATAATAAGCATTTAGGGTGAACTATAGGTCTTTCTATAAAAAAATAAAATAACAGTTTTCCTCACATGAATTATTTGGTGTTATGGTGTATATATGTGTGTGAGTTGGAGGTGGTATTCTTTTCACTTACAGAATTCTTTTCACTTACAGAATAAAATTAAAATTTTTCCTATCTTTAAACTAATACAAAAGTGAATGAGAAGAAGCAATGGTTAGCTTCAGAGAGAGACTTTTGTAAAGATGACTTTAAGAGAAAAGGCAAATAGAGCAGTGATTTGAGTCAAGTTAAGCTGAAGAGTGTGTGTGGTGTGTGTAGGCGTGTGTGCATACAATGTCACATGGCAGAGGTTTTTTCCAGAGTAGTTTGTCTGTCAGGGAACTGTTTCATTTTGTGTCTGAAAGAATTATACTTTAGGAAACACTGTTTGCCTGCCCCCTTATTTCATCATGGACTTTACAGGTAAAATTAATTTAAAAATAGTTTTTAGTCATATAGAATTCATTTAACAGTGGTATTTTGAAATTACAATTTAAAATTATGCTGGTTGTGTTTGTACTTTGAAATATTATGTATGTTTGTTGATGAATATGTATAAATTTATAAATTAATGATTTGTGATTAATTGATAAATACTTAAATTTATCATATATATATTGTGATTAATTTAGGATAAATACTTAAGGGAATTTACTATATATATATATATATATATATATATATATATATATATATATCAGTTTGGGACTAAAAATAATACTTAAAATAAGCTACAGCCCTTATTCCAAATTTTTTTTCTGTGGACCCAAAGGTTCAGAGTACAAAGATCTGAGTACTGACAATGCTACACAGAAAATAAAATATATACATTGGCTTCAGAGAACTTCTGTTTTCTTTGAAACATTTTTGGTATTGAGGTAGTTGTTTTGTATGTATGCATAGCCCAGTCTTTTAGATGGAATTAGTGTAGTAAAGTGGAGAATTTCAGGTCTTCATCCTAAATTTTCTGAAAAAATGCATATACACTTTTCTGATTGTCGTTTCTTATTTTTTTATCTGAATAATCTTTCTCTTTCTGGTTTCATTGAGTAAGTTGATACAGGTTTAGGAATATAGTTAAGGAAAGACTTAAAAAGTACTCTCTTAGATCAGATGGGGTGGGGGTAGGGCTAGAAGGTGAGGTGGTGATGGAGAAGAAGGGAAATGAATCTTTGCCTAAAATTTGTGTAATTTATTCAAAATTATATTACCCTAAGTTTGAATTTGTGATTTTTGGAAAGTTTTCCACTGTGGCAGAGTCTCTGATTTCCATACCCAGTTTAATGACAAAATCCCAGTGTCAGATTAAGTCTTACGTATTCTTTATAAATGATCACTTTTGTACTAAGGATGGGTGACCAAATAGCAAGACAGCTAATTATGGCTTGCAAATGAATTTTTTTTTTCTGGAATTGAGCACTAAAATGCAATTTTAGGAGCTTGTCATGTAAAGGACTTTTGTGGAGAATATTTTTTGAAGACAAAACATTTTCTTTTTTTATATAATTTATTTCTTTATTGGGGAATTAATGTTTTACATTCAACAGTAAATACAATAGTTTGTACATGCATAACATTCCCCAGTTTCCCATTTAACAATACAACCCCCACTATGTCATTTATCATCCTTCATGGACCTGTATTCTCCCCACCCATCCACCCCAGAGTCTTTTACTTTGGTGTAATATGCCAATTCCATTTCAGGTTCTACTTGTGTTTTCTTTTCCGATCTTGTTTTTCAACTTCTGCCTGAGAGTGAGATCATCCCATATTCATCCTTCTGTTTCTGACTTATTTCACTCAACATGATTTTTTCAAGGTCCATCCAAGATCGGCTGAAAACGGTGAAGTCACCATTTTTTTACAGCTGAGTAGTATTCCATTGTGTATATATACCACAGCTTGCTCAGCCACTCATCTGTTGTTGGACACCTGGGTTGCTTCCAGGTTTTGGCTATTACAAATTGTGCTGCCAAGAACATATGTGTACACAGATCTTTTTGGATGGATGTGTTGGGTTCCTTAGGATATATCCCCAGGAGGGGAATTGCAGGGTCATAGGGTAGGTCCATTTCTAGCCTTCTGAGAGTTCTCCAGACTGTTCTCCACAGAGGTTGGACCAATTGACATTCCCACCAGCAGTGCAGGAGGGTTCCTTTGACCCCACACCCTCTCCAGCATTTGCTGCTGTTACCTTTTCTGATGTGTGACATTCTCACAGGAGTGAAGTGATATCTCATTGTTGTCTTGATTTGCATTTCTCTGACAATCAGAGACTTGGAGCATTTTTTCATGTGTTTCTCGGCCTTTTGGATCTCTTCTGTGGTGAATATTCTGTCCAAGTCCTCCCCCCATTTTTGGAGGGGTTATTTGTTGTCTTGTTGTTGAGTCTGGCAATCTCTTTATATATGTTGGTTATTAAACTCTATCTGATGTATGGCATGTAAAGATCTTCTCCCATTCTGTGAGGGGTCTCTTGGTTTGGGTAGTGGTATCTTTTGATGTGAAGAAGCTTTTTAATTTGATGTAGTCCCATAAGTTTATACTTGCCTTAGTCTTCTTTGTAATTGGATTCGTTTCAATGTCTTTAAAATTTATGCAGAAAAGAGTTCTGCCAATATTTTCCTCTAAGTATTTGATAGTTTGTGGTCTAACATCCAAGTCCTTAATCCACTTGGAATTTACTTTTGTATTTGGTGAAATACAGTGATTCAGTTTCATTCTTCTGCATGTTTCAACCCATTGTTTCCAACACCATTTGTTGAAGAGACTCTGCTTTCACCATGTAATAGTCTGGACCCCTTTGTCAAAGATTAGATGCCCATAGGTGTGGGGCCTCACTTCTGGGCTCTCAATTCTATTCCACTGGTCAGTGTGTCTATTCATGTTCCAATACCAAGTAGTTTTGATGACAATGACCCTATAATACAGTTTGAGATCTGGGAGTGTGATGCCTCTGGTTCTGTTCTTTTTTTCTCAAGATTGTTTTGGCAATTCTAGGTCTTTTCTGGTTCCAGATAAACATTTGTAGCATTTTTTTCTATTCTTCTAAAAAATGTGCTTGAGATCTTGATGGGGATAGTATTAAATTTATAGATGGCTCTGGGTAATATATTCATTTTGATGATGTTAATTCTTCCAACCCATGAACATGGAATAACTTTCCACTTCTTTGTGTCTTTTTCAATTTCTTTGAGTAGTGACTCATAATTTTCAGTATACAAGTCTTTCACTTCGTTGGTTAGATTTACTCCTAGATATTTTTGTTGCTATAGTAAAAGGAATTGATTTCTGGATTTCAATTTCTTCTAACTTAGTGTTTGCATAGAGGAATGCCACTGACTTTTGAATGTTAATTTTATAGCCTGACACCTTACTGTATTGCCTGATGATGTCCAAAAGCTTCTTGCTGGATTCCTTAGGTTTTTCCATATATACTATCATGTCATCTGCAAATAAGGAGAGTTTGACTTCTTCTCTTCCAATCTGCATCCCTTTAATTCCTTGCTCCTGCCTGATTGCTATGGCAAGAACTTCCAACACTATGTTGAATAGTAATGGTGATAGAGGGCAGCCCTGTCTAGTACCTGGTCTGAGTGGAAATGCTTCCAGTTTTTCACCATTGAGTATGATGTTGGCTGTTGGTTTGCTATATATAGACTCTACTATCTTCAGGAATTTTCCATCTATTCCCATTTTTTGTAGTGTTTTGATCATAAAGGGGTGTTGTATTTTGTCAAAGGCTTTCTCTGCATCTATTGATATGACCATGTGGTTTTTGGTCTTGCTTTTGTTGATGTGGTGGATCATATTGATTGATTTACGTATATTAAACCAACCTTGCATGTCTGGGATAAACCCCACTTGGTCATGATGAACAATCTTTTTGATATACTGCTGTATCCGGTTGGCTAGAATTTTGTTCAGTATTTTAGCATCTATGTACATCAAAGATATTGGTCTATAAAGACAAAACATTTTCAAATAATTAATTGCCCTAAATATTTTTTCTATAAGGCTGTAATTTTTTTTTACTTTAAATTTCATAAAATGAAAGTGTATGAATTATCTTATCTCTTGATTCCCCTCTTTTTTCTCTGTATTTCGTGTTTCTTTTCCTCAGAAATAGTATAGTACAATGTTTGTTCCAGGACACTGAAATAAAATATATTTACCTTTTAGAAAGCTGTATATGTGTGGTTCTTTGTTGAAGTAGGAAGACACATTTTTATAGCCATATGAAAGGGGATCATAATTCTAAAGTTCTTCCAAAGGACTTTACTATGGAAAACTTACATATTCATATTATTTTTCTCTTTCACGCCTTAGCTCCCCCTTCCTTTCCCAGAGTCCTTTGCTTTCATGTAATATACCCCATCCACTCCAAGTTTCACTTTGTGTTTTCCCTTTCTGTCTTTATTTCTTAAATTCCACCTGCAAGTGAGATCATTCAGTATTTTCCCTTCTTTCTTTGGCTTATCTCATATAATGCATTTTGTTCAAGTTCTATCCAAAATAAGGCAAAGAGATCATTTACTATGATTATATATATTTTTTAGATTTTTAAAAATATTTATTTATTTCCTTTTCATTGCCCTTGCTTTTGTTGTTGTAGTTATTATTGTTATTGATGTCATTGTTGTTGGATAGGACAGAGAAATGGAGACAGGAGAGGAAGACAAAGAGGGGAGAGAAAGATAGACGCCTGCAGACCTGCTTCACTGCTTGTGAAGTGGCTTCCCTGCAGTTTGGGAGCCGGGGGCTCGAACCGGGAACCTTATGCCAGTCCTTGCGCTTTGTGCCACGTGAACTTAATCTGCTACGCTACTACCGACTCCCTATGATTATATTTTTAATTATGAGTTTGTATCTTCATTTCTAAAAAGATAGTCATTGATTCTTTTATTTTTCTGTAGTTTGTATGTTGCCATTAAAACACTTCTTTGTTGTTTTCCAGTAGTCCTTAAATGGTATTCTAAAACACATGTCATTAACATAATAAGTAGACATATAAAGAAATCAAAGAAAAATAAAACTTTAATCTGAACAAAGAAGATGGATCCAATAATAATTCAGATAGAACACATTAAGAATTACTGTGTGCTCTATAAAGAAAGTGTGTGGCTTCAGTTCTTGCCATATTAGTAAAAGAATCAGTTGAACTTGTTGTCTGATGGAGTAAGAGCTAATTTTGGATAGTGTCTTCTTTGGCAAGTTTTATAAGCATATATTTGTGACTATAGCTACATATTTACTTTTTAATTTTAGAATGAATTTATGGGCCTGGTAATAACTTTGATTTAATTAATTAATTAATCACCAGATTACTGGGATTGAACCTGGGACTCTAAGCTGCAGGCTTGAGAGTCTTTTTGTATAACTATTATGCTATATTGTCTATATTGTTTATTAAAATTTGAAGAGAAAAACTTATAGTTTCAGTTCACTGGAGAGTGAATACTTCTGCATTAAAAAGAAAATCTATTTTGTTGTCAGTGCAGTTCAGCACGGGCACTTTTTTATTAATGCTGTCTTCATAGAACTGAAGGAGCAATCTTCCAACAGGAAACTGATCATGGGATGTGTGGGCGATCTGGCTGCGACATCTGTCACCTCATTGATCGCCAGGGTTGATTCAGCTCATCTAGCTTGCTAGGCAGGTGTCCCCTTCCTCCCTCACCACTCTGTACACGTCCCTCCAGAAGGTGCGTGCTCAGTCGAAGAAGAAGGCTTTCCCAGAATAGAGATGGACTGGTCTTAGGTCGAGGGTATATGAGTAGCTGCGCTCCCCTGCTTGAACCTCCAAACAAGCTCTCAAGGAAACTGATTATTGACAATTCAAAAATAGATTTACTTTAATATAATTTTCTGGGATGCTCTTTCTTTTCCCCACATGACTTCATCTCAGCTTTTTAAAATATATTTTTTTAAATATAGGGGAATAGAGAGGCAGAGTGAAGGAATGGGGGAGAAGGGAGAGGAGAGAGGTGAGAAGGGAGAAGAGAGAGGAAAGGTGGGAGGGAGCAAGGGAGAAAGTAAAAGAGATCACAAGACCAAAGCTTCCTTCAGTGCAATGTGGGACCCTAACCCTGTGTTGCACACATGTCAAAGCAGCATACAATCCAAGTGAGCTATTTCACTGGTTCTCCTCAGCTTTTTTCAAATCTGTGTCAAAATGTCACCTTTTTTTAGGGTGATGTTACTCTACAACTTTACCTATAATAACCATTCAGTTACTCCTGAACTCTTAATTTATCTTATCTTTCTTTATAACATGTGCCAACACAGGATATGTTACATTTTTCCCTGTCTCACCTACTAGAATATAAGCTCCTTAGAAGAGGGAGTTTGTTTATGACTGCATACCTAGCCTATAGAAGAGTAGGCATCCAGGAAATAGTTGTTGAGTGGATTTATGAATGGGGCTTCCTCTAAAAGTGACTATTGACTTACTGTAAGAATTTCCCTATTGTTTTTCTTTATCAACATCACTCATATTCAACAATAATAATGATTTTTTTTTTCTGCCACCAGGGTTATTGGGGGGGAGCAGTAACTGTTTGGACTGCTAGTAATTTCTTTCATTGTTAATTTTATCCTGGAATTGACAATATGGCAAAGTTGTAAGCAGGCAGGAATGGTGAAACAGAATGAATAAATCCAAAAATCACATTAGTTTGGGGATGGAGTATATGTTATTTTGTAGGATGATACAGTGGAGGCAACAAATTTATTCTTTATTTTGCTTTTGTTTCTTTTAATGTATTAAAATTTTTCTTTCTTCTGGGTTTATGGCTTGACTGAAAGATTAAAGTGAATTACTTTTTGAACTATTTTTGTTCGGTACTGAATCTTCAGTGTTATAAATTCAAATGTTGTAAATTATTTAGAAATATTTCAGGCTTCCAGAGGTTATAAATATCTTAAGAGGATTCAGAGGTTGTCTTTTGTGCCCAGTTTTGCTGGCTGGTAGACAATTTCTTACAAGAATATTGCAGCCATTAAGTATTCTTAAAAGTCTGTGTCAAGAAATAAATGTAAGGGGCTGGATGGTGGTACATCTGGCAGAATGTACATATTGCCATGTGCGAGGACCCAGATTTAAGCCCCTGGTGCTCACTTGCAGTGGGAAAATTTCATGGGTGGTGAAACAGTGCTATAGGTATCTCTTATTCTCTTTATGCCTTTCTCTGTCTTGATCAAAAAGAAACAAACAAACAGAAAATTCCCAAATTGCCACCAGGAATGGTGGGATCATTGTGAGAGCTCTGAACCCCAGTGATAACCCTGGTGGCAAATAAAGAGATGGGGGTGGGGGAGACAGAGAAGAAAGAAAAGAGAAAGAGAAGAATAAATGTAGGCTATCAGAAAAATACATTTATATGAATATGTATGTATACAAACATACATATATACACTTTTGCATATGAGATAATAAAAGGATCTGTACCAGTGAGTTTGTAAAATATTTATTACCTATGGATTATGGCTTCTGTTAGAAAATATATGGATTATTTTCTTTTTCTTTTTTCTTCACCACTGGGGGAGTGAACTCGGGAGAGAGAGACAGACACAGAGAGAGAAAAAGAGAGAGAGAGAGAGAGAGAGAGAGAGAGAGAGTGTGTGTGTGTGTGTGTGTGTTTTGCCACTGAGTGGCCTTCCCAGACCAATTTCCTATTCCTTTTAATGCTTTCGTTTTTTAAAAGAAAGGGAAGGGGACAAGGGAGATGAAAGAAAGAAACCCAGCACCATTCTACTACCCATGGAGCTACTTCAGTGCCATTTCATGATGTTCCTAAGGGGTTCTGGGTCTCAAACCCAGGACCTTGCACATGGTAAGGTGCAGACTTCATTAGTTCAGATATTTTCTGTCCCTGAAATAATTTTCTTTGTTTTGATTTCTCTCTTTCTGTCCACTTTTCTACTCTTTGAAAAGATTTATTACATACATGTGCATATATATATATATTATTTTTTTCACATGTGAAAGAGAGAAGTCAGAACAACACAAGTAGAACTCAAGACTTTCATGATTGAGGTCTCTGAGTGCAGATTCTCTTGCCTCTCTGATGGTTACATCAGTTCATGTCTTGTGTGACTACTGTCCATGGGCAACATTTAGTATGCAATTTTAAATATATCTTATGTTAAAATAACATGGTTTCAAGCCTCTTGAATAGTTTCTCACTCCTTACACTTATATTTCAATATCATTATTGACATTCTACTCCAGATAAGGGTTAAGAGAGTTGTGGTATATATACACAGTAGACTACTACTCAGCTATTAAGAATGATGAAGTCACCTCATCTTGGAGAGCTTGAAAGAATCATGTTACGTGAGATTAAGCCTGAAACAGAGGACTGAATTATGGGATGATTATTTCATACATAGACAGAACTTAAGGAGAAAGAACAGAAAGCAGAAACACAGTAAAACTTGGACAGGGTTTGATGTATTATACCAAAACAAAGGACTCTGGGGAAGGAGGATAGGGTAGGAAGGAGGGTGTGAGGGTCTTTGGAGTCTGGTGCATGATGGTGGAACAGAACCCAAGTTGGTGAGGATGTTTTGCAGTCACCTATTCTGGTGAAATGAAAAATTATATCCCTGTGTCAACAATTGTACTGTAAACCATAACTCCCATAAAAGGACAACAATAAAGAAAAGACATTTTCTCTCTCTTGGGTGCATGGTAGACTGCTCAACAAGGAGAGTACACACTTTACCATGCATGAGGACCCAGGTTCAAGCCCCCAGTATCATGTGGGAGCACTATGCATGACACCAGGGAATTTTTGGTGATTAGTGGAGTAGTCCTGGGGTATCTCTGCTTCCCTCTGTGTGTCTTATTATCCCTTTCTATTTTTAAAAAATATATTTATTTATTTATTATTGGATAGAGACAGAGAGAAATTGAGGGGGGAAGGGGAGATAGAAAAGGAGAGAGACACCTGCAGCCCTGCTTCACCACTTGTGAAGCTTTCCTCCTGCAGGTGGGGGTCAGGGGCTTGATCCTGGATCCTTGTGCACTGTAATATGAGTGCTTAACCAGGTGTGCCACTGCCTGGCTCTATCCTTTTCTATTTTTATCTAACACTGAAAGGAAAAATAAGATTTTGGCAGGAATGTTGGAATCAATCAGATGTGAAATCTTATTGTGTGACCCTTCCCCCAAGGATACATCTGTGTGTGTGTATTTTAGATAGTCTAATTTTTTATATATTGATATAGAAAATTTACAAGATAACAGGAGTCTAATTCACACCTTTCATACCACCAGAGTTCTGTGTTCCCATTCCTTCCACTGGAAACTGCATTAGTTCTCCCAAGATAACAGATATGGTTTGATTATTATTTCTATATCTATCTATATTTATACATATTTACCCATTTTTCTATGATTTTGCCTTCTCTTCCTTTCTAAGTCATACATACTACTTCTGAGTGTCCTTCCTTTCCCCTTCTCAACACCCCCCCCCCAACCCTTCTCTCTTCAGGTCTTGATGGAGTTGGGGTTCAAGAACCCTCTGGTCAACTTCCCCTAACATTTACCCTGGGAGTGTGAACCAGATTATTTTGGGGTGCAGAAGGTTAATCATCTGGCTTTTGCAGTTGCTTTTTCGCTGGACACGGGCAGGTCGATTCTTGCCCCAGCCTGTTTCTATCTTTCCTAGTAGGGTAGGGCTCTGGAACAGTGAGGTTCTAGGACACATTGGTGAATTCATCTGCCCAGAAAGTACAGGGAAGAATCGTAGTAGCATCTGCAACTTGGTGGCTGAAATTCAGTAAGATATAAAGCAGGACAAAATGTTTAATGAACAAGAACCATAAAGTAGCAATAAAGCAGATGGGGATAAGGGCCCCAATGATACTTATCTCTACATCCTTTTTTTTTGAATTTTTAAAAATTTATTTTCCCTTTTGTTGCCCTTGTTGTTTTTTAGTTATTGTTGTTGTTATTGATATCATTGTTGTTGAATAGGACAGAGATAAATGAAGAGAGGAGGGGAAGACAGAGAGGGGGAGAGAAAGACAGACACCTGCAGACCTGCTTCCCGGCTTGTGAAGTGACCCCCCTGCAGGTGGGGAGCCAGTGGTTCGAATTGGGATCCTTACACCAGTCCTTGCACTTTGCACCATCTGCGCTTAACCCGCTGCGCTACTACCCGACTCCCTTATCTCTACATTGTAAATTGATTTCTATTTTTATTTCATTTAAATTGAAACCTTAAATACAGTTTTCTAACTAATTTTATTTATTTATTTATTTATTTATTTATTTATTTATCTATCAGAGCACTGCTCAGCTCTGGCTTATAGTGGTACTGGGAATTGAACCTGAGATTTTGTAACCTCAGGCATGAGAGTCTCTTTGCATCATCATTTTTGCTATCTCCCCTGCTCAACTACTCATTTTTTAAGGGACATTAAGGAAGAGTATTTAAAAGTATATTATTTGGAATGAGATTATCCGAGTATGAATCCCTGTTTATTATCTACTGTCTGTATGACTATGGCAAATTCAGCATTTTAAAATATGGATAGCAATGGTATGTGTCTCATAGTAATGTTAGGAAAACTGATAAGTTAATAAATGTAAAGTCCCCAAAATAGTACCTGGCACATAGTACAAACTTTGTGATTATTGCTTACTGTTATTCTTTTTTAAAAAATAATATTTTTATTATTTTAATGAGAGAAAGACCAGAGTACTTTCAGCTCTGACTTATGGTGGTACAGGGGACTGAACCTGGGACTTTGGAACCTTAGGCTTGAAAGTCTTTGCATAACCACTATGCTAGTTTTATTCTCTTATAATAAAAATATTTCTTTATCTTATAATAAAAATATAATTAATAATTATATAATAAAAATATTTCTTTATATTCTCATAAATATTAAATATTAAATAAAAATATTTCTTTATATTCTCATAATAAAAATATTTCTTTGTCTTTTATATTCTCTTATAATAAAAATATTTCTTCTTTTCTTTCTCTTTTCTTTTCTTTTCTTTTCTTTTCTTTTCTTTTCTTTTCTTTCTTTCCCTCCAGGATTATCCTGGGTCTCTGGTGCCTGCATAATGAATACACCGCTCCTGGCAAAATTATTTTTCTTTTCTTTCTTTTTTTTTCTTTTCTATTTTATTGGACAGGACTGAGAGAAATTGAGAGAGGAGGGGGAGATAAAGAGGAAGAGAAAGACACCTGCAGACCTGCTGCAGGTAGGGAGTATCTTTGTGCTGGTCCTTGTGCATGGTACTATGTGTGTGCTTAACTGTGTCCACCACCAGGTAGGGTCATTTCATTTCATAATGGCTCAACATTTTCAGTAAGTTTAAGGTTAAATTACATTCATAAGTGGAATACTATAGGGGGGTCAGGTGGTGACTCATCTGGTTAAGCATACACATTATAGTGTGTAAGGTTTTAGTTTCAAGTCCCTGTTCTCCAGCTGTGGGGGAAAGCTTCCTGAGTGGTGAAGCAGGACTGCAAGTGTCTCTCTGCCTCTTTCCTTTTTTTTTTTAAAATATTTATTTATCCTTTTGTTGCTCTTATTGTTTTATTGTTGTAGTTATTATTCAACAATAATAATAACATCTTATTGATGTTGTCGTTGTTGGGTAGGACAGAGAGAAATGGAGAGAGGAGGGGAAGACAGAGAGGGGTAGAGAAGACAGACACCTACAGACATGCTTCACTACCTGTGAAGCGACTCTCCTGCATGTGAGGAGCCGGGGGTTTGAACCAGGATCCTTACGCTGGTCCTTGCACTTTGTACCATGTGCACTTAACCTTGTGCACTACTGCCCAACCCCACCTCTTCCCTTTTCTATCTCCCTTTTCCCTCTCAATTTCTGCTCTATACAATTATGTATATATATATATATATATATGGAATAATAAGTATAGAATGAAGATATGGATATATATATATATCCGAAAAGCTATTAATGGTATTTTTGAGTGGCAATTTGTATTTCCCCATTCATATTAGAATTTAATGTTTAAAAATTGTTGTATTATGGGGTAGATAGCATAGTGGTTATGCAAAGAGACTGTCATGCCAGAGGCTCCGAAGTCCCAGGTTCAATCTCCTGCACCACCATAAGCCAGAGCTGAGCAGTGTTCTGGTGTTTCTCTGTGTCTTTCTCTCTCTGCATCTCTCTCAAAAATAATATAAATAAAATACTTAAAAAACTGTTTAAAAATTGTTATATGAAAACATGCCTTTGCAAACATAAGAAAACATTGGGAAAATGACCTGAAACTTCCTACTTTATGTGACTTGTAAAGTTTGAGTTGCTGGTATCACATGCATACACATACACACACTTTTTTGTGCAGTTCAGTATTTTAAAAAGTTAAAATAGGGCTTGGAGATAGATCACCCAGTAAAGCATATATATGCCTTCGATGTATGAGGACCTGGATTCAAACCCAGGCACTTCATTGGAGCACCATGGATGACACCTGGGGAACTGTGTGGATGATGGAGTGGTGCTGTGGTTTCTCTCTTTCTCCCTCTCTCTTAAAGAAATTAAAATTAAATTTAGCTAGTTGTGTTGGATACATATTCTAATGAAAACCTGCACACTATTAAAAACTTTCTAGGAGTAAAATAATTTTCTAGGAGTAAAATAATCCAGGAAGACTTACTTGTCAAGTGGGTCAAGAGACAGAATTTTAATATTTAAACTTATTTTTTGTACAAGTAGATTAAAAGAAACGTCTGTCTTCTTAAATGCCCACTTGTAGACAGTTCTACACAAATTTGTAAATACAGTTTTAGATACTGAACAACTCTGAAAAAAATATTGTGAATTCTCATAAGAGAAAACAAAGAAAAAGAAGTCAAATGAATAGGATAAACATGTGCTATAAATTCCTAAGCAGTAGATTTAATATTTGAGTAACAGTTGAAAAATAATAATATGGTTGGTAACATTTAAATAATCACTGTTGAACTGTTATTTTACTGTTACATTTCTGAATGTCCTCAGAATGTGTGTACAGTAATGTTTATATATATGTATATGTATATGTATATGTATATGTATATGTATATGTATATGTATATGTATATGTATATGTATATGTATATGTATATGTATATGTATATGTTTTTTGTTTGTTTGCTCAGCTCTGGCTTATGATGGTGCAGGGGATTGAACCTGGGACTATGGAGCCTCAGGCATGAGAAAGTCATGTTCATATTTTCACACAATTGTGATTATATGCACAACAACTAGACTAGAAAATAAACAATGAGTTTAACAGCTACTTTAAAAGATTATTTTTCCATTCCTGATATTTTTAATTTCCTCAAAATGTTCCACATGCCACATAAAATCAAGAAACCTGATGTGAAGGATATATTTACGGTTACTATACATCAGGCCAATATTTAAATTTATTTGAGCTCTCTTTTAGTGCCTGGTATCACAGAATGAAGATTGTCATGAAGGGGACACAGATATGTAGCTCTGGTTTTGTGCATTTTGTGACAAAAGAATTCCCCTTTGAATGGTCTGCTCCCCTATAGCCCCTGGAGCCTCTGGCTCAAGCAGTGCAGTCAGTCTGTGCTGTGTCCCTGACGTCATCAGTGTATGCATAAGCCCTGCTATTGTCTTACTGCTACAGCCTGGCTGGGGATTGCAGTATCCGCTGTTGCTACTGCTCCCAGTCCTTCCCATGCTGCTACCTAGCCCTGTCTCACTGCATCCCAGAAGAGCCACGCAGGCCTGTCTTTCTGTATTGGATTTTCAAAAGCAGCTCTTCGGTTTTTGGTGCTGTAGGAGATCCTGCTTTTCAATCACACGGGAGAACACAGAAGCTTGTAAGAGGAGAATCTGGCAGCTGGACACAGCTTGGACTGCATTGTCTGTCTTCGTGACCCCTGCTGTGTAGCAGCTCATCTCTTTACTCTCACATTTACACAATCATCGATTCTTTCTTTCTTTTCTTTTTTCCTTTTATTTAATTTTTTTCCCCTTTCTTCTGATTTTTAAAAGCAGCCTCTGGAGCCAGCCATGTTTGGTACTGAATCTTCATGTAAGTAAATGGATCCCACTTCTTTGCTATTTAGAAAATGTGCTTGCTGTCATGGTTTCATTATTTGGAGTTCATATCAATTTGCCTTAGGTCATTAACAGCCTTTGTATTTTGGCTTTGATTATAAGAACTGATTTCTGGGAAGTGGCTCTCCTTTAAATAGGTTGTTCATCCTTAAGGCCAGGGATGTCAGTGTGGTCAAATCCAGGCCTCCAAAAAGGATTAGGAAGACAAGAATCCAGGCAGCTTCCCTAGGGTGTTAATTGATGGGATCAAGTCACTGAGCTATTGTTGGGTGTTCTATAATGATCCTTAAGCCCTAAAATAGATATTGCAAGGACCTAATATGATAATGCTTATTGGAAAGGAAAGGGCTTCCATTTTTTTTTAAATCCAAAAAGAGCAAATGTTCTCATTCTCTATTCATATTAACAGAAACATAGGTAGATTAAAAAGAGTAAGAAATACTCTTTAATTTTGAGGATGGATTTTTTTCCCCCACAGTGGCTTTGATTTTGATTAGATGACTAGTTCACAACCCAGCAGTATCGTATCTATCTTAAAGCTTACAATGAAATTGCTTTGGTACAATAGATTGACTGCCCAGTACTTGTAGACAGATCAATTTGGCTATTTAAAAAATGATGGCTAGTGTAAGTAATCTGAGGGTTATTTAATGTTTCTGTAGAATAATATTGCAGTTATACAGGATCTGCAGAGTATTTTGTCATTATCTGTAAGTTTAGGTGATAGTGACTGATTTGCAAGGAGACTCACCCTACTGACCTAGGACTTTAGAATGTACAAGACATTATTTTTGGAGGAGAAAAAATTTCTTATGAATGTATAACTTAACCTTTTCTTTATGATCTCTTTCTGATGTCTATTTTTGCACAAGTGATGAATAACTGTACTTCAGAGATCTAGCAATTCATAGTTCTTTTGTTTCTGACACATTAACCTTTTTTTAAAGGGTTAATTATTTTTGTTGTTTTACATGGAAACTCCCCATTTCTTAATCTATCATATTGCCCCATTAAGGCCAAGATAGAATAATAGTGAGATGTAGTTTCCATTCAGCATGTGATATTATTATTATTTTTTAACTATTTAAAAATATTTTTAAAATTCAACTAATGACACTTTTGGAATTAGTATAACTTAAGAAATAGAAATATTAGTGGCAAGGACTTTCAGTTTCCTTTCAATCATAATTTTTTTTTTTATGTAGTAACCTGGGTATGGACAGAAATATTTATCTAGTAAAGGAAAATTAATCCTATTACTCTGGTTAGTTGAAAATGGAAGTTACAACTCAAGGTGGAGTCTTTGGGTTCTTGAACTAGGGACTCTAGCCAGGTTTATCGAACACATACAGTCTTTCCTGATCATCAAACCTCATCTTTTGATAATATCAACCATGTGCTATGTAGTATGTTTGAAAACTACTGTGGTCTCCATAACTACCAGATTATAGAGTGAGAGAATACCATTCAGAAGACCATTATGCAACTTTTAGCTTTTTTGTTTGTTTTTCTTCTTTTACTTTATTGACTGCTAGGTTTTGCTTCTTGCTTGTCACTAGAAGACAGTATTGATTCATTCATTCATTCTGTCAGTAGTTGTTAAGTGTTGAGAATGGATTGCGTTCTTTAGATAGAATTTGCCTTAAATTTGTGCTCAGAGTTAATACAAATGTACTTACCTAGTGTTTTGAAGCATACCTTCTTAGGCCTTTAATTTCTGCTTTCTGGATATGACTTTACATGTTAAGACTAGTTTTAGGATATTCAGAGAAATGGTTACGTTTAAGTTCTAATTAGCTCTGGATGTTCTGAACTATATATGATATTCTAAAATTTTTGTAGTAAATGGTTATTTAACTATTCTGTGTACAGTGCTAAGACAAGCTAATTTTTTCCCCTTGTATCTGATTTCATGATTCTTATCCTTGATTCATGGTTATAGTACTTTACTTGTTTTGGATGCTTTTACTTTTAAAACTGGAGTATGGTTTATGTATGATAAAATATATGTGTTAAAGTAAACAGCTCAATGAATTTTTTCTGATAATTATGCCCATGGAACCATTACTCAGATTATGTTACTGAACATATTCAGAAAGTTGTCTTAAAATTATCTTTCCTAGTCAATATTACTTCTCATCAGAAGGTAATCAATACCCTTCTGACTTCTGTTGCTAATAGAAAGATGGTTCTTTTAAATTTTCCTTCTTGATGTCTGTCAGCATTTTTATTTTTAAATACTGGATTGATTAAATTGACTTTATGTTCAGACCTTGAGTTCTGGAATTTGCAATGGCTTTGGTATCACACATGATCTTTCTCGCTGAAATAATGTAGTCCCCAGCCCCATCTCCACAGACAACCTCAAAAACAATCCAAAAAGTTACTTGGAATAGTAGATCCTTGTTTCATCAAAATTCAAGAAGAAATATATCTCAGAACTAATAAATGCTATGGCTAACTTTATTTTAGTGAATATCTCCAGCAGAACCAGTGTCTATCTCTCTGTCTCTCTTTCTCTCTTGACTTAGTACATTTAAACCTTTCACAGTGGTGTATATTGATCATCCTATTTGGGGCCTACTTTGAAATGACAGTGTTCACATGATATGCAGATTAACTTTTACAAATAGAGGAGTATGGCTTCTGTAACTTTGTTATCATCTTGTCGTATTTTACTGAGCTGTTCCTTTATTGAACTTTTATATGTCTTAAAGTGGGAGTACGTAGTATGTTTGTTGTTTATCTGACTTGAGGAAATTCAATTTTAGTTTCTTTTTAAACATATTTATTTATTCCCTTTTGTTGCCCTTGTTTTATTGTTGTAGTTGTTGTTGTTCTTGATGTCGTTGTTGGTGGATAGGACAGAGAGAAATGGAGAGAGAAGGGGAAGACAGAGAGGGGGAGAGAAAGACAGACACCCGTAGACCTGCTTCACTACCTGTGAAGTGATGCCCCTGCAGGTGGGGAGCCTTACGCCTGTCCTTAAGCTTGGCGCCATGTGCGCTTAACCCGCTGCAATACCGCCTGACTCCCGCAATTTTAGTTTCTGTGGTTAGAACAATTTTAGGTGTCAGAAGAAAATATTATCTAAGTTTTGTTGGGAGAAATGATTCTTAACATGTGTATATTGGGTACTAAATTTGACTTAGTGACAGTTTATGGTTTAAGACCAACGAAGTGATGACCAGGGAAGCAACACATTGGCTAGAATGTGGGACTTGTAAAAATAAGGCCCTAAGTTTCATCTTCAGTGCTGTGTGTGCAATAGTGATACACTGGTTCTCTCTCTGTTTTATTAAGAAATAAACACTATAATTTCCACAAAAACTTTAGCAATAATGTCTGCTTAAGGTTTTATGAAGGAGTAAAATTACAACCTTTTTCTTTTAGTGGACTAAGGATTACTGGTCTTGCTTCCATTTGGTTATATCCTTTTTGTGAATACCAGTTATTTTTTAGCAAATAAATACTCTTAAGTATTTATTGAGATACTTATTATTATATCAAGTACTTATTGCTGAGCACTTATTTAATTAGCATTTATTTTGCCCATTCTTCTTTTTCCCTTCTCATATTGAAGAATTGGCACAGCCACATACCCCTTTTAGGCCTCAGGGGTACTATTTAAGATGTGCTGTGGTGGGAATTGTGCCTAACTTGAACATATTAAGATATGTCCCAAAGCACCTACCTGATTAGTTCAGTGAAGAGAGCAACACTATTGACTTTTAAGAAACAGAGAATCCATGAGTCACATAGTGTCACTTATGCTCCCCCATCCCCTCAGTTGTATGCTTGTCATATATTTAAAAAAAAAAAAGCTTGTGTATCTGTTAAAGGAAAAAAGACATCATCATAGAACTGACAAAGTGGTAATGTATAGTAGTCTTAGCAGTGATGGAAAAGTGGTAGGTGCATATAGGATTCACAAGTCTTCCCTCCCCTTCTCTGAATGCCAGATGGAAAGGATTTGAGGTATATGTGATGCCTCATGTGATTTTTCTTTAACATTTATTAAAAGCTCAGTTTAGCTATTATTTTGATTATTGACAAATGTATTGAGCCCCTCAATTTTAGTCATATTGCATCATATAGAAGTTTTTCTTTTTAATTTTTAAAAATTTATTTATTTTTAATGAGAGAGGGAGAAAGAGGGAGAGAGAGAGAGAGATTGAGAGAGACAGACAGACATAGACATCAGAGCACTTCCAAGCTCTAGTTTATGGTGGTGCTAGAGATTGAACCTCAGATTTCAGAGCCTCAGGCATGAGAGTCTTTTTTTCTTTTTGAATTGATTTAATAATGATTGACAAGACTGTAGGATAAGAGGTGTACAGTTCCACACAATTCCCTCCAGAGTTTAATATCCCATTTCCTCCATTAGAAGCTTTCCTAGTCTTTATTCCTCTGGGAATGAACCCAGAATCATTATGGGGTGCAGAAGGTGGAAGGTCTGGCTTCTGTAATTGCTTCTCTGCTGGACATAGGTGTTGGCAGGTTGATCCATACAGGCATAAGAGTCTTTTGCAAAACCACTATGCTGTCTTCCCAGGCCCATGCATAATTTTTAAGAATATTATAATTGATGTAAATGTTAAGCTGTCATGTGGGGCATAGTAAATGAATATACTCTAATAATACATTATCATTAATAAATTGTATAATTGAACAGGTATTTATTTGATTAAAAAA